>NC_090329.1:51235238-51550634 GCF_035084215.1 Heptranchias perlo
GTTTGCATTTCCCCATTTTCACTGAACCCCAAAGTAATGGCAGCCTGATTCTGCCTCACTTATCTTCTGCCAAAAAAAATAAGCTCATCAATGACTGTAGTGCTGGAGAATGGAAAAACTTTCTACTCAGTGTTAGCATTAAGCATTCTCCAAGTCAGATGTAGCACTTAAATGCAGAGTATAGCTCCTTCTGTTTTGTCTCAACAATGTGCCTCAACCCGAAGAGCATCCACATTGTGGCATTTCCAACACGAGCCATACTGTGGCTTCTTTGAGTGAGATTGCCAAATTAGTGCTGAATGTTGAATTAGAAGTAATTTTAGCCATGATGTGGAGATGCCGGTGATGGACTGGGGTGGACAAATGTAAGGGTGTTATAAGATTCCTTACAAGTAATTTTAGTGTAGTGGGTGCATGCCCCAAGGAACTGAATGGAGACGACCCAAACCCATTTGACATGAGATTGATCAGGCTGGATTTAAATCCAGGTCCCGTAGGTGAAAGTCCAGTATCTAAACTACTGCACCACACAATCCCCTAGACTTTCTAATCTCTCGCTCTTCTGGAAATGCATCTGAAATGTACTGGATTGGGGAGACTTCTTCCAGAATCCAGGAGTGATACCATCCATCTCCAATTAAAAGGCACTACTTCCCAAAGACTATCCTGTTCTCCTGCAATCCTGCATAAGAACTTCTGTAACTATATATATATATATATATATATATATATATTTGTCGAAGGTTTATCTATTCCACCCAAAGTAGAAACTTGAACACTGTTGAACAAAAGCATGGGTTTCAGCAGACTGATTCCATTCATGCACTATTTACACAACCTGCCAGATGATAAACTAAAACACAACATTGTTGGGGAGTATGCAGCTACTAAATTCTCTTCATCTATCTGTAGATGGGGAAAAGTTTGGCTTGAATGCTGTAATATCCTAGTCTATGAAAGGAACTCCATTTATCAAGCCCTTTCTTCTGCTCTTCCCACATGGGATTTGAACTTGTGTGTCTCAAGCTTGTACTTTAAGTTTTGTAATTGCTTTAATATGTGTCAAATATTATGATCCTCCTGCTGGTGGCAGTATTACATCTTAAAGCTGTATTTACACCTTAACTGTAACATAGAAACATAGAAAATAGGAGCAAGAGTAGGCCATTCGGCCCTTTGGGCCTGCTCCCCCATTCAAAATGGTCATGGCTGATTGTCTAACTCAGTACCCTGTTCCCGCTTTTTCCCCATATCCCTTGATCCCTTTAGCATTAAAAAATATATCTGTCTCCTTCTTGAATACATCTAATGACTTGGCCTCCACTGCCTTCTGTGGTAGAGAGTTCCACAGGTTCACCACCCTCTGAGTGAAGAAATTTCTCCTCAGTAGCATCAGAGTGAAGGAACCTCACGCTACATTATTCCGGAGTGAGTCAGGTCCTGATTTGAAATTTACACTACAACTTTTTAGTTTCACTGTGAAGCGATACAGTTGTAATGTTAATGCAGCTTACAAATCTAATGTCTGTGAGTGTAAGACAACAACAACTTGCATTTATATAGCACCTTTAATGTAGTAAAACGTCCCAAGGCGCTTCACAGGAGTGTAATCCAACAAAAATTGACACCAAGCCAAAGAAGGAGACGTTAGGAGATGTCTCAAACATCGGGGGTGACCAAAAGGGTCAAAGAGATAGGTTTTAAGGAGTGTCTCAAAGGAGAAGAGAGAGGCAGAGAGGTTTAGGGAGGGAATTCCAGAGCTTAGGGCCTAGGCAGCTGAAGGCACGGCCGCCAATGGTGGGGCGAAGGAAGTGGGGGGATGCATAAGAGGACAAAGTTGAAGGAACACAGAGTTCTCGGAGCTTTGTAGGGCTAGAGGAGGTTACAGAGGTGGGGGGGAATGAAGCCATGAAGGGATTTGAACACGAGGATGAGAATTTTAAAATCGAAGTGTTGATGGATCGGGTCCCAATGTAGGTCTGAGAGCACAGGGGTGATTGGTGAACGGGACTTTTGGATGAATGAGTTTATGGAGGGTGGAAAATGGATGGCCAACCAGGAGATCATTAGAATAGTCTAGTCTGGAGGTAACAAAAGCACGGAAGAGGGTTTCAGCAGCAGATGGGCGAGGCAGGTCGGAGACAGGTGATATTACGGAGGTGGAAGTAAATAGTCTTTGTGATTAGACCTATTCAGAGATTTCAGTATTGTTCCATTTTGAGGGACCTATAGATACAATCTTTCCTTCATCCTCTTGTTTTATCGAAGACTGATCATAATTGCTTTCATTTATTTTACTCTTGTGATTTTCTCATATTGTGCATACCTTGTTTAAAGAACAATTGTCCCATATTTTTCAATCGAAACAAAAAACAAATCTTTGATCGCTACTTAAGATGAGAGTTAACATTCTAGACCAGTCAATGATGTCTTGAATGCTGACCCTCATCTTGTGCGACAAAATACCTCTTTACTGGTAATTGATCATTATTTTTATTGATAGCTTTTCAATATAAGTTGTGGCATTTCACCTGTTCCAGTTTCAGCTGATCTTGCCACCAAAAATATGAATGCATTCCTCTGTTCTCCAATAGGATCAGCTTCTGTTAGGAAGAGGATCAGCTGAATTTGAAACAGCTGATCTGGTATTTCTGGCCAAAAACGAGATCGAGTTGGGTTATCCTGAGAATAGATTCAGGTCAGGTCGAGCTCTGCTTGAAAGTGGGGTTCTACCCGAGAGGAGTTAGGACAGGTGCATACTTTAAATACAGTGACATATTTTTCTCATCTTATGTGCAAGTATATACGGTACATGAGGAAGACAGCGACTGTATGAAATGATGTGAGATTTTTTAAATGTTTTGGTCAGCTCCATAATATACAGTGGTGTCTGTATCTGAAAGGAGTATTCTCCGATGAACTGTCCTATTTGGTTAGCAATATTCCTTTTCTGCTTTCAGTACATTCTACAATACTGTCATGTTATTAATCTTGTATAGTGGAACCGCAGTGGAATGTCTAGTACCTCTTTTATCAACTGTCCTATTTAACTCTGGTAAACCATCATGGAGAAACTGATTTATTTTATTAAGCAGTGTGTTATATTTTAGGTTGCTACAATACTGCCTTTTCTTGTAAAGTAGTATGTAGCACAGCTTTGAATATTGAACATCTGGTTTTAGTTTAAATATTTGTCTATCATAAATGCTTTCCCATCACTCACAGTTTTGGCTGTTCACTAGTGAATTTATTAAAAAAAAATCAAAATAAATAGTGTTTTGCTATTGTAATAAAATTATGCAATGTCTATCAAAAGAATGAATAGTTCTCAATGTATCTTCCTAATGTGCATGTATTATTAATAGAACTTGAATGAATGGGTCCAAAATAATTAATACAATGTTTCACACTATAGAAGAGCTATTAAATATTTATAGTTTCTGTTGTGGCTTGTCATTGGAGCCAGGACTTCTGTTTGTACATCTTTCTGTTTTTTAGCTGTTTTTAAGTTTGTAATGGCTAAACTTTAGAAATATATAGAGTTAAATAGGATAGTTTAAAAATGATGCACCAGACATCGTACTTTGTGTTTCACATGAGGCACAACCATACAAGATTAACAGCAGAATAGTATCATAGAATGTATTGAAACTGAGAGTAATAGAATAAGTAGTAAATAATGATGCCTCATGTTCTGAAATCTTCTCTGGATTCTATGGTGAATAAACATTTGAACTGGTTAATTCTGAGGGACTTAAGAACACAAGAAAAGTCAGGATCCTAAAAGGCTATCTAAGCTTATTCCTTTAATACATTAACTCTACCATTGTGGCAAGCACTTGTATTTTGAACAACCCAAAGTTTTTGCTCCTATTACCTTCCTTAGTATCATTCTTTGAATCAAGAATATTTTCCTGATATCTATAATAAATTTACTTTTCACTAACTTCCATTTATGTCCTTTGGTCCTACTTTATTGGCTAACTTGAAATAATAATTGGAGTTTGCTTTATATAAAGTATTTTATCTACTTTAATGTACCCCTTAACCATCTTCTTTCTAGATTAAACCTTTAGCTTCTTTAATCTTTTCTCATAGCTCCTTTACACTTTGGATCAGTCTTGTTACTCTTTACACTTTCTGTACATTGAAAGTGACTTTCTTAGTCTCCCTGTGCTAATCCTGTTCCATTCAATGTATACTTAAAGGAAAGAAAGACTTGCATTTATATTGTGCCTTTCACAACTTCAGGACATCCCAAAATGCTTTATAACCAATTAAATACTTTTTAAGTATAGTCACTGTTGTAATGGCACACATTTTTCACTTATGTGCAATACTTTACATTTATCAGTATTAAATCCCATTTGCCATGTGTCTGCTCAATTGCACAACTGATCTGAATCATTTTGCAAATCTTTTGCTGCAGCTTCTATCTCTACCTCTCTTCCTATTTTTGTTGTCAGCAAATTTGTGCAGTTTTCAGTTGGTTTTGGAATTATGTAAATTTTTTTTATTCGTTCATGGGATGTGGGTGTTGCTGGCAAGGACGCCCAAATTAGAAACAATGACCCGTGTGAGACTCCATTCAGCATTTTCTTTCTCTTAAACTACTGTGCCCTATTCTTAACCAGGTTTGATTTGTGCTGGAAATTATTTTTTTAGGAGTGGTTTTCAAATTTTTCTGTGTAAGGAACTACCTGCTAATATTGACACATGTGCAAGGAGTTCCTGCAAATATTGATGGGGCCTCCTGTCCTAACTCCTGAAAAATGTTAGCTTCCCCCCCCAAAAAGTGCTATTATTGCATGAAATATTTTTTTTTGGCATGCAGCTGTGGAAATAACGTGCTCGTAAATTAACAAATTCAGAAAAATCTGATGACTGAGGACACCCCTGAGATCCCCTCATAGACCTCCAGGGGCATATGCCTCTAAGGGAAGTTCATTTTAGTTTTGTTTATTTAGATATGAAGAAACTTTTGAGCTCTACCCTTAGGTTAGAGATATTGTGTAAGATACACCCAAGTTCAGCAATTGCTTTAGATCAAGTATCAAAAGCAGACTCTGCTATTCCCTATGTCCTGTCTTGATACAGAAAGTCAGTTACGCAAGAGAATCATCCTGAGCTACCCGAGTGAGATTCAAAACATATGTCTGATATGTTTCAATATAATATAATTTTGAGTTTGATTAGTTTGAAAGTTGTCCTTTGATCAAGATGAGTTTTTTAATTCTATGTGCATATTGTACATAGTTTGTTATGATACCAAATATAATTTCATGTTGTAAATTTGCAGCACTTCATTTACGGGACTATGAAGATATAATCCCATCAGTGGAGATTTACTCTTTATTGGCACTCTCTGCTTGTGCTAATCGGGCCTTTGGGACATGTTCCAAAGCTTTCATCAAGCTTGAATCATTGGACACGTTGACTTCAGAACAGAGACAGCAGTATGAGGATCTGGCCCTTGAGATCTTCATTAAGCACAGCCCCAAAGATGGCAAGAAGTCTGATCTGGACAGTCTCCCAGAAGGGTGGGTACAAAATGCTTATATTTTAATATTGCAGAAAGGTTTTGATCGAGTGCGTTTAGCAGTAACAGCTAGACTCCTTAACATAGTAAAACTTCCTAAGGTGCTTCAATGAGCAAAAATGGACACCGAGCAATAGTAGGAGAGTATGGGGAGGCCAAAAAGGTACTATGAAGGATTTAGAAAGGGGGTGAAAGATAACAAAGCAGAAGGGTTTAAGGAGAAAATATCAGAGTATGGGGCCAAGATAGCTGAAAGTTATGCCACCAGAGTTGGAGCAGACGGACAGGGAATGAAAATGTGGTCAGAATGGAAAGAGCAGAAGGTACATGCTGGCACTTGGGGCTGGAGGACTTTGCAGAGGTAAAGAGGGATGGGACTATGGAGGGACTTGTAGACAAGGATAAGGATTTGGAATTCATTGCGCTGGTAGATGGGAGCCAATGGAATTTGGTGAGGACAGGAATAATAGAAGAGCAGGGCTTAGTGCAGGATAGGATGTGGTGGCGATGTTTTGGGCAAGTTAAAGTTTATGTAGGGTGGAGCTCAAAAAACTGGTGAAGAGAGCATCAGAGAAGGTGAGTCTGAGGGCGGCAAAGGCGTGGATAAAGGTTTTGGTGGGGGTGGGAGAGAGATAAGAGCTGTGGCAGGTTAATGGTTTTGAGGTGGAAATAGGTGACCTTGGTGATGGACGGGATATGGGGTTTTGAATTTCTTTGTCAAACAGGACACCAAGGTTACACACAATCTGATTCTCTTGGGTGAGCAGACGGAGAGGGGAATGGAACTGGAGGCTAGTTTGTAGAATTTTTGGGGGGAAGCCAAAATGAATGCCATTAGTTTTGCTGAAAGTTCTGGCTCATCCATGACTTGATGTTAAATGAGCAGTGAGAGAGCATAGTGGTGATTGTGATTCAAGCATGGTGTAAGTAGAGTTACATGTCATCCGTATAAATATGGAAGCCAATGCATGATTCTGCCAAGAGGTAGTGTGTAGATGAGAAACAAGAAGGGGTCAAGGATGAAATCTCAACGCTCTTGCAGTGACCATATGGGTGGACAAGAAATCATTGCAGAACATTTTCACAGTATTTGTGAAATAATCCATGGTAGAAGCTGATATTTGGCAGCTAAAAGCAACAACATAAATCTGGGAGAAATTCAATGAATGGAAATTGGGCTGAACTCCACCTGAAAGCTCTATGGCACTGGGAACTATGCACAAAATGGCTGCCACATTTGCCTTCAAAAAAGACTGCTCTCTAAACAGTAATCGAAGTATACAAAGCTGTTCCTGAGAAATGTGATAAGTTGTTACATAAGTGCTTTCTTTTGCTTTAAAAGCTGCACTTTGGTGATACACTATTAATACTCCACGTTTGTATGATAGTATAAGTCATCTCTTAAATTGAAATCAGAATCTCTCATCCTGGTAGCCATTGTCTAACATTATATGCAAATAAGGCTATCTCAGACATGCTTTATATTCTGTTGGCTTTGTTCTTCACTTTGAATGTCAATAAGACAGTGAGGTTGAAGAGCTGATTAAAAAGGTTTTTTATTTATTTGATTTTGCATCCTCAAAGTGTATTGCAGCAATGTGAATGTATCTTAAACTCTTCAAATCTTATAAATATTGCAAAGCATTTGTTGTAAACTTGTATTCATGAAAAATGTGTAATGTTTTTCATTTCTTTCCAGCAGAGGAGAAGGGAAACTTCCAACTTGTGTTGTGACAGGACGGCCAATTGCAGACTACCAGTTCTGGATGTGTGGTGTCTGTAAACATTGTGCTCATGAACAGGATATAAGCAATCATAATTTCTGTCCTCTCTGTCATAATCCTGTGGGATAGATCAGCAAAGGCTAAAGTAAACTTTTATTTTAAAAAACTGTTGGTTTGGAAATGTCAGCTAGTCCTTATCATTGCATTAAAAATTATTTTTTAATGAATTACCTTTGCCTCCACTTTAATATTTTGAGAATTTGTTTTTTTTTCCAATGCTCATCAAGCTAATGTCAGTGGTGAGGAATGTAAGATTTTCCATTTCAGAAAAATGTCTGCATCAAGCACTCCTAGGCCAGCCAGTGCTTACTTTACCATTGTGACATTTTTCCATGGCTCATATCAGCCATCTTGTGGCCTATCTGAGTGGGATTACCAACTAGCATTAGATGAAGGCTATTTTTTGGTATGGGTCCGTGTGCACTAGGAACTCATTTAAGTCTGTCCAAACTCACTTTCACAAAGAATGTTTACAGCTTGCAGACAGAGGAGACTTTCATCTCATTAGTCTGGTCTCAGAGGTGAAAAGCCCGATTTTATTTTGCTATATGTTTTATATGGCCAGCTCCGACTACTTGTGTCCCTCACCACCGATATCCCCTTACCTCCTTCCAACCCCATTTCCTTCTGCAGCCACCCCTGGAAAAAATTCTCCCCAAGTTACTTATTACGCACTTTCAAATTTCCAACTGCCTAGCCTTTGGCCCTCCATTTGCTACAATATTTCTACAACTGTCAATTTGTTCAACCACTCCCTCACTTCCACCTTTGATGCCCTTTTCCCCAACAAAATCTTTATTATCTCCCATCCTGGGTGTTACCCCAGTTTGGTCCCTATCTTTGTTTCTTCAAATCCAAGGGGTGCAGACTAGAGTGTATCTGGCACACAACTGGCTTAGCCATCTATCACCAAACCTGCCTGGACCACATCAAGCACCACTGAGGCTCACTTTCCTCTGCCAAAATCACTAACTACTCTTGGATCATCCTGGAGAGAAAAGATAAACCCTGGCTTCTTTCTTTACTACCAGCTGCATTGTTAAACTTCTCTCCCTTGCTTTTCCACCTTCATCTCCAATAAGAGCTCATGGATTTCTTTGTCACTAAGATTGAGACCACCTTTTCAGCTGCCTCTGCTGCTTCCCTTCCACTTGGCCCTGAACCCGTGTCTCCTTATAGTTTCTCTGCTATCTCCCCCCATGCCCTCTGAAATCATCTCATCCATAATATCTGTTCCCTTGACCCCTTTCCTACCTTCTCATAATTACTCCATCAACCTCTTGAATCACAATCACCACTATGCTCTCCCACTGCTCATTTAACATCAAGTTGTAGGTGCAACATATGTTCGTATGTTGCATCTACAACATACGAACATATGTACGAACATACGAATAAAGAGCAGAAGTAGGCCATTCGTACCCTTGAGCCTGCTCTGCCATTTGATAAAATCATGGCTGATCTGATTGTGACCTCAACCCTACTTTCCCGTCTACCTACTATATCCTTTGACTCCCTTGATAATCAGAAATCTATCTAACCCAGTCTTAAAAATATTCAATGACCCTGCCTCCACTGCTATCTGGGGAAGGGAATTCCACAGACTCACGACCCTCAGAGAAAAGAATTCTCCTCATCTCCGTCTTAAATGGGAGACCCCTTATTTTTAAACTGTGGCCCTTAGTTCTAGTCTCTCCCACAAGGGGAAACATCCTCTCAGCATCTACCCCTTCAAGTCCCCTCAGGATCTTATATGTTTCAATAAAATCACCTGTCATTCTTCTAAACTCCAATGTATACAGGCCCAACTTGTCCAACCTTTCCTCATAAGATAACCCCCTCATCCCAGGAATCAGTCGAGTGAATCTTCTCCGAACCGCCTCTAAAGCAATTATGTCCTTTCTTAAATAAGACAACCAAAACTGCACACAGTATTCTAGATGTAGTCACACCAATGCCCTGTACAACTGTAGCAAAACATCTCTACTTTTATATTCCATTCCCCTTGCAATAAATGACAACATTGCCTTCCTAATCACTTGCTGTACCTGCATACTAATCTTTTGTGATTCATGTACTAGGACACCCAGATCCCTCTGTCCCTCAGAGTTCTGCAATCTCTCTCCATTTAAATAATATACTGCTTTTCTATTCCTCCTGCCAAAGTGGACAAGTCCATAAGACATGCCCTCAACAACTGTGCCCTCACCTACACATTTTCCAACACCTGCAAACCATGCTATTTCTGTCACCTCACAATACAGTAACCAATACCATAAAAAAGAACACTCTGGAAACAGTACAACTGAAATGCAACCAATTTTATTTCCCCCAAACTGCGATTTGTGTCTAGTTGCCACCCTAGTGCTTCCCCGTGTATGTCTGATGCACTCCACTACTTGATTTGCTGCCTCCAGATGCTCCCCTAGTTGCTACAACATGAGGTGACTGGTTGCTGTGTGTAAGATGTTGTCAGACTGAGTTGACCCTCGACCTAGTGAGCAGAGACTTCAGCTAGCTGTGCTGCAGGCTGTGCCACTTTGGCAGCTGTAATGGTAGCTGCAAGCTTTCTCGCAACTGTGCAGCCACTTGATCAGAGTGGCAGAAGGTGCAAAATGTGTTGTTATCTAGATTTGGCAGCATTAACAATGGCCTTTCCATGACTACCCCTGTCATTGGGATCTGTCTCAACATGTCCACTAATCTGCATGATAATGGATCCAAAGACAGCAGTAAGATTAGTGAATCTCCTATCAATCACTTTCTCCACGCAATCTCTAAGCCCATCTAAGTAGAAGGTAGTGGAGTATTCATGAGAGATGCTAAGACCTCTGCCATGATAGGGGCTGGGAGGCTAAATTGCAGTTGTCCTTTGAGTTGCCATACCTCAAGGTGTCACTCTTGCTTCCGAGTCAGAAAGTTGTGGGTTCAAGTCCCACTCCGTAGACCTGAGCACAAAATCCAGGCTGACACTTCAGTGCAGTATGAGGGGGTGCTGCAATGCTGGAGGTGCCCTCTTTTGGATGCGATATTAAACTGAGACCCTGTTTCTCCTCTCAGATAGACGTAAAAGATCCCATGGCACTATTTGAAGAAGAGTAGGGGCCAAAATTTATCCCTCAACCAACGTCACTAACATAGATTATCTGGTAATTTTATCTCATTGCTGTCTGTGGGACCTTGCTGTGTGCAAATTAGCTGCTGTGTTTCCTACAACAGTGATTACATTTCAAAAAGTACTTCATTGGCTGTAAAGCGCTTTGGGACATCCTGAGATCGCGAAAGACGCTTTATAAATACAAGTTATTTCTTTCAACCGTTTAGGCCATTTTCCCGGGGTTTCCACAGCTCTACCCCTGTCGTTAATGCGGATGAGCAGGAGAACCCCCATGGGTGTTTATGCACCAATGTAATTAAACCTTAAGTGCATTGGTCCCCGTTGTTTACCATGGGCCAGAAAGGATCTGACAGGACTGCACTGTGCGGTATCGCAGATTAACATATTAAATTCGCTGTGGATGTTTTAAACTAAAATACATCCTGTCAGGCCTTCTATCTCAACCTCTACTTTGGCTCCTTCAAAATAAAATGTAAATTTCCTCGCGTTATTTATACATTGAGATACAGCAGGTCACAACCCCCCCTCCCACCCGGGGTAATGTATTGACGTCATCCGGCCTGTTACAGGAAGTGAGACGGCAAGGCGGAAGGAATACTGCGGGAAATGGAACGTGGTGCTGTTCTGAGAGAAGCGGAGTTCCAATTCCAGAACCAGAACTTCGGGCCGGCGGAAGAATTCTATTCTCAGTTCATTCATAACTGCACGGAGGGGCGATGGAGAAAGTGAGACCCCAGCCCAGCCCAGCCCAGCCACCGGGGGGTTATTGGCAGCGACTTTAATCACCAGCGCAAGTCGGGTCAGCTACCACCCTCTTTAAACACCACGCACTGCGTCCCTTAACAGCTGCAAACAAAAAGGGGGAAATGTTCCGAGTGGTGAAACTGCAGCCACGCTCAGTGTGAAATAAAGCCGGCGAACTGCAAGCACCGATTTCATCCTTTACAGAATCACCTCTCTACATCGCCCCGAAAATATTAAATGACACCGGTTTACTCGTCCATCTGAAGGCCGTCTGTTCCCCTCATTGTAATAGTCGTTGATCAGCCTTTTTTTTAAGTGACCTTCAATGTCTCTGAAAACATTACATAAAATTCGAAAGGATTGCAGGTTTAAAAATCACAAAGCCAATAAATTACATTATTGGCGTATATCAAACAGATTATCGGTGCTAGAATCAATCCGTATACTCTGCTGGTAGTTTTAAACATACAGTGTACCTCGTTAGAAGTGAACTGCCAGCTCAGTTTACTTGATGTTTTATTGCCGTGTCCTAAAGGAGTTGCTTTTAATGTTACCAATGGCAGTTTTTCGTAAGTTACAAATGGCATCTGAGTATATATTGGGCCTATTACTAAAGGTGTGAGAAATCTACTAAGGAAATGCAGTAGCTTGTGTTCAGTTCAAAAAGTGTTAGGAATGCCTTATGATTTATTACAGATTTCAGCTAAAAGGTTATATTGTGAGAAATTACAGTGAAAAAATGGAAATCAATCAAATATTTAGAAAATGCTGGAAGTACACAGGAGTTCCGATGCTATCGGGTGGCGATTCTTGGGTTTCTGACAAAGTGCCTGTATTTCTTTCGTATTTCCAGAATTCAGTTTTACTTTTTATCCCAATTATATAGTTGATAATACTGAGTTTCTGTTGAATATTTACATATCAAGTTGAATAAATAAATCAGAATGCCACTTAAGTTCTGCTGTTTTCAGTCCTCACCAAAGAAGATAGCTCTAGACATTTCCTGGTTCCAATGACAACAATTTGAATTTATATAGCACCTTTAATGTAGTAAAACGTCCCAAGGTGCTTCACAGGAGCGTTATCAAAAAAAATTGACACCGAGCCACATAAAGAGATATTAGGACAGGTGACCAAAAACTTGATCAAAGAGGTAGGTTTTAAGGAGTGACAAAGGAGGAGACCGAGGCGGAGAGGTTTAGAGAGGGAATCCTAGTACTTAGGGCCTAGGCAGCAGAAGGTATCCTGGGGGGTTGTAGGGCTGGAGGAGGGTACAGAGATAGGGAGGGGGAGGCCATGGAGTGATTTGAAAACAAGGATGAGAATTTTAAAATTGAGGCGATGCCGGACCAGGAGCCAATGTAGGTCAGCAAGCACGGGGGTGATGGGTGAACGGGACAGGAGTGGAGACAGACGATGTTACAGGGGTAGAAGTAGGCGGTCTTGGTGATGGAGAGGACATGGGGTCCGAAGCTCAGCTCGGTCAAATAGGAAGCCAAGGTTGCGAGCGGTCTGGTTCAGCCTCGAACAGTGGCCAGGGAGAGGCACAGAGTCGGCGGCAAGGGAACGGAGTTTGTGCCGGGGACCGAAGACAATGGCTTCTGTCTTCCAATATTTAATTGGAGGATATTTCTGCTCATCCAATCCTGGATGTCGGATAATCAGCGTGAAAAATCAGACGCAATGGAGGCGTCGAGAGAGGTGGTGGTGAGGTAGAGCTGGGTGTTGTCAGCGTTCATGTGGAATCTGACGTCATGTTTTCAGATGATGTCGTCGAGGGGTTGCTTGTAGATGCGAAATAGGAGGGGACCAAGGATAGATCTTTGGAGGACTCCCGAGGTAATGGTGTGGGAGCGGGAAGAGAAGCCATTGCAGATGATTCTCTGGCTACAACTGGATAGATAGGAATGGAACCAGGCGAGGGCAGTCCCACCCAGCTGGACGATAGAGGAGAGGCGTTGGAGGAGGATGGTGTGGTCAACCATGTCAAAGGCTGCAGACAGGTCAAGAAGGATGAGGAGGGATAGTTTACCACGGTCACAGTCACATAGGATGTCATTTGTTACTTTGATCGGGGCCGTTTCAGTGCTGTGGCAGGGGCAGAAACCCGATTGGAGGGGTTCGAATATGGAGTTGCGGGAAAGATGGGCACGGATTTGGGAGGCGACAACACGTTCAAGGACTTTGGAGAGGAAAGGGTAGTTTGCAAGGACAGAGTAGTTTGCAATTGCAATTCAGCTCCTTAAAGTCCAGCCAATTCTGCCAAATCAGGAAGGCACTTGTTGCATGTGACTCTGAGTCATAAGGGGTCATTTTCTGAGTTCCCACTGGTGTAGGAGAACCTCACCTGCCAAAAGCACAGAGCAGAAATTTGGGCATGCACACGATTTTCCAACCATTTATTGCAGCTTAAATTCAGAAAATTACTCCATAGCATAGAGTGATACAGAAGGAGGCCATTCGGCCCATCATGCCTGTGTCGGCTCTTTGAAAGAGTTATCCAATTAGTCCCCTGCCCTTTCCCTGTGGCCCTGCAAATTTTTCCCTTTCAAGTATATATCCAATTCCCTTTTGAAAGTTATTACTGAATCTGCTTCCACCACCCTTTCAAGCAGTGCATTCCGGGTCATAGCAACTCGCTGCGTTAAAAAAAAAATTCTCCTCATCTCGCCTCTGGTTCTTTTGCCAATTACCTTAAATCTGTGTCTTCTGGATACTGACCCTTCTGCCACTGGAAACAATTTCTCCTTATTTACTCTTCATGATTTTGAACACCTCTGTTAAATCTCCCCTTAACCTTCTCTGCTGTAAGGAGAACAACCACAGCTTTTGCAGTCTCCACGCAACTTGCATCCCTGGGTAAAATTCTAGTAAATCTCCTCTGCACCCTCGCTAAGGCCTTAACATCTAAAGTGTGGTGCCCAGAATTGGACACATACTCCAGCTGGCGCCTAACCAGTGATTTATAAAGGTTTACCATAACTTCCTTGCTTTTGTACTCTCTTCCCCTGTTTATAAAGCCAAGGATCCCACATGCTTTTTTAACAGCTTTCTCAACTTGCCCTGCACCTTCAAAGATTTGTGTACGTACGCCCACAGGTTTCTCTGTTCCTGCACCCCCTTTAAAATTGTACATTTAGTTTATATTGTCTTCATTCTTCCTACCAAAAATATAATTATAAAATGTAAGATTGATGTTAATAACATCTTAGTAACTTATAATACTGTTCTTTCTTGTTCAGCAAATGCTGTGCAAAGGACCTGGCTAATGCATACAACAACAGAGGCCAAATCAAGTACTTAAGAGTAGACTTTTGTGAAGCCATGGATGATTACACATTAGCAATTCAACACAAAGAAGATTTTGAAGTTCCATATTATAATCGAGGACTGATACGATATAGACTAGGTAACATTTTTCTTTTACAGTCTGCATGTGTTTCCATTGTAGAATAGTGGGAATCAGGGTAATTGTTGATACTTGTAAATTGGTGTGGTCAGTTGGAGGTCAGTAAATTGCTTGTAAATGCTAGACTCTAGATCAGATGAGTGGGGAAGGGGTACACATCTCCACTGAACAGATTTTGAAAGAAATTTGCTTAGTGAAGTGTTTTCTCTCATCTTTTCCCTTTAGTTCACAAGCTTAACCAACAGGTAAGGGTGGAACCATTAAAGGTACCACTTCATACCTTTAATCGCTCCACCCTTATTTTTCCTTCATCTGTTGAAATTCTTGGTTTTTCTATCTCTAACTGGAACTCCCATGTCTCTTTGCTAATCCTGCCTCCAAAAAGTTAGTATCTTACATTGTTCCAAACACTTGTTTCCCTACAACAACTCTTAATTCTTCACAAAGCCTAAGTTGATCCAAGACTTAAATACAGCTCCCATATCCAGGGAGGTATCTCCAACAGCTGTCTTGTGCTTCTCGACAAAATAAAAGCTAAAGCTTTTGTCTGATAGGTGATCCTTCCCTCACCTCAAGCTTCCAACCTCTCTCTGTCACAAACTTTCTTTCTCTATTCATTGATACTTCTAAGATCAGAGCTCCTCTGAACTTTCGTCTCATTCCTTATAAGCTCTAAATATATTGTCCTACATGCTTTTCTTCCTCCCTACTTTGCCAATGTGCAGAGGTCTTCTGCTGTAACTTATTCTTTTTTAGGAGTTCATGATTGTGAAAATCTGAGTCTTTCCTTTCACTTTCCTTGGGGCATTTAAATCTTAAAATTGGAGTTCCCAAATCACCATTTCTTGATTTAATTTGTTTTCTGTTTTACTCATTCTAACCTTGGTGATGTCCTACACTATGGTCCTTGTTCCTTATGTTGGTTTCTCAATAAGGAACATAAAGATCTCTCAATGCTACTTCCCACGATGTTGCTGCTTATTTTGGCTGAGAGTGTTAGTAGCTGTGTAGAGATTAGTGTTAGCTTTCGTAAAGTAGCACTGATCCTGCCAATCCTTTGAGGAGAATGCACAGTCTACCACCTAGTGGCTAGACCGAAGTCTGGTGTTAACAGCATTTGTCCAGTAAGGGTAGGTGAGTTTGAATGGCAATGAGTGCGAAGATTTATACTGTGGTTCAGAGTTCACTATCCTCGGTAATTTTTTTGAGATATGTATTTGGTTGAAAAATATTTTGATTGAGATGAAAAAGTGATTTGTTTGATAGGAATGCTGCACTTTAACTGCAAAAAACAACAAAATATGAGTCACTAGTTTAAAGTGACATTATTTTGGTATAATTTGTATTTGCAAAAAGCTTTCTGCTATATCTGACCATCCTCATGTATAGATATCACCTCCAAGTTCCCCGCCAGGTCACACACCATCCTTACTTGGACATATATTGTCATTCCTTCATTGTTGCTGGGTCAATATCCTGGTATTCCCTGCCTCACGCTATTATGGGAATATCATCACCATAAAGTCTGCAGCAGTTCAAGGAGAAGGCCCATCACCACCACCCAAGGGCAACTAGGCATGGACTATAAATATAGCCTTGCTGTGTCAGTCAATTTTTAAAAAAATTTATAGATAATCTCTCACAACATATTATTTTGTTATTTGTGACAGAATGCTATAAGGAATTGTAATCAATTTTCCCTTTTAAACACAAGACATTTTCACAATTTCTTGTGAAAAATAGCCACTTTCTAAGGTTCACAATACTTTATCAGTTATGAAAAAACAGCTCAGACTTTACATAATAGAAATACAAATTGTTTTGCAATTTTTTTTCCTTTTACAGGATTTTTTGACCAGGCATTGGAAGACTTCAAGAAATCATTGGCATTGAATCCAAATTTTAAAGATGCCAGACTGAGTCTTGAACAGACACTAATAGATAAAAAAGAGAAAGAAAGTAGAGGATACTAGAGATATGGAAGCTGGACTACAAACATTGCTTTTGTGCCTATGTTTTGTTTTAAGTGAGCAATATCAAAAATGTATTCCTGAATAATCTTTAATATAAGTTTAATATTAATAAAGGTATTGCTCAGAGATTGCACAGATTTATATTTGTTATGAAATCTAACACTGTAAACGTTTACTAAATGTGGTCATTTTTTTTTTGATTTTATGCTGCTACTTTTGGGTTGATGCAAAAGAATTTCTACTTCAAATCAGGGAAAAGGGTGAAGTGGGAGTCAGATCAGCACCCCACCTTCTGCATTCATGCTGGAAAATAAATCCAACCTACCTAATCAGAGTGAAGACCAGGACACCAGATAGTCATGCTGCAAAATGACGTTCTGTTGTCAGGTGCACCCTGACTGTGCTGTCACATGGGGCATGCCCAAAGCAGTGGTCGGCACATGACTGTTCTCCCTCACGCAAGCCAGTGATTTTCTTGCAGATATTTTCACTTTTCCGCTCCAGTTTGCATAAAATGTTGGTAAATTTATTTCTTTATATACTTTATCTTCGACATTTATCAATTGCTTTCTAAAAGAAGTTATGTTTGTAACGTCGTCCTGAAATTTGAATGCGTATTGTGTACTTTCTTCCTTAAGTTCATACTTCAAATTTGTAAACCAGGTGTAAGTGTGCTATGCACTTGAACGCATGAATGTTCAGGTGTTTAAGTGTCGTCACACCAACATGCCTCTCCTGCACCTTGCATATGTCTGTTAAGTGAGCAGCTGCTTTCAGAGCTCAAAGTTAATCACCATGGAGGGACAGTATGCTTGCGATCCAACTGCTGCACACCATCCTTTAATTTTTTTATTTTTTTTTATTCGTTCACGGGACGTGGGCGTCGCTGGCAAGGCCGGCATTTATTGCCCATCCCTAATTGCCCTCGAGAAGGTGGTGGTGAGCCGCCTTCTTGAACCGCTGCAGTCCGTGTGGTGATGGTTCTCCCACAGTGCTGTTAGGAAGGGAGTTCCAGGATTTTGACCCAGCGACAATGAAGGAACGGCGATATATTTCCAAGTCGGGATGGTGTGTGACTTGGAGGGGAACGTGCAGGTGGTGTTGTTCCCATGCGCCTGCTGCCCTTGTCCTTCTAGGTGGTAGAGGTCGCGGGTTTGGGAGGTGCTGTCGAAGAAGCCTTGGCGAGTTGCTGCAGTGTATCCTGTGGATGGTGCACACTGCAGCCACAGTGCGCCGGTGGTGAAGGGAGTGAATGTTTAGGGTGGTGGATGGGGTGCCAATCAAGCGGGCTGCTTTATCTTGGATGGTGTCGAGCTTCTTGAGTGTTGTTGGAGCTGCACTCATCCAGGCAAGTGGAGAGTATTCCATCACACTCCTGACTTGTGCCTTGTAGATGGTGGAAAGGCTTTGGGGAGTCAGGAGGTGAGTCACTCGCCGCAGAATACCCAGCCTCTGACCTGCTCTCGTAGCCACAGTATTTATATGGCTGGTCCAGTTAAGTTTCTGGTCAATGGTGACCCCCAGGATGTTGATGGTGGGGGATTCGGCGATGGTAATGCCATTGAATGTCAAGGGGAGGTGGTTAGACTCTCTCTTGTTGGAGATGGTCATTGCCTGGCACTTATCTGGCGCGAATGTTACTTGCCACTTATCAGCCCAAGCCTGGATGTTGTCCAGGTCTTGCTGCATGCAGGCTCGGACTGCTTCATTATCTGAGGGGTTGCGAATGGAACTGAACACTGTGCAGTCATCAGCAAACATCCCCATTTCTGACCTTATGATGGAGGGAAGGTCATTGATGAAGCAGCTGAAGATGGTTGGGCCTAGGACACTGCCCTGAGGAACTCCTGCAGCAATGCCCTGGGGCTGAGATGATTGGCCTCCAACAACCACTACCATCTTCCTTTG
Organism: Heptranchias perlo; assembly: GCF_035084215.1. NCBI lineage: Eukaryota > Metazoa > Chordata > Chondrichthyes > Hexanchiformes > Hexanchidae > Heptranchias > Heptranchias perlo. The sequence goes on from NC_090329.1 coordinate 51,253,714, forward strand.
TGCTAAGTATGACTCCAGCCACTGGAGAGTTTTCCCCCTGATTCCCATTGACTTCAATTTTACTAGGGCTCCTTGGTGCCACACTCGGTCAAATGCTGCCTTGATGTCAAGGGCAGTCACTCTCACCTCACCTCTGGAATTCAGCTCTTTTGTCCATGTTTGGACCAAGGCTGTAATGAGGTCTGGAGCCGAGTGGTCCTGGCGGAACCCAAACTGAGCATCGGTGAGCAGGTTATTGGTGAGTAAGTGCCGCTTGATAGCACTGTCGACGACACCTTCCATCACTTTGCTGATGATTGAGAGTAGACTGATGGGGCGGTAATTGGCCGGATTGGATTTGTCCTGCTTTTTGTGGACAGGACATACCTGGGCAATTTTCCATATTGTCGGGTGGATGCCAGTGTTGTAGCTGTACTGGAACAGCTTGGCTAGAGGCGCAGCTAGTTCTGGAGCACAAGACTTCAGCACTACAGCTGGGATGTTGTCAGGGCCCATAGCCTTTGCTGTATCCAGTGCACTCAGCCGTTTCTTGATATCACGTGGAGTGAATCGAATTGGCTGAAGACTGGCTTCCGTGATGGTGGGGATATCGGGAGGAGGCTGAGATGGATTATCCACTCGGCACGTCTGGCTGAAGATGGTTGCAAACGCTTCAGCCTTGTCTTTTGCACTCACGTGCTGGACTCTGCCATCATTGAGAATGGGGATGTTTGCAGAGCCTTCTCCTCCCGTTAGTTGTTTAATTGTCCACCACCATTCACGACTGGATGTGGCAGGACTGCAGAGCTTTGATCTGATCCGTTGGTTGTGGAATCGCTTAGCTCTGTCTATAGCATGTTGCTTCTGCTGTTTAGCATGCATGTAGTCCTGAGTTGTAGCTTCACCAGGTTGGCACCTCATTTTTAGGTACGCCTGGTGCTGCTCCTGGCATGCTCTTCTACACTCCTCATTGAACCAGGGTTGATCCCCTGGCTTGTTGGTAATGGTAGAGTGAGGCCAAACATTCTAGTGAAAAAGTAAGTGTGAGTAAAAAATGGTGTAATATCAGCACAAAGTGCTAGCAGACTAATCACTTATATTTAGCATTATTTGAGGAATGCTACATCCCAAAAAAGGAACAAAGGCCAGCAAAAAGGGAGAAGAAAGTCGATCTTTGCTTCTTTCGTTATTAATAATGAGCCTATTTGCATTTTGCAGCTTTATTTTTTTACTTATTTAAGTTTAAATAAGACTCCTACCTGTTTATCTTTAGCTCTCCATCCTATGTTCCATTGAGCCTGAAACTCCTGTAACTTTAATACATATTGTCTAAAAATCATCCCAAAGATTGACCTAAAACAAAAACAATCAATAGATTGAACACTGGTTTGTCCTGGTCATGCCATTGGAGTAAACTATAACAATCAGGTTGACATTAAGCAGCCAGAATTGGCCTGGGGATCTGACAGGATAACACATCAATGAGGCAGGTAGATGAAACTTGTATTGTCAGCATTTAAGGAAATACCAGTGAGATTTTTTTCCCTTTCCCTTTCGTTAATTTTGTACTTGAGCGAGTCTGAGTTAAAAATTCTGTAAAAAGTAGAGCAGACTGTTGTATTGTCTGTTTATCTGTTACTTTTAATAAACCTGTTAATATTTACAGGCTAAACTTTGATCTGATGGTGTTTATTATTTGAGTATCTGATATCCAGGAGATCACGAGTGCTTGTGTCATGCTAGTAAACTAAATACAATATAAAAACAGAAAATGCTGGAAACACTCAGCAAGTCAGGCAGCATCTGTGGAGAGAGAAACCGAGTTAACGTTTCAGGTCGATGACCTTTTGTCAGAACTGGAAGAAGTTTCAGATTTAATAGTTTTTAAGCAAGTATAGAGCTGGGGAAGGTGGGATGGGGAGGAAAGAACAAAAGGGAAGGTCTGTGACAGGGTGGAGGGCAGGACTCATTAAATGACAAAAGGGAGGATGGTGCAAGGCAAAAGGGGGTGGTAGTGGGACAAATAAATAAACAAAAGATGGGTCTAGAGGAGCTGTAAATGGCAACAGCAGAATCATTACCAGCACCTGCTGTCTGAAAAAATGGGAGCAAATACAATAAGTTTCTGTTTTACCTCTAGGCAATGCTAATTAGTAGCTATTGAGTATAAAGTCACACTACAGTTGTTGGGAGTAAGGACTCACTTTGAGGAGTGGTCTTTGGCATCAAGTAATGGACAACTATCTAGTAAACCCTAAAAATTAAACTGGCATCTTATGATCAGGTACACTGAAGTGCTGGACTTTTAGAATACTGCTCCTGTAAAGGCTGATAGAGCATTAAGGAGGCAGTGGAAATGTCTGGGTCTACTCATCGACATATATGAAAAATTATATAAATCGGGGCTTTTTTTAAGCAACACAACCAGATCCTGCATCATACTAAAGTGTTGCTAATGAAATAACTTGTTTCCATGTACCCACTTACCTGGGCTGCTAACGAGTTACCCCAGCGAATACAGAACTGCAGTTTCTGAGTGGACTGAAATTGTTAATCACACAATCACCTCAATTTTCAAAGGTATTTTCCTAATTGGCTGAAAAGTACTCTAATTAGTTAGTATTCTAAATATGCAGATAACCTGTTGCTTAGTGAAAGTTGCTGTTGGTTTTTTTTTTGAAAGAACCCCACCCCACTTAATCCAATGGAAAATATCCACTGGGAGCATTCTGTGCGTCGATTGGTGTAATGGACGGATCAGAGATGGTGTGTTGTTGGAAACGAGCTGAGGTTGTTCAGGTGGAGAGTTGGTGCCTACAGCAGCCTGGGCAAGGGTGCAGGAACAGACCGTGAAGATCACCAGTTTCACTCGGAGCAGCGATTTGTACTTTGTTACCTTGGGAGCTGTTTTCGGTTCTTGTTTTGGAGACCCTGCTTTATTGTCGGCATTATATACCACCTTCCGATTGTTCTCGATTTGAAGACACTCACCACCTTAGATATTATCTGAGAGCCAAAAGGTCATTCTTTTAGCGAGTATTTTATTTTAAAGGGAATAATCAATCTGTATATTTAATTTACATACAGTTTCAGTTGATTTTGGATCGATAATCCTCTATGTAATCGGTGTATCTTGAAATTGGTGTTGGGAAGGTGCAGTGTGTTATGGGTTTAAATTGTTTGGAAAGAGTAATCAATGCTTTAGGAATTATTGTGGGGGGAATACCAAAGTCATGGTAATTTTATAAGTACCTCGAAATAATAGCTGAAAATTCTTTACAAATTGATCCAATCAAACATATTAGAAAAACCTGCATTTATACAGCAACTTTCACCACCCCTGGATTTGCAAAGTGCTTTACAGCCAATGAAATGCTTTTGAAGTGTTGTCATTGTTGTAATGTAGGGAATACTAATTTAAAAGTGCAAAAGGTAGCATTAGTGTAAATTGTATTAATCCATCTGATTTGCTTTTGTATTAATATTTGAACTCTTAATTATTAATGACACTAGTCAACCTTCCTTGGTATTGCAGGCTGTAAGCCAGAGAATATGGTCTCACTCATCTCTCTTGTGTTTTTTTTATGCTGTTTCTATCTGGTCTCTTTGCCTATTGCCCCTCTCTCTCTCTCTTTCTTTCCTGCTTCCCCTTCCCTAACTCCTATTTTGCTTTTTTCTGATGTCTTCAACTCTTTTTTTCTCCTTTTTTGGGAGGGAGGTGTTATGTAATATAGTTTGGTGAGGAAAGGAGCCACCCTGTAGGCCACATTTAGAATGGGAGTTTCTGAAGACAATGTGACCCTCAGTGGCTCTTTCCATTCCCTCTCCCAACGATCGTGTTTCTTCCAGCCCCTGCTTCCATCACATCCCCCACTCTTTCAACTTCCTACTATCCCCTCCTCTTACCCTTTTGAACTACCCACTCAACCCTGTATGCCCCATCCCCTTGCTCTACTGTTATTCACCTCACCATTAGTTCTTTATCCACTCCGCTTCCCATTTTCATTCACTTCCCCAAAGGGTGAGTAGTGAGAGGCTAGAGGCCCCACACCTCTTCCTATTTATTTGGCTCAAAGATGCTATGCAGCTTTCAAAATTCAACTTTAGTAAAAAAAATTCAAATTAGGATGAGGAAAGATACTGTCTATCTACCTTTCTCTATCTCTTTCTGTCATCTTTCTGTTGGATGTTGGTAATTAAGATCTCTGTTTCACAGGAGTAATCTTTTCTGCCAACAAAACACAGGTGGACAATTGGCTTCAAAATGCATCGTTTTTTTTGGAAATTGAACATTGACATGAAGTTTCTCTCCTCAGCTTAATATACTTTATAAAGTTTATAGACCACAAGTCAGAAATTACAAAAGTGTTATGCTGTGTGACACAGAATAGCCATTATATTATCCTGCGATTTCACAGTCTGGTCACTAGGTTCCCACAAATCACTCAAAACTGAAAATGCTTCCTTTTTAAAAAAAAAAGCAGTTTTCTACTCAGTAAGTGAAATTTCTATGTCCAAAATAAAGCTTTAAACAAAATTTTTTAATTATATATTTCACCACAACATTAATGAATTATTCACAGAGCCACGACTGACATCTGACATATAATCAGAGCACTTGCCATTTTCCCTCGTGCATGGATATTCACAGCCGTTTTTTAATAAATAACAAAATCAATATAAATTTTACCTCAGTAGAACTTTTGAAATGTGACCTTTGGTTCAATTATTTGAAGAAAAGCTACTGAGTAGAAAGTGCTAGAAGCCTTAAAAAAATACATAAGGACAGCTGGCTAAATGGTACAGATGCAACCTAGGAAATCAGGGACACTGCACATACTCAGAAAGTTAAATCCAAATTCAGCTTGTGCAGTCACAGCTCTTGGCAACAATGTCAAGTCCTAGCCTTGGCTTTTATGAAGGGCTGAGATGTTCAAGTGAAAGCATTAAAAGCACAAAAGACAATTCAATGTAAAATGACTTGAATGGGGGAGGGCTTGATCAAGAAGTTTGTAGATGATACAAAAATTGGCTGTGTGGTTGATAGTGAGGAGGAAAGCTGTAGACTGCAGGAAGATATCAATGACTGGTCAGGTGGGCAGAAAAGTGGCAAATGGAATTCAATCAAGAGAAGTGTGAGGCAATGCATTTGGGGAGGGCAAACCAGGCAAGGGAGTACACAATGAACAGGAAGATACTGAGAGGTGTAGAGGAACAAAGGGACCTTGGAGTGCATGTCCACAGATCCCTGAAGGTAGCAGAACAGGTAGATAAGGTGGTTTAAAAAAGGCACAAGGAATACGTTCCTTTATTAGCCAAGGCATAGAATATAAGAGGTTATGCTAGAACTGTATAAAATATTGGTTCGGCCACAGCTTGAGTACTGCGTACAGTTCTGGTCACCACATTACAGGAAAGATGTGATTGCACTAGAGAGGAGATTTACGAGGATGTTGCCAGGGCAGAGAAATTTTAGCTGTGATCAAAGATTGGATAGGCTGTGGTTGGTTTCTTTGGAACAAAGGAGGTTGAGGGGTGATTTGATTGAGGTATATAAAATTATGATGGGACTAGAAAGAGTGGGTAGGGAGGACCTATTTCCCTTAGCAGAGGGGTCAGGGACTAGGGGGCATAGATTTTAAGCAATTGGTGGAAGGATTAGATGGGAGCTGAAGAGAATTTTTTTCCCCAGAGGATGGTAGGGATCTGGAACTCACTGCCTGAAAGGGTCACAGAGGCAGAACCCTCAACTCATTTAAAAAGTGCTTGGCTGTGCACTTGAGGTGCCGTAACCTACAGAGCTACGGACCAAGTGCTGTAAAGTGGGATTAAGCTGGATAGCTCTTTTTCGGCCGACATGGGCCGAATGGCCTCCTTCTGTGCCATGACTTTCTGTGATTCTATGAAAATGTAATTACATTAATGTGAAATGTGTACATTTTGTTTTTTTTGGTTAAGTTGAACCCTTACTTTGGACATTAGAAATTTTATTTCCTGAAAAAAAATGGTGGCTGAATTTCTTTTTTTGGAGTGATTTGAGGGACCCTGCTGGCTAGACTGTGGTGATACATTTTCACTCTCATATAGTTGCTATTGTGTGTCACACGACGTGATAGATTTAACATTGAGAAGGTTTATCACAGTCCTACCTAACAGTTTTCAATGAAACATGTGCCCCATGTACCAAAATTACTACTGTATTTAATTGATAAAACTATTGCACACAGACAACATTTCAGACTGGGTCCTTCTGGACTTTAAGAACCTTTCAAACCTCCAGCTCTTGCCTTATTAGTCAGAAGTTTACTCCACTTTAGTTCAGCTAGCTGTCCAGTGCCACCTCATGCTAGCTTTAATCATGGGATCAGAGTGCCTCTTGCTGCATATATACTGAATTTTCTGGTCTGATGATGTTCTCATAATTTTGCTGCTCTTGTCCTTCTTGGGATAGAGGTTACACAGCTAGGAGGTGCAGTTGAAGTAAGTTTTCTGAGTTGCTGATATATGTGTAGGTGTGTGTGTGTGTGTAGGTGTGTGTGTGTGTAGAGGTGTGTGTGTGTGTAGGTGTGTGTATCTATGAAATAACTTGCATTAATATAGCACCTTTCTGAAAAAAACAGTTTTTATGCCAGAACAAAAAAAGTTGTAATTATTAAGCTTTTGCTGTTTGTACTAACTCTCACAGGCTTGTGAGCAGCATGGAAGATTGGTGCAGATGTCATTATCTGAATGAAGACACAATTAAACTGTTAAAACATCATGGTCTTTCCACACTTGAAAGCATAAAGAGCATGACGAATGATGACATTGACAACCTCAACATAAGTATGGGTCAGAAAACAGTACTGCGTCATGTACTGCGCTCAGAAAATGCTCAAACATGGATACAGCAAATCAAGTAGGTTCTGTGTATTAGTGGTTATATCGGGGTGAAAATAGTTTCACCTCCACTCTCCTGCAGAATTGGGATTTTCTACAGCCTGCTTTGACTTTGAGAATTAAAAAAATAGGAAAAGGTCTTGCCATTCATTTTTCCAGTGAAAAGACTAGAAAATAATGAAATAAATCTACATCTAGCTGGCTGAAACAAAACAGTCAAGCACACTGTGGGGATCAAACCTGAGGCTTGGTGGTTGCTCTACAGCAAATTTGGTTCTAATTGAGTCACCAGTGAAAAGCTCTAGCAGTTATTTTCATTTGGTATGAAACCAGTGAGGTAATTCCAAGAATAATAAGGAAATAATTCTAGGAAATAAAAGTGAACTCAGAGAAAAATTTAAATGTGAAATTACACAAATGTAAGTAGCCAAACCCAGGTGAAGATAGATTTTCTCTGGCTGAACGTCAAATATCATTGAAAGATATAAGATTCTAAGTGGGCTTGACAGGGTAGATGCTGAGAGGATGTTTCCCTTGGCTGGAGAGTCTAGAACCAGGGAAATAGGGCTCGATATTACCAGGGCTGCGGGTTCGCGGCGGGGGGGCTATTGGGCGCGTGGGTAACGCGCCTGGTGAAATCAGTCTGCCCCTCGCGCGATCGCAGCCTAATTGGATCCACTTACCTGGTCTTCCGGGTTTCCCACTGCTGATCTGCGCATCGGGCGGACTGCACATGTGCAGTAAGGTCTGTCAGCTGGAGGAGTTCCCCCCCCAACCTGTCAAATGGACCTTTGCAGCTGCCACAGGCTGATGGCTGCAACACGTCCATTTGAACTGGGAGTGTTTCCCCCAGTGTGGGAAGCAGTCCCAGTTGTCTCTAAAACCCCACCCCTCCTGACATATTCCCTTAATCAGGTCTGTTAATGACCTGAAATACCTGAATAAATAGTCTCAAGTGGCACCCCGCCGGTTTTAATTGCCTGCGGGAGTCCCACATTCGGGGGCTGCGCGCGCACTTCGGCGCGTCTGTGGGGAACCTGGGAGTGGGCGGGTTGGAGCCGGGCTCCCGACCCACTCCGGGATTCCCCAATTTTCGGAGCCCTCCCGCCAGGAACGCACCCGATAGCGGGTGCTAAAATAGAGCCCATAGTCTCAGGCTAAGGGATCGGACATTTAGGACTGAGATGAGGAAGAATTTCTTCATAAGAATATAAGAAATAGGAGCAGGAGTAGGCCATACGGCCCCTCGAGCCTGCTCTGCCATTTAATCAGATCATGGCTGATCTTCAACCTCAACTCCACTTTCTCGCACGATCCCCATAATCTGTTGATTCCCCTAGAGTCCGAAAATCTATCCATCTCAGCCTTGAATATATTCAATGACTCAGCATCCACAGCCCTCTGGGGTAGACAATTCCAAAGATTCACAACACTCTGCGTGAAGAAATTCCTCCTCATCTCAGTCTTAAATGGCTGACCCCTTATCCTGTGATTATGCCCCTCTAGCCTCTCTAGCCAGCGGAAACAACTTCTCAGCATCTACCCTGTCAAGCCCCCTCATAATCTTATATGTTTCAATGAGATCACCTCTCATTCTTCTAAACTTCAGGAGAGTATAGGCCCATTCTACTTAACCTCTCTTCATAGGACAACCCTCTCATCCCAGGAATTAATATAGTAAACCTTCATTGCAACGCCTCCAAGGCAAATATATCTTTCCTTAGATAAGGAGACCAAAACTGTACACAGTTCTCCAGGTGAAGTTTCATCAAAGCCCTGTATAAGTGTAGTAAGATTTCCTTACTCTTGTACTCCAACCCCACTGCAACAAAGGCCAACATGCCATTTGCTTTCCTAATTGCTTGCTGTACCTGCATACTAACGTTTTGTGTTTCCTACCAAAGTGAATAACCTCACATTTCCCCGTATTAAAATCCATCTGCCACCTTCTTGCCCACTCACTTAATCTGTCTATATCCCTTTGCAGACTCTGTGTCCTCCTCACAGCTTACTTTCCCACCTAGCTTTGTATAGTCAGCAAACTTGGATACATTACACTCAGTCCTTTTATCTAAGTCATTAATATAGATTATAAATAGCTGAGGCCCAATCACCGATCCTTGCGGCACCCCACTAGTTTACAGCCTGCCAACCTGAGAATGACCTGTTTATCCCTACTCTCTTTTCTGTCCTTTATCCAATCCTCTATCCATGCTAATATATTACCCCCAACCCCATGAGCCCTTGTGTAACAACATTTTATGTGGCACCTTATTGAATGCCTTTTGAAAATCCAAATATATAACCCTTAATAATTGATTCCAGCATTTTCCTGATGACCAATTTCAGGCTAACTGGCATGTAGTTCCCTATTTTCTCTCTCACTCCCTTCTTGAATAGCGGGGTAACATTTGCTACCTTCCAATCCACTGGGACCGTTACAGAATCTAGAGAATTTTGGAAGATCATAACCAATGCATCCACCATCTCTGCAGCCACTTTTTTTAGAACTACGGATGTAGGCCATCAGGTCCAGGGGATTTGTTGACTTTTAGTCCTATTAGTTTGTCCAGTACTTTTTCTCTTAGTGATATTAATTGTTTTAAGTTCCTCACTTTCATTTACCCCTTGGTTCCCCACTATTTTTGGTATGCGTTTTGTGTCATCTTCTGTGAAGACAGATACAAAATATTTGTTTAATGCAGATGCCCTAACTATAATCTTTCAAAGTTCTCTAGATTCAGGAACTGTCCCTCTAGATTGGAAAATTGCACCAGTCACTCTGCTTTTTAAGAAAGGAGAGAGAGGGAAACTAGGGAATTATAGACCAGTTAGCCTAACATCTGTTGTGGGGAAAATGCTGGAGTCTATAATTAAGGATAGGGTGACTGAACACCTCTCACATTTTCAGTTAATCAGAGAGAGCCAGCATGGATTTGTGAAAGGTAGGTCGTGCCTGACAAACCTGATTGAATTTTTTGAAGAGGTGACTAAAGTAGTGGATGGGGAATGTCAATGGATGTTATTTATATGGACTTCCAGAAGGCATTTGATAAAGTCCCACATAAGAGACTGTTAGCTAAGATAGAAGCCCATGGAGTCAAGGGAAAAGTACGGACTTGGTTAGGAAGTTGGCTGAGCGAAAGGCGACAGAGAGTAGGGATAATGGGCAGGTACTCACATTGGCAGGATGTGACCAGTGGAGTCCCACAGGGATCTGTCTTGGGGCCTCAATTATTCACAATATTTATTAACGACTTAGATGAAGGCATAGAAAGTTTCATATCTAAGTTTGCCGATGACACAAAGATTGGTGGCATTGTAAGCAGTATAGATGGAAACATAAAATTACAAAGGGATATTGATAGATTAGGTGAATGGGCAAAACTGTGGCAAAATGAATTCAATGTAGGCAAATGTGAGGTCATCCACTTTGGACCAAAAAAGTATAGAACAGGGTACTTTCTAAATGGTAAAAAGTTAAAAACAGTGGATGTCCAAAGGGACTTAGGGGTTCAGGTACATAGATCAATGAAGTGTCAGGAACAGGTGCAGAAAATAATAAGGCTAATGGAATGCTGGCCTTTATATCTAGAGGACTAGGGTACAAGGGGGCAGAAGTTATGCTGCAGCTATACAAAACCCTGGTTAGACTGCACCTGGAGTACTGTGAGCAGTCCTGGGCACCGCACCTTCGGAAGGACATATTGGCCTTGGAGGGAGTGCAGTGTAGGTTTACGAGAATGATACCCGGACTTCGAGGATTACGTTACGAGAAAAGATTACACAAATTGGGGTTGTATTCTCTGGAGTTTAGAAGGTTAAGGGGTGATCTGATCGAAGTTTATAAGATATTAAGGGGAACAGATAGGGTGGATAGAGAGAAATTATTTCCGCTGGTTGGGGATTCTAGGAGTAGGGGGCACAGTCTTAAAATTAGAGCCAGACCTTTCAGGAGTGAGATTAGAAAACACTTCTACACACAAAGGATGGTAGAAGTTTGGAACTCTCTTCTGCAAACGGCAATTGATGGTAGCTCAATTGCTAAATTTAAATCTGAGATAGATAGCTTTTTGCCAACTAAAGGTATTAAGGGATATGGGCCAAAGGCAGGTATATTGAGCTAGGTCACAGATCAGCCATGATCTTATCAAATGGCAGAGTGGGCTCTAGGGGCTGAATGGCCTACTCCTGTTCCTATGTTCCTGCCATTTCCTGATTCCCCATTATAATTTCTCTTGTCTCAGCCTCTAAGGGACCAATGTTCACTTTTGCTACTGTCTTCCTTTTCACATATTTGTTGAAGCTCTTACAATCCATTGTTACAGTTCTTGCTAGTTTACTTTCATATTCTATTTTCTCCCTTTTTATCAATTTTTTGGTCGTCCTTTGTTGGTTTCTAAAACTCTCCCAAGCCCCAGCTTATTACTCTTGGCAACAATATCGGCCTCTTCATTCAATCTAATACTCTCCTTAACTTCTTTAGTTCGCTATGGGTGGATCACTTTTCCGGTGGAGTTTTTATTTCTCATTGGAATGTATACTTGTTAAGAATATTGAAATATTTCTTTAAATGTTTGCCATTGCTTTTCAACTGTTAAACCCTTTGATTTAATTTCCCAATCTACCTTTGACAACTCGCCCCTCATATCTATTTAATTGGTTTTATTTAAGTTTAAGACTCCAGTTTCTGACTTAAGTATGTTACTTTCAAACTCAATGTAAAATTCTATCATATTATGATCAATCTTCCCCAAAGGTTCTTTTACAGTGAGATTACCAATTAAACCTATCTCATTACATAATACAAGTTCTAAAATAGAGCCAACCAGGGAACAGGCTATGACGTATTGCTCTAGGAAACCTCGAATACATTCCATGAACTCGTCTTCCAAACTACCTTTGCCATTTTGATTTGCCAAGTCTATATTCAAATTAAAGTCCCCCATGATGACTGCATTTCCTTTGTTACAAGCTCCCATTATTTCATGATTAATACTCTGACCAACAGTATAGCTACTATTAGGGGGCCTATAAACTACTCCCACCAGTGTTTTCTGCACCTTGTTATTTCTAATTTCCACCCATATTGATTCTACTTCCTGATCTTCTGAGCCAAGATCCTTTCTCACCACTGTCCTTATGTCATCCTTTATTATTAGGGCTACACCCCCTCCTTTTCCATTCTGCCTGTCTTTTCTAAATGTCATGTACCCTGGAATATTTAGTTCCCAACCTTGGTCATTTTGCAACCATGTCTCTGTATTGGCGATTAGGTCAAACCTATTTATCTCTTTGTGCAATTAATTCATCTATCTTGTTACGAATGCTCCGTGCATTCAGATGGTCGTCAATCTTTGGAATTCTCTACCCCAGAGGTCTGTAGATGCTCAGTCGTTGAGTATATTCAAGACTGAGATCAATAGATATTTGGATGCTAAGGGAATCAAGGGCTATGGGGATCGAATGGGAAAGTGGAGTTGAGGTCAAAGATCAGCCATGACCTTTTGAATGGCGGCGCAGACTCGAGGGGCCATATGGCCTACTCCTGCTCCTATTTCTTATGTTCTTAAAACAAAAAATCTCAAGAAACTAAATAAACATTTCTGGAAAATTAAGAGCCTCATTAAATCAATTACAGAAATAATGAAAGAGCTCGCAAAGACTTTTAATTCTTAAGTCTTAATAATAGAAACAATGAAAATTCCCCAGAAATGAAAAAAAATTCCCCAAAGCTGTTTTGAATTAAGAATTCAAACTGATATACATACTTCACAAACCTACAATTAATTTTATTTGTGAGAATCAAAATTGAAAAGCTATCCCAGAGCTCGAAAATATGTTTATTAAAAGTGCTAAAAATGAACAAAAATGAATACGAAAGGCCAAATACATGCATTACAACAACTTACATTTATATAGCACCTTTAACGTAGTAAAATGTCCCAAGGTGCTTCACAGGAGCGTTATCAAACAAAATTTGACACCGAGCCACAAAAGGAGATATGACAGGTGACCAAAAGTTTGGTCAAAGAGGTAGGTTTTAAGGAGCGTCTTAAAGGAGGAGAGAGGTGTTTAGGGAGGGAATTCCAGAGCTTAGGGCCGAGGCAGCTAAAGGCATAGCCGCCAATGGTGGAGCGATTAAAATCGTGGATACGCAAGAGGCCAGAATTGGAGGAGCAGAGATCTCGGAGGGTTGTAGAGCTGGAGGAGGTCACAGAGATAGGGAGGGGTGAGGCTATGGAGGGATTTGAAAACAAGAATGAGAATTTTAAAATCGAGGCATTTCCGGACCGGGAGCCAATGTAGGTTGGCAAGCACAGGGGTGATGGTAGAACGGGACTTGGTGCGAGTTAGGATATGGGCAGCAGAGTTTTGGATGAGCTCAAGTTTATGGAAGATGGGAGGCCAGCCAGGAGAGCTTTGGAATAGTCCCGTCTGGAGGTAACAAAGGCAGGGATGAGGGTTTCAGCAGCAGATGAGCTGAGGCAGGGGTGGAGACAGTTGATGTTATGGAGGTGGAAGTAGGCGGTCTTGGTAATGGAGCGGATATATGGTCAGAAGGTCATCTCAGGGTCAAATAGGACACCAAGGTTGCGAATGGTCTGGTTCAGCCTCAGTCAGTGGTCAGCTAGATGGATGGAGTCGGTCGCTAGGGAACGGAGTTTGCAGCGGGGACCAAAGACAATGTCTTCGGTCTTCCCAATATTTATTAATACAGATTTTAAAAAAATATTTCCATGAAAATATATTTGTATTGAATTGTATTGGATTTACCATGCTTAGGCAAAAGCTGCTAAAAAATCAAGAGAATAAAGAAACCCATAACCAGTTGTAGAAACACAAAGGTAAAACATGAAAAATTGCAGTAAGTTCTGTCTCAGGCAGTGAGGGACATGGGGGTCTGCCTGTCAGTTTCTTCTATGAGACAACAAAGACAGGTTTTGTCAGTAACTGTAAAGTATCCATGGCATTCAACACAGATCTTGAAATAGTAAAGATTTTCTATTGACTGCTTATTGATGAACCAGATCTGTTCATGGTGCTCTTATAAGATTAAATATTGCTATTTCAATGTGCAAAATGAAATCTTTGGAGCATCAACAGGAAAACAAGCTGGGACAGTTCTAGTGTTGGACTGAATTGTGTTAGAGATTTTTGAAATATTCCCAGTTTAAACATCACTATTAAAATGTAAAAAGGAATGTTTAGTGGAGCTTGTGTTGACTATCTGTGTAAATATGTGAAGAAGATTTGCTTTCTATCCTCCTCCTTACTATAATATCTTAAAACCCTTGTCCTTGAATTTGTAGCTATTGGGCAAGAAGCCATGTTGTTCTAAAGATTTTTTTCAAATTGGAATATTGCATCTCACACTTACCATTTTTTAATATTTCAGGATCCCACAAACAGATGATATTGATTTTGGATGGATACACTACATTACAGAACTTTTTATTTTGTAAGTGTTGTTTGTGATAGTTTACTCTCTTTTTTACTATCCACAATCTAACAAAATGAAATGTAATACTTGCATTTGGGATCATTAACACAGGTTCATTTGCAATTATCTTTATTACTATTCATAGAAGGACAAATAGAAACAGTGACTGTTACAAGTTTAGGGTCTTGCCTTAGATATTCTCTCGAGTATAGGTGCTCAGCGCTCCTGTAAGTTATCTAAGCATCTTATCGTTAGGAGTGCTCCCATACTGCCCAATATGTGACTATATGATAGTGTACTCCAGGGTTGTATTGGTTGGACCCCTTGTGATCTGAACTGGTTATGGTCGCTCATGCGTGCCATCATTTGCACTTCTCCAATCTTTTTGGAAGTGTTGGAAGCAGAATCCATAATAGTTTTAAAAAAGGAATTGGATAAATATTTGAAAAAGAAAAATTTAAATGGGTGTGAGTAAAAGTGATCAAGTATTTAGCTCTCTCTCAGAGAGCTGGTACAAACATGATGGGATGAATGGCCACCTTCTGTGCCATATAATTCTAAGAAGTGTTTGATACTAGAAGCCACCTTGGTCAAGTTGATTCAAGCAAAAGTTTTACAAATCTCTTGTGCTAATGTAAAGCCCTCCATTCCATAGTTGCTGGTGGGGTGTTCAAATTGCATCAGGGTGAGAAGTGGAACTGTGTATTGTGTCTCTGTAGATAAGTAGGCTGGCCTTTTTAAAGGGCTACCTAATCGGAACAGAAAAATGTAGGGGAGATGTTTTGCAAATGTACAATTGGAAAGGACTGGCATCTTTGTTGTTCCATAAATGGCCTTGCAAAGCATGAGCCCAGATCATGACTTCATTGGGTTTGTTTTGTCTGGTAGCAGTAACAGTTTGGGTATGCAAAGCTGCCTCTGGCTTTTGGATGATATCTCTCCAAATCTCTGTTCAGCAAGGATCAGAGGTCACTCACTACTGACAAAAAAAAATGTTTTCACAGTCCAGCACCAAATGCTCTCGCTAAGAAATGAAGACGTTTTTGCCCTTTACGCTTGTAGCAACATTCTCTTATTACTTAGAATAATATCATTCAGTCAGTTCAGTTGACCGTAAGGATACCTATGTGTAAGGGGCACAGGGCACTAGAATAACTTGTTGATAATTGTTCAAGAATGAGAAAAAAAAGCAAAATTATGTATAATTTGTAAACAAGTACTGGCTGTAATTTCTAAAAGCAGCATAACCTTATTACATTGTGTTCATAGTGAACCCTGTTCCTAAAGAATTTATAGAAACAGCACTGGTTACCACATGTAAGACCTAACAGCACTTTATTTTCTTCTGTGATCAAAAAAGGTGTGATGGTTGCGGAAGAGATCCAATTGTGGGCACCAGATTTGTTTGCACTCAATGTGATAATTTTGACTACTGTACCATGTGCTTCCACACAAGAAGTCATAAAGACCACTTATTTAGCAGAATTGACTGTCCAGGTATGGCTACTAGCATTCTGGCTCAATATTACATACACATTAGTGTAGTATACATACAGTGCAGCCTTATAGCTGCACTGTACCCAAACTTCGAATACTTGAAGAGGAACTCTGGTGTAGAAGGTATTTTAAATCCTGAAAAAATATCAAGATATTGAACTGATAAAGAATATTTGCTTTCAGATTGTAATATTGAATTTAATGGGGAGAAGAAACAGTTGATCCAAGGTGAAATGTGCAGTACATCCTCTAAAAGTAAAAATCAATCAAATGGTAGCACATGATAGCTATTACTGAGACATGGCTGCAGGATGGTCAGGATTGGGAACTAAATATACCGGGTTATAAGGTCTACAGGAGAGATAGGGAAAATGGAAGAGGGGGAGGAGTCGCCTTAGTGATTAGAGATGAAATCACTTCAATGATAAAGGAGGATATAATGAGGGGTAAGCAGCCAACAGAGACCTTATGGGTTGAATTGAGAAATAGGAAAGGATCTAAGACTATAGTGGAAGTTGTGTATCAGACCCCTGGCAGCAGCTCTGAAGTGCTAAATTGTATAAATGCAGAGATTAGACAAGTGTGTAACAAAGGCATAGTGGTCTTAATGGGGGACTT
The DNA here is from genome assembly GCF_035084215.1 of Heptranchias perlo. Lineage (NCBI taxonomy): Eukaryota > Metazoa > Chordata > Chondrichthyes > Hexanchiformes > Hexanchidae > Heptranchias > Heptranchias perlo. The sequence continues at coordinate 51,270,131 of NC_090329.1, forward strand.
TAACCGTCACATAAATTGGGAAAAGCCGACTAGCAACTGTCAGAAAGGTAGTGAATTTCTTGTGTCCGGGATAGTTTTCTACAGCAGTATGTCCTAGAGGCAACAACGGGGCAAGCCATACTAGATTTAGGAATGAGTAATGAACCAGATTTAGTGAACAGCTTAACTGTGCGTGAACATCTATCCAATAGCATTCAGAACATGATAGAGTTCAAGGTAGTGTTTGAAAGGGAAAAAAGTGAATCAGCTGCTAAGATTCTAGACTTGGGTAAGGCCGACTTCAATGGGATGAGAAAGAGACTGTCCACAGTAAACTGGGCAAATCTGTTAATGGGTAAAACGACTGATGATCAGTGGGAAATGTTTAAAGAAACATTTAACATGATACAGAATCAGTTTATACCCCTGAGGGGCAAGAACTCGACTTGCCAAAAAAAAAACCATGGACAACTAAAGAGGTAAGGGACAGTATAAGATATAAGGAAAAACAGCATACAAAAAGGCAAAAAATGGCATAGATCCTGGCAAATGGGAAAGATACAAAGATCAACCAAGTGTCACCAAACAGAGCGACAAAAAGAGAGTATGAAAAGAAACTTGCAAGGATATCAAAACCAATACGAAGAACTTTTATAGTTATATTAGGAAAAAGAGGGTGGTCAGGAGCAGTGTTGGCCCCTTAAAAACTGAAAGTGGGGATATTGTCATTGACAATGGGGAAATGCTGGACATGTTGAATAATTACTTTGCGTCAGTATTTACAGTAGAAAAAGAGGTAGCAAGCCGGAAGTCCCAAGAAAACTAATATTGAATTGGGGACAGGGACTCAATAAAATTAACATAATTAAAACATCAGTAGTGAAGAAAATAATAGCACTGAAGAGTGACAAATCCCCAGGACCAGATGGTTTCCATCCCAGGGTTTTAAAGGAAGTAAGTGAGCACATTACAGATGCCCTAACTATAATCTTTCAAAGTTCTCCTAGATTCAGCACCTGTCCCTCTAGATTGGAAAATTGCACATGTCACTCTGCTTTTTAAGAAAGGAGAGCGAGGGAAACCAGGGAATTATAGACCAGTTAGCCTAACATCTGTAATGGGGAAAATGCTGGAGTCTATAATTAAGGATAGGGTGACTGAACACCTCAAAAATTTTCAGTTAATTAGAGAGCCAGCATGGATTTGTGAAAGGTAGGTCATGCCAAACAAACTTGATTGAATTTTTTGAAGAGGTGACTAAAATAGTGGACAGGGGAATGTCAATGGATGTTATTTGTAGGGACTTCCAGAAGGCATTTGATAAAGTCGCATATAAGAGACTGTTAGCTAAGATAGAAGCCCATGGAATTGAGGGAAAAGTAGACTTGGTTAGGAAGTTGGCTGAGCGAAAGGCAGCAGAGAGTACGGATAATGGGTAGGTACTCACATTGGCAGGATGTGACTAGTGGAGTCCCACAGGGATCTGTCTTGGGGCCTCAATTATTCACAATATTTATTAACTACTTAGATGAAGGCATAGAAAGTCTCATATCTAAGTTTGCTGATGACACAAAGATTGGTGGCATTGTAAGCAGTATAGATGGAAACATAAAATTACAAAGGGATATTGATAGATTAGGTGAATGGGCAAAACTGTGGCAAATGGAATTCAGAGGTCATCCACTTTGGATCAAAAAAGTATAGAACAGGGTACTTTCTAAATGGTAAAATGTTAAAAACAGTGGATGTCCAAAGGGACTTAGGGGTTCAGGTACATAGATCATTGCAGTGTCATGAACAGGTGCAGAAAATAATCAAAAGGCTAATGGAATGCTGGCCTTTATATCTGGAGGACTAGAGTACAAGGGGGCAGAAGTTATGCTGCAGCTATACAAAACCCTGGTTAGACTGCACCTGGAGTACTGTGAGCAGTTCTGGGCACCGCACCTTCGGAAGGACGTATTGGCCTTGGAGGGAGTGCAGCGTAGGTTTACTAGAATGACACCCAGACTTCAAGGGTTGTTACGTGGAGAGATTACACAAATTGGGGTTGTATTCTCTGGAGTTCAGAAGGTTAAGGGGTGATCTGATCGAAGTTTATAAGCTATTAAAGGGAACAGATAGGGTGGATAGAGAGAAACTATTTCCGCTGGTTGGGGATTCTAGGAGTAGGGGGCACAGTCTAAAAATTAGAGCCAGACCCTTCAGGAGTGAGATTAGAAAACATTTCTACACACAGGGTGGTAGAGGTTTGGAACTCTCTTCCGCAAACGGCAATTGATACTCGCTCAATTGCTAAATTTAAATCTGAGATAGATAGCTTTTTGGCAACCAAAGGTATTAAGGGATATGGGCCAAGGGCAGGTATATGGAGTTAGATCACAGATCAGCCATTATCTTATCAAATAGCAGAGCAGGCTCGAGGAGCTGAATGGCCTACTCCTGTTCCTATGATCAACATTGAGCAATCCAAGCCCAATTCCAACCCCCCAAAGGTCTGACTTTTATTCAGCCTTCCCTGCTGAAAAAAGATTTATTGATTTATGTTTCTTTTACATTGCTGCAGCAGATTGCATGTATAATTAGAAGACCATGAACTACAGATTATAGTAAATAGTGTGAAATTGCATACATGATTTTTACATTGTTATTTCATGGAATGGTGTTAACGTTCTCCTCCGACCTACCACCCATTTTTGGGGCTGCAAAATAAATTCTTAAAGACCTTAAATCTGCCATAAGAAAAACACATTTGCATTGCTCTCACAAAAAACTGCCAGGTTCCTTTAAGGTCCATCACAAGCCTGCCCTGCCATCTCCCAAAGGTTGAAAGTAGAAACAGAAATGAAATCACAACTCTATGGGGGTGAATTTGCTCAGGTCTTCTCCTGCTCCACCACCAAAACTTAGATGGAAGTTCAGCAGAAACCCTGTTTACCACGCCTAAATGGGGATCCCGCTGAAACTACCGTGGCGGAGCGGGAGAAGCCCCGGGGAAATTCACCACCTATGTGTTAAAGCTTCCTTAACGTTCAACAGCCCCATACCAACAAAATTAATTCTCCCCTTTGTGCCAGCTACCTTACTTCCTAACCTACTACTTCTATGACGTGCTCAGAGTGAGATGAGGTTCAACATTGAGTGACTGGGACGGTTTCCATATAAAGCTTTAGAGACCTGTGGTGACTCTTATTTCAGGATAGTTACTGTCCCACACTGGGTGCTTGCAGTAGTAAGGGGGCTTGGACCCATCTCTGAAACTTCCTCATGAAAGGATTGGAGGAGTCTCTATGGAGATGGGGAGATTGCCACTCTCCAGAGACATCTGCACCCACTCCGTGCAACCCACTGTTACCGGGCACAGTTTCTGAGATGCTACTGGTCAATGTCAACACAGACTGACTAATCACATGTTGGAAGCCCTGAGAAAGTATCATGTTCAATGTACTGCCAGCTGCCATCAATGTCCTTGGGTCTTTTATGGGTCTTAATGCTGAAACAATATCCCAGGCTGTCAGTCTCCAGGGTGTTCTGCACGTCATGATAACCTACCTCTAATCTGTTGCAGATTCAGGTAGTGGACACCTCTTAAAGAAATAATGGGTGAGTGTAAGAGTAGTGCAATACTCTAGCAAAAAGCTGAAACTACATATGGTAAGCCTTAGCCAGCCAGCTCATGTCCAACCTTACCCTCACCTGTAAAACTGTCTATGTCTATCACCTCCTCTTCCTTGAGGACTCCGTTTTCAGTGATTGTGGTTCTCAGTTATCATTCTGTGGTGCTGAATGTATGCCATTTTTGGTTAGAGGGAGAGAAGGTAATGTTACAGGTGTGTGAAAGTGATGGAGACTTGCCCCATATGAGGTTATGCATGCCATGAGGCGAAGTTGCCTTGTCCCTTCAAATGAAGGGTCATTGCAGACCTGCAGAAGCCCTTATAGCATGCTTAAAGAAGGTACTGAGTGTTTGCCCTTAGAAGTGATAAAGGTGGTAGTTAACTAACATCCTTTTTTGTCCAATAGAAACATTCCAGGCAGTTTAATGTGAAGTTTTGAAGCCTGTTTTTTTTAACCTCCTCTCCAGGCACAAAACCAATTTATGCAGGCAGATCAGGAAAAGGAAGATTGCCTCAAGACAAAGCTTTCACTAACACTTCAAGAATTTAAAGACAAGGACCAGGTCATCACAACCTCAGTTTATCAAAGAAGAACCATTCCTTTTCTCCCTCCTGTACCAGGTTCATCTTAAATCATCCATATTAGTCATAGCTATCACTAAGCACATTTCCTATCAAAAAAGGAAGCTAGCTCAGGTTGACTCATGAAGCTTTAGGTTGCTATTGTAATGACAAAATACCACTAATGGATTGGTCAACACAACAAAATGTTTGAAAGGTTGATTTATTTTAATTTAAAATAAGTAACTTTCATTTTAAAAATCCATGAAAGGAAAATGAAAATGAGAAATTTTGGAAATACATCCTAGGCCTATTAGCATCTAGGTTATAGACTTAAGTAAAGAGAGAGCAAAAAAAAACCAGCTGAATCACCTAAGAACAGCTTTGAAACATACATATAATATGCAATGTAATTTCTAAAAAAGGTAAAACATCCTAATTGGAAAGAAACAGGCAGGAAAATGGGAAAAGACAATTAAGGTCTGAAGTTGCTTAAAAGACTAGTTAATTTGTCACTGATCAGTGACAATACTATTGCTACAGTTTGTTGTGGTTGGAACAGTACAGGAGGACCAAGAATGAGAGAGAAGGGATGGAGGTTAGAACAAAGAAAGGTTAGATGGCACACTACTGACAGAACAGATGTTTTGGAAAAATGATCATTCAATCCACATTTACAAAACCACCCACAATAGTGGAGACTGCTTTGTGAGCAGCTAATAGGGATTAATGCAGACAATTTAAAATTGTATGTGGCAGAAAATGAACTATCCTTCATTTGAAGCAGCAGTAAATATTCTGGGAAACAGATCACACCATTAACATGCTCATCTTTTCTTGAAGTGAGAATACATTTGAGATCACAAGTTGCAGTCCCAACAAACAAGCACAGCAGTGTTGTCAAGTAGAGTTGGACCAGGGGGAAGACAAAGCAAACAAAGGCAGAAAAGAAAATACGTCAGCATAGAAGCACACACACAAAGACATTGTAAAGTGCATGTTGCACATTTCCATGAAGGTAGTAAATGCAAGTCTTCAACTATAGCCACCACTAAAGCAGTGGGGCAGATTTGGAGCTTGTGTACCACAAGTCAGTTGTAGCCTCCACCTCCTTCTAGTCATACTGCAAGGGAGATCTACCACAGAGGATAACCCTCCATGATTAAGATACTAAGCTGCTTCAGCACCTGCCTTAGTTTTGATCAAGCCTGCAAGAATAATTTCTATTTTGTCACTCCTTTAAATTCCATTATTAGCATATTCCCCACACATTCAAATCTGTAAAATGTATAACTGGCCTATTAAGGGAGGGATTTGTAGCAGCTGAACCATTCAGAACTAAAGTTACATTTGTTAAGGGAAGAAAAAAAAGGAGAATTCTTTGGATGTTAAGGGAGAGGCAAGGAACTGGAGTGACAACAGGGAGCAGTGGAAGACAACATCCACTCAAGCTGGAGGCTTCAGGGAGGGAAGGTCAGCAGCATTGCACGAAGCGGCTGATTTTTTTGGGGGTGTTATTTATACATCAAGCTTGTCCCAAAAAACCTTGTCTAGACCAGAAATCAATCATGGATTTAAGCACCGACAGGAGTGCTCAACACCTAATGGCCAGAGTCTGCAGATAACACCATAGCAGCCATTGGTTAGCATCAGCAAGGTGATGCCATTTCAGATACATGTGGAAACTAATGAGAGGTTAACAGATTTCAAAAAATGTAATCAGTGACTCATACCAAAATAGAAACTAGTGTATCCCACAAATTTACATGACAAAACCATTAAATTAATTTATTCCGGCATCACTAGGATTGATATTTACTACAGAAACTCAGACCACTAATTTCAGAACAAGCAACAGAGCATCTGGTGGAGAAATGCACCTTAAAGTGTAACATTGACATTTCACATTAAAATTCATAATGTAGCTCTATTACTTTTCCATTAATAAAAGCATTTGATCTCATGCACCCCTACCAAGTGAAGTTAGCCATGGGCAAGTCTTGCCAGTGCTTGGTCAACTAGCTTTCCTGTAGTGACTATTAAGCCAAGCACACTCCTGTCCTCACTGTGCTGTCCACATTTAAAGATTTGATAGTGGGGTTGGGGTGGTGGGGGGGAAACTCCTGGCAAGGTCAGGAAAATGGTAGACTTGCTTTCTAGCAGGATTGTTCAACACTGCTGATGCAAAGTGTCTACTTCCTGGTTAAAATGTTACAGTACTTGAGGGCACGTCTGAAGGCTTTGGCAGTAGAGCATGTATTCCCTGAGGCAAAGCATGCTGAGATCAGTAAGACACTTCCCTGGACAGATTAGTTCTATACAGCACCTCACCCCAGAACAGATTTAGAATTACTGACATACTCACTTCATTCAACTCAAAGATGTGGGTTTATGGGCGAGAGACTTGAAGACATCCATATTCCATAATGCATAATACATTAACAGATTGAGTGGTACTTAACCTCAACAGGGGGTCAAACCAGGCTATTTTTAAACTCAACAGAATATACACTAAGCCAGTTCAAATTTCATTTATTTAGTGGTACATGTGCATTTTTACAAGAATTAGTACAAGAATTAAAAAGATTACTGAACAGCTTCCCAGCACCCACAGCCAATAAGAGTGCATTGTTCCACCTGAAAAACAAGAAGGTTGATTTGACATTTTCCTCCATGATACTTAAAGGTCACAATTGGCAGTTCTCTAGGGTCTCAGCTGGGAGAGTGTTAAGGTATACAGGGACCACCAACACTGGGCTGGAAAGAAAAACCCAGCACTCCCAACATCTCACCAGTGGCTCCTGTGGAACGCTTGCACAGCCACTGCAATATCACATCCAAACAGGAGGAACCAGCTGTATTCAAACCTGGTGATTGCTGGTCACAAGTCAATAGTGATTTGATGAAGGTACAGAAGTTGACTGGTCAGCATCAAACGTTGGGTTTGTTGAAAGTCAATTTAGTATAACAATCCTGCTGATTAGAGCAGGACAGGGCTGGATGGTTCCTTTCCAATAAGCTGTGAGAAAGATAATCAACCAAGCACACGAAAGGATACAATAGCCATGCTCATAGAATGTTAAATGCAAGAGCACAAGTCAGAATGGTTTAGTTATCAATTATCAAAAAAAGGTACCCATTACACCAGTTTGGGCAGTGACCTGGCAAATGACGAGAATCATGAGTTAACAATATTACAGGTGCCTTTAAAAGCAGTGTTAACTCACCTTGTCCATTCTTGGCTTGTTCCAATGTTCCAGCAAAAAGCCACACTTCTCCAAGAGATACATAATCTTGGAGACTATCCTGACCTGTAAGAATTTAAGCATTAGTCCAAGGCAGAATATTCACATTCAAATTAATTACAAATGCACTATGTCTTACCTAGTTTTCCAGGTATGCATTGCCCATTGCAAGAATAGTTGGTAGCTTGTTGCTTATTAGCACAAATCCCAACACTGCAGTGAAAGTATACCTGCAAATATAGTTATTGTTAATAACCTGAAGTATTTAACATTAATGCTAGATCATGTTCAAATGAAGCAACTGGACGATGTCATTTGTAAGCTAGTGGGTGAAATGGGTTGAGGCTCAAGAACGCCTTGTGACATTTAGTTTGCAACCCCGAGACTTACTTTCTTTGGCAAGACTGTTTGTTCTGCAGGAGACAGTTTCAGTGTTTTTACTTCAAATCTTTTCAGATGCTGGGAATCTTGGATACGGTTTGGTACTGGGTGGAAGACAGCCACGAACATCTCTTCTTTATTCTCACAACTGTTTAGACAGACATTGAGTTTAGACCAAAAAAAGTTAGTAGAAGCAATAGCTAGACATGTACACTTCATTACCCACCCAGCCTGAATAATATGCCACTCTGGTGGGCTGTTGTGATCAGGAGTTGTAGTCATCCAGCAATGATCCAACAATAAGTACATTTGAGGATCCTTGTGGTTTAGTAGCTCAACTTCAAAATAAAGGGATTCTGTCCAATTCACCACCACTGGGTATTCATCATCTTTGTAGAAATCCAAATAATCTACACCTGTAGAGACAGAAATGTATTAGCTTTTTGTACAGGGGATGAATAGATCAAAATGTAATGTCTGTCCAGCTTACTTTTGTAAATCCTTGAATGTATGTTCCAAGTGTGCCTTGGCTTCTTGTGCCCTAAAATTAAAAAAGATGCTGTAGTTGCTATATAAAATTCTTATGCCAAGACCAGTCAGATGAAGACTTAACCCATCTCTTGCCCAGTTTACAATGCCTGAATACAAGAGTGTCCATGTTCCAAGGATATCAGTTTCAGAATACAATAGCAAGCCAAGTGAGGAACTCAAGTCCCTGAACAGTTCATGCACTGAGTGGCTTTCAGGGCATTCGACAGTAGATAATTATCATAAGTGTAAAAAGACAAATACTGTCTATTTTTTAAAACCCCCACTAATTGAGAAAAAAAGCTATTTAATCCAAATTCATTAGGTAAGGTAGACATGTGCATGCATTTTAAAAATGCAGACTATGGGCACTTACTTTCAACAAGGCTAAGTTGAAAACATATGTTCCATATTAGTTAACAGAATTCAAACCAACAGGAGATTCAGTGCATACTCACCCCTCACTATTTGCAATCTATTGGCTGTAGAATTGTGACCAGTGCCTTTCTGGTATCCCTTCACAAACCCAAGGGCCAACGTATTGTTTATTTTGTACCGACAAGAGACAGTTAACCTATCGGGAAAAATAAAGCAAGCTTATCACCACTCCCACAAGTCTACAGCTATCTATTTTGCACAGCTGTACCTACCGATAATCTGGGTCTCTGGTTATCACTGGGAAATCAACAGGGATCAGCTCTCTTGGGTATGAAACTTCATTCTCATAGATCAAGTAGTTTCCTTTAATCTAAACAGCATCATGTGATTACAACCACAAAGCTATGCATGCCAGAATACATGTTAATTTGCAAGTGCAGGACTAGCAAAGTTTTTTTTTGGGGGGGGGGGTGGTGCAGGAAGGGGGATGTATTTGCTATACTTTAAATTGTAAGTATCAGTGAACCCAAGACTTACTGTTCTTGTGGTACCACAGCTGTCAACATGAAATTGGAAGAGGGCTTTATCGTGATCAAATTCCCTTGGCTGACATTTTCCATCCCTCAGTACCAACTTACTAGGATCTAGGTCAGGTAGTGTATCCACAACTGCAGTGACCACCATGGTTCCATTGGGACAGCATACTACAACAAAATGCAAAGTAGTTTACTTCAATTATAGGTTAATCTTTTGATCCAGATTCTGCCTACATTGTAAAGCTTACCTGCAAGATCTACAGCAGGAAAATTGCAGGATACTGAGAAATGGATCTCAATCCTTAATGTATTTTTGTCTTTCAGTGTCAGGTTGAGCCGAGCTACAATTCCATGAAGGCTCAGTTCCTAAAGAAAGTGAAGCTACAGTTACTTTATACAAATGTAGAAGCTGGCAAATAAGAAAAAGGTGACATGCATCACATACCTCATAAATCACACCCATTGCAGAGAGAGGGACACCAAACAAAATATGGGTTGTATTATCCACAATGAGGTACCCATAATCATGTGCAGATTGTGGTGTCACCAGCATTTTACCAATGAATGGAAGCCAGTAATGCACCAAGTTCCCATGAGTTACTAGTAGATACATGGTCTTTTTGTCACAGAATCCAGTGGCCTTGGGCAATACTAGAAGGGGAAAAAAGGCACTTAGTTGTCTGTACTATTCTGTTCATACAAAGAATTTGTGACTACTCACCAATATCTGCCACTTCACACATTATCTCAACATCCTGGATAAAGAGTTCATTTTCTGGAATGATGTTGAAAGTGTAGATAACATTCAGTGTGTAGCGTCTGATGTCAGAATGTAGATGCTGGAAGAGAAATAGTGGCCACTTTGTAGCTCAGAATAAGAGAACTTGCATGTTCTATAGTAGCTGGATGCTATTCTGAAAGTCATTTTCTCCTCCCTCTGGGCACATGATAGCGTGAAGACAATTGACTCCTACCTCATGTTGAGAAATACATATGCTCCATTGCATTAGAACTATCTAGGTTATTATTTTACAAGTCCTGCTCTTCCCTTCAAATTGATTGTAGAATGATTTCGCTTCCAAAACCCCATATTCTTCCTACCAGGAAGAAGTCTTCCTTAGACTAGAACACCAGTAAGGTGGGAATAAATGCTATTGATTTGCATTCTGGGCATTTAGTTTCCACCATCACCCAAATTGTTTGAAAGGATGCAGAATAAACCCTAGAGCATGAAATCCTTGTGGGGTGGGGGGAGGGCAGGGAGATGTACCCAAACAGCTGTTGAATTAACACAATCTGAACCCCTTCAGGTGAAGGAAGTTGACAAATACCAGCATTAAAAAAAATGCTGTTGTCCTAGAGCTGTGCAAGAAACAAAGTGACAGAAGCATTAAGAGTTCAGTTCCACACAAGTAGAATTGTAGTGTACTGGAAACATACAAGTAGTACGATCCTAGTTCCAACCACGACTGCTTCCAACTTGATGTTGGGCATTAGACCAATGATACCAGAGTGGCTCAAGTATTTCATCAGCAGCTAACACCATTGAAGTATTGTGAATCTTATTGCCAACTCCCCAAAGTCATTGAAGGCAAAAACACTAACAAGACTACAGGCTAGAGTATGATTAATAGACCAGCAAAAAACCTCACTGCTCTAAGACTACAACAGCTCAGGCTATTGCTCTATCCAAGCTGTCCCTGCGCCCTGGATTTAAATTAACAGCTTATGAAATTTAGATTTTGCAGCTCAGGTTAAAATATTTTAACCTGGTCAATATTGTTTGTGGATAATTACTGTAAAATCAGTTCAACCAATACTTCTGCACAGGTGTCACTTGTTTGATCTAGTTCTGATCACTTCACTCGAGCAATGACCAAATAAATTTGGGATCTTAATAACCAGCTCATTTTATTGTGACGTCAAACTAGTGACACCATAGTTTCTACAACAGGATAGGAAAGGGATGAAGGGGTCAGTTAAAACTAGATAAATTATCTGTACATTATAGGATACTCATTGGCTTAAAACCAAAATTTCAGCACAAAGATTACACTAGCCACTTTACCTCTTGCTTCACATTTACATTCTCAAAGGGAACTTCCAATATGTAGGCTTTAGTGTCGTTAGGCAATATAGTTTCATAGATTTTGAAACCCATTTGGTCTGCCTGATCCACTGTGACCATCTGTGTTCCTACAGTTAGAGTTACAAGCTTGACATCAGGAAGGAAGCTTTCTAAAGTAATATTGAACACTCGCTTTACTGGAATGGTATCTGAAGAAAAAAGAAAAAAAAGTTACCCAAAGTATTACTCTACTTAAAAAATGTAGTTGTCTCCTATGTTACTTACTATTGGTCACAATTGGTGGCTGAAGCATGAAGGGTGTGGCAACTGGATGGATCACTGTGTACTTTGTTAGCTTCCATTGATGTTCTACAAATAATTCTATGTAGTACAAAATGCCATATTGTCCATGAGATATAAGGCTCTGAAACACAAATTAGTATCTGGTTATTAAGTAGCCCTCACCACTACTGCAACAGATTAAGTAGTAATTCAAAGGTTTTAATCTATTGATCCCATAAGAGTTAGGAGCAGGCCTTTTGGCCCCTCAAGCCTGCTCTGCCATTCAATGAGATCATGGCTGATCTGATTTTTAACTCAACTCCACTTTCCCACCTTTTGCCCCATATCCTTTGACTCCCTTGCTGATCAAAAATTTGTCTAACTCAGCCTTGGATGTATTCAATGACTCAGCCTCCACAGCTTTTTGGGGTAAAGAATTCCAAAGATTCACGACCCTCTGGGAGAAGAAATTCCTCCTCATTTCCATCTTAACAGGCAACCCCTTATTCTGAGACAATGCCCCCTAATTTTAGATTCCTCCATTAAGGGATACCATCCTCTCAGCATCTACTCCATTGAGACCCCTCAGAATCTTGTATGGTTCAATAAGATTGCCTCTCATTCTTCTAAACTCCAATGAGTATAGATCCAACCTGTTCCAACTTTCCTCATAAGACAACCCTTCCCTACCTGGAACCAACCTAGTGAACCTTCTCTGAACTGCCTCCAATGCAAGTATGTCCTTCCTTAAATAAGCAGACCAGAACTGTACACAGTACTCCAGGTGTGGTCTCATCAGCACCCTGTACAGTTGTAGCCTGACTGCCCTGCTTTTATACTCCATCCCTCTAGAAATAAAGGCCAATATTTTGTTGGCCTTCAGGATTACCTGCTGCACCTGTATGTTGACTTTCATATACGAGGACACCCAGATCCCTCTACTTCAGCATTTTGTAGTATTTCTCCATTCAAAAAATATTTTGCTTTTTTATTTTTTCTCCTAAAGTAGATGACTTCACATTTTCCTACATTATATTCCATCTGCCAAATTTTTGCCCATTCACTTAACCTGTCAATATCCCTTTGCAGACACTGGCCTCATCACAACATGCTTTTCAACTATTTGTATCAGCAAATTTGGCCACAAGACACTGTTCCTTCATCCAAGTCATTGATATATATTGTAGATAGTTGAGGCCCCAGCACTGAGCCATGCGGCACCCAACTAGTTACAGATTGCCATTTTGAAAATGACTTTTATCCTGACTCTTTGTTTTCGGTTAGTTAGCCAATCCTCTATCCATGCCAGTATATTATCCCCAACACCATGAGCTCTTATCTTGTGCAGTAATCTTTTATGTGGCACCTTATCGAAATCCAAATATACTGCATCCATTGTTTCCCCTTCATCCACCCTGCCTGTTACTTCCTCAAAGAAGTCTTAAAGTTTGTCAGACACTATTCCCCCTTCATAAAACCATATTGACCCACCTTGATTGAGAGTCTCTCAATGTCCTGCTATTACTTCCTTAATAATGGATTCTAGCATTTTCCCAATGATAGATGTTAGGCTAACTGGTCTATAGTTACCTGCTTTCTGTCTCACTCCCTTCTTGAATAGGGGTGTTAAGTTTGCAGTTTTCCAATCCGCTGGGACCTTTCCAGAATCTAGTGAATTCTGGAAGATTATAACCAATGCATCCACTTCCTTTACGACCCTCAGATACAAGCAATCAGGTCCAGGGGACTGGTCAGCCTTTAGACCCATTAGTTTACCTAATATTTTGGCCCTCTCTAGTGAGTTTAGTTCCTCCCTCCCTCCCTTTTGCCCCTTGATTTTCTATTATTGTTATGTTATTAGTTTCTATTGTGAAGACAGATACAAAATATCTGTTCATTTCCTTGTTTTTCATTATTTCCCAGTCTCATCCTTTAAGGGATGAATGTTTACTTTAGCTACCCTCTTTCTTTTTAATATACTTGGAGTAAACTAGCAAGAAATGTAAAAACTTCATTTATTTTCTATTATTCTTTTAGTCATCCTTTGCTGTTTTTTAAAGTTTTCCCAATCTTCAGGCTTACCAGTAGTCTTTGCCATGTTGTACGCTTTTTCTTTTAACCAGATACCATCCTTTACTTCTTTAGTTCGCCATGTTTGGTTCATCCTTTTTTGTGGAGTCTTTCCCACTCAGGGATATATTTTTGTTGCAAGTCATAAAATATCTTTAAATGTTTGCCACTGCTTATCCACAATCATACCTAGTCCTCTTTAGCCAATTCTGCCCTCATTTAAGTTTAATACTGTAGTTTTCGACCCAAGATCCTCACTCTCAAACTGGATGTGAAATTCTATCATGTTATGATCACTGCTTCCCAAGTAATCCTTTACTTTGAGATCATTAATCAACCCTGTTTTGTTACCCATTACCAGATCCAAAATGGCCTGTTCCCTGATGTATTGGTCTAAGAAAAACAGTCCCTAATACATTCTATGAACTCCTCCTCAGGGCTATTTTTGCCAATTTGATTTGTCCAATCTTTGTGAAAGTTAAAATCACCTATGATTATTGTAATACTTTTTTTTTTTTTTAAAAAGCCCCCCCCTTATTTCTTGATTTATATTTTGCCCTACAGTAGCTACTGTTAGGGGGCCTATATACTACTCCCACCAGTGATTTTTTTCCCTTGCTATTTCTTACCTCCACCCAAATTGATGCAACATCTTGATCGTCTGAGCCAAGATCATCTCACTATTATACCAATTTCATCCTTTATTAAGAGAGCTACCCCAACACCTTTACTTTCCCCCCCCCCCCACTGTCCTTCTGAAATGTTAAATAACTGAATATTTAGCTCCCAACCTTGGTCACCTTGCAACCACATCTCTAATGGCCACGAGATCATATCCATTTGTTTCTATTTGTGCCGTCAATTCATCTATCTTTATGAATGCTGTGTGCAGATAAAGAACCCTTAATTTTGTCTTTTAACCATTCGTTCCTACCCCATTTGCGAATGCACTCGTTTGTACGCTCCGTCCCTGCCTGACGCACTCTGGTATCATTACCCCAATCACTTTCCTGTACTACTTCCTTGTCTTTTCTCTATCAAACTAAACTTCACCCTACCTGAGCCCTCCCCCATTTAGTTTAAACCCTTCTCTGCCGCCCCAGTTGTTCAGTTTGCCAAAACACTGGTCCCAGCATGGTTCAGGTGAAGCCCATCCCAATGGAACAGCTTCCTCTTTCCCAGTACTGGTGCCAGTGCCCCATGAATCAAAACCCAGTTCTCCCACACCAATCTTTGAGCTATGCATTCATCTGATCTGATTTACCTTTTGCTAATCTGCTCGTGGCTCAGGTAATAATCCAGAGATTTTTAAATTTAGTCCCTAGCAGCTCAAACTCCCTCAGCAGAACCTCTTAGTCTTACCTATATTGTTCGTACCTTTGTGGACATGATAACTGGATCCTCCCCCTCAAAGTTTCTCTCCAGCCTGGAGGAGATGTCCTTAACCCTGGCACCAGGCAGGCAACACAGCCTTTGGGACTCTCGCCCTTGGCTGCAGAGAACAGTATCTATCCCTCTAACTATACTGTCGCCTACTACAACCACATTCCTTTTTACTCCCCCAACTTGAACAGCCCCCTGAACCACAGTGCCATGGTCAGTTTGCTCATCCTTCCTGCACTCGTCCACAAGAACCTAGTATCTATTGGACAAGTGCAGAGGCCGAGGCTCCTGCAATTCTACCTCCTGGATTCCCATACCTGCCTTGCTCACAGTCACACCCTCCGGTCCCTAACCACGCACCAATTCTACAGTATTTAGACTGAGGGAATGACTGCCTCCTGGATCAAAGTGTCCAGGTAACTTTCTCCCTCCCTGATGCCTCGCAATGTCTGCAGCTCCTCAACTCAGAGCCGAAGTTACTCATGCTGTAGGCATTTACCACAGATGTAGTTGCCCTGGACAAAACTGTCCAGCAGCTCCCACATATTGCAGCTGCAACACATCTCCTGCCCAGTCATAACTTTTATTTAATTGATTACTAAAATGCCAATTAAATTATTTTTTAGGTTGAACCAAGTACTGGCCTAGTTTAATTAAGTTTAGTTTTATGCTATTAGTTACTTGCACACAGTCCTAAGAAAGAAGAAAACAGAAGAGATACTCACCAACATCACACTACAGTTTGGTTTTGTTGTTGCTGTGACCCGCTCTCTGTACACTCCTCTCCGCTGTCTAATCAAATACACTTCACTTCTTACTGCACCAAATCTCCAATCAGACTGTCGAAACTCCCTCAGAGTTAGCAAAGCCCTTCTGAATTCATGCTAGCATGAATGCCAATCACCTGAGTCAGCCCCAGCTAACAGTAGATTACTAGTTCTAACCAGTCACCTAGTTAACTAGGTGCCCAACTACAACTTCAGGCTGCTTGTTTACCACTAGCTGAAAAATGCAAAATTAAATTTAAGTTAAATGCTTGATGCCAAACTTAGTCAAATTTTAGATAAAGATCAACCCTTAAAAATCCCCAATTTCAGGCTGCTTACAAACCTTGTAATAACCACCTTCTGCTCCAATGGGAATAGTAACAACAATGTTTGTATCATTGTATGATAATGTATAATTCATCTCAGCTATTGTATCTGGTTTCAGTACAACATTGTTGACTCCCATAACAATAGAATCATCATAGAACGGTTCTTCTGGGAAACTAAGGGAAGGGATTCTTCTTGGAATTCTCCAGGTGATTTTATTCTCAGTGAAGGTAATGCCATCTGTCAGTATAGAGGAGATAATATCAGCATGTGTTTCTCAACTTATCAAATAGCTATTGTGGAATTAATTATAGCTGCAAACTCAATCCTAACCATCCTTAAATGCACTTCATGATGGGCCTTTACAATAAGTTACTGTTGTGTTCAGGCCCAATATTCATCAGAATGCATGATTAGTCTTCAAATGACCTTCACAGCCTTAAAGCTGCTTCCTTTGTAATTAATTAAAAGAATGCTTAAAATAGCCAGAAACTCAAAACAAGCTTTTCAAATAATATTACAGCATGACTCTTCAAACTGATTTAAAAAATACTAGGAGATTGCAGACATCAGTTAAGATACAAGTAGCATTGATCCCAATTCATTTACATTAATACAAGGTCGGGGGGGGGGGGGGGGGTCTTGTGGATGCCAACTTCAGCTTGGCACGACCTCCATATTCAGTCAAATCCCAAATGAAGGTTAAGCTCATGGCATACAAGGGCATCTAAACACATGCAAGAAAGCAAGGTTCTAAAAGTAGATTTGTGGGAAATAAGCCAGGGAGGGTTTCTTTTGGGGGTGGAACAAGGGGTGCAAATTTAGTGTTCACATACAGGTAAACACGTGGATTTTACAATAGCTTGGTTTAGAAACAAAAAGCTCACCAGTAGGACAGGCTACAGCTGTGTCAATCAAGATGATCATCCATTCTTGTTTGTAGAATGTGGTTGATCGGATGCTGGATATTGGCACGTTTTCTACCTATAGATATTATTGCAATAGGATATACATTTAGAATGCAAAAGGTAGCACTTTAGATTGAGCCATTTCTCAGTACCCACCATTAACTGCTCAGCTTCAGTTGCATTATAGGGTGCCCTCAATAATAGCCGAGAAACTGTTGTATCAATTCTGTAATGAGCCCCCAATGTTTCATTCACAGTCATGGTTTTAGTTCCTTCAGGAAGGTGGAATACAACTTGCCAAACTGAGTTTTCAGCTTCTTGGGCCTGAAACAAAACCATATTTCAATGTTAACAAATGCAATTAGATTCTCTGAACCAAAAGCAGGACAAGCAACTTACCAATGGAACAGCTGCCACCCAGTCTTCATTATAGTCATTTTCAATTCCTGGTATTATTCTTTGTACTGAAACCTATCCAATGCCAAGGAGAGACAGTGCAGTTAATTTCTTCCAGCTTACTGATATGGAAACTCCATAGCGTACTTACTCATTTTACTGGTAATGACAGCTCAAGCACCAAATTATACATTTTATCACAAAGTAATTTCACAAATAAGTTAACTCCTTCAAGAATTTAGTGTATTTCTTGGTAACATTTCCAATTACTATATATAGTTTCATCCCAAATCCATAGTCTGATTCTATAAACACCAGCTATAGATGAACAGCCACAAGCTTTAAAAGCTTCAGATGTACCGCTTAAGTTACATTAGGAACCATCTGGTTTCCAACATATGTCAACAGCTGAAGCATCTAGGTCTTCCTCCCCCATTGAGTGAATTCTGCATTTCATGTGCAGAATTAGAAGTCAGTACAATTTAAAGAAAAAAAATCCTTGCCAATTAACACTGCAACCATCAGGATCCCTGCTGACAAGCCATCTGACTGTGTTGATTCTTACAAAGAAGGGAGCAATATAGTAGACAGAGGACCGAATCATCCATGGATCCTCAACTCCCAGCACAAGTGCCAGGCTACACCTGCTGGGAACCTCACCAAGTCCCTCTTTAATTCTAGGAAGTCTGGCAGGAAGGTTCCTTAGTTCACATTTTCTGGCAGTCAGCTGTACCATTATAGGCATCTCCCATGGCAGAGGGACTGGAAAACCAATGGGGTAGAGTAAAGTTTGTGGCCCCTTTATAATAGGTATTCAAAAAGAGTGTAACAGTGATCTAGGTAGAGTCCCAGGCATGCCCCACTTCTACCAGCTGGTCAACTAGTTCACTTATCTGGTGTGCTAGTGGATCCCTGGCCAAGTCTGGTGAAACTGGGAGCCCTGTCACTAGCCACACCCCTTGAACAGGTGACTGCATGGGGACAAGCAGTTTAGATCCCACACCAGCATCTGCTGCATCAGGGTCCAGGCACATTTCCATACTTCCACTAGATGTATAGTAGGAATGTACTAGGAACATGGACATTAAACCAAATTGTCAATTTGTAGACATGTTCAAACAGTTTCTAAAGAAATAAAATTTCAGGTGTACAAGTGCTTTAGGTTTGTTTAGCTTAGTGGGTGCATTGGAACTGGTTCTGGGAGAGGTCTGCACCTGGGCAGGGCCAGGCCCGCTGTCCTAGGGGGAGTGTTTGCTAGTGCTGTTGGGGAGGGTTTAAACTAAAGTGGCAGGGGGTTGGGAACCTGAGCAGGGAGACAGAGGAAAGTGTGTCAGGAAGGGACAGAAGGTATGGAGTAAAAGGTAAAGTGTTAAAAAAGGAAAAAGCAGGAACTAAGTGTCACAAAACATTTGAAAGTTCTTTATCTGAATGCATGTAGTATTCGTAACAAAATGGACGGGTTAACAGCACAAATAACTACATATGGGTATGATCTTGTGGCCATTACAGATACATGGCTGCAGGGTGACAATGACTGGGAATTAAATATGCCAGGGTATTTAACAATCAGGAAGGACAGGCAGGAAGGAAGGAAGGGGAGGTGGGGTGGCTATGTTAACGAAGGAATCACTAATACAGAGAAATGATATTGGGACAAAGGATCAGGATAATGAAAGAGTTTGGGTAGAGATAAGGAATACTAAGGGGAAAAAAACACTAGTGGGTGTAGTATATAGGCCTCCTAATGGAGGAAACTCTGCTGGAAGTAGTATTAATCAGGAAGTAGTCAGGGCATGTAATAAGGGAACAGCTATAATTATGGGGGATTTTAACTATCATATTAACTGGACAAATCAAATTGGGCAGGGGAGCCTTGAGGAAGAGTTTATTGAGTGTATTAGGGATGGATTTCTTGAGCAGCATGTAACTGATCCTACAAGGGGGCAAGCAACCTTGGACCTGGTCCTGTGTAATGAGCCAGGATTCATTATATCCTAGTTAAGGATCCCCTTGGAATGAGTGACCATAACATGGTTACATTCCATATCCAATTAGAGGGTGAGAAGGTTGGTTCTCAAACAAGCGTACTGAGCTGGAATAAAGGAGACTATGATGGTATTGATTAAAGTGGACTGGGAAAATAGATTAAGGGTAAGACGGTACATGAACAGTGGTGTTCATTTAAGGAGTTTTTTACAACTTTCAAAAAATATATTTTCACTGAGGAAAAAAAGGGTGTAAAAGAAATGACAGCCATCTGTGGCTAAGTAAAGAAATTAAGGATAGTATCCGACTAAAAACAAGGTAGCCAAACTTAGTGGGAGGATAGAAGATTGGGAAGTCTTCAAAAGACAGCAAAAAGTAACTAAAGGATTGATTAAGAAAGGGAAGATAGATTATGAAATTAAATGAGCAAAAAATATAAAATCAGATAGCAAGAGTTTCTCCAGTTATATAAAAAAAAGGGTGGCTGAGGCAAACGTACGTCCCTTAGAGGGTGAGACCAGGAAATTAATGGTGGGAAACATGGAGATGGCAAAAATGCTGAACAAATATTTTGTTTCAGTCTTTACGGTAGAGGACACCAAGAATATCCCAACAGTGGACAAACAGGAGGCTCGGGGGGGGGGGGGGGGGGGAGAAGAGAAAGCGGGGAGGAGCTAAATATGTTTAAACAACTAAGGAATTGGTACTCAGTAAAATAATGGGACTCAAGGCAGATAAATCCCCTGGACCTGATGGCTTACATCAGAGGGTCCTGAGGGAAGTGGCAGTAGGGATTGTGGATGCTTTGGTAATAATTTTCCAAAATTCTCTGGACTCGGCAAAGGTCCCGGCAGATTGGAAAACTGCTAATGTAACACCGTTATTTAAAAAGGGTAGTAGGCAGAAGGCTGGAAATTATAGACCAGTTAGCCTAACATCTGTGGTGGGTAAAATTTTGGAGTATTATTAAGGAGACAGTAGCAGAACATTTGGATAAACATAATTTAATAGGACAAAGTCAGCATGGCTTTACGAAGGGGAAGTCATGTCTGACAAATTTGCTTGAGTTCTTTGAGCACATAACATACAGGGTGGATAAAGGGGAACCAGTATATTTAGACTTCCAGAAGGCATTCGACAAGGTGCCACATAAAAGATTATGGGTCAAGATAAAGAATCACTGGATTGGGGGTAATATTCTGGCATGGGTGGAGGATTGGTTATCGAACAGGAAGCAGAGAGTTGGGATAAACGGTTCATTCTCGGACTGGCAACCAGTAGCCAGTGGTGTTCCGCAGGGGTCGGTGCTGGGTCCCCAACTCGTTACAATCTATATTAACGATTTGGAGGAGGGGACCGAGTGTAACATATCAAAGTTTGCAGATGATACAAAGATGGGAGGGAAAGTAGAGAGTGAGGAGGACATAAAAACCTACAAGGCAATATAGACATGCTGGGTGAGTGGGCAGAGATTTGGCAGATGCAATACAATACTGGAAAATGTGAGGTTATGCACTTTGGCAGGAAAACAATCAGAGAGCAAGTTATTATCTTAATGGCAAGAAACTGGAAAGTACTGCAGTACAAAGGAATTTGGGGTCCTAGTGCAAGAAAATCAAAAAAGGTTAATATGCAGGTGATCAAGGCGGCTAACGGAATGTTGGCTTTTATTGCTAGGGGGATAGAATATAAAAACAGGGAGGTATTGCTGCAGTTATACAAGGTATTGGCGAGACCGCACCTGGAATACTGCATACAGTTTTGGTCTCCATACTTAAGAAAAGACATACTTGCTCTCGAGGCAGTACAAAGAAGGTTCACTCGGTTAATCCCGGGGATGAGGGGGTGGACATATGAGGAGAGGTTGAGTAGATTGGGACTCTACTCATTGGAGTTCAGAAGAATGAGAGGCGATCTTATTGAAACATATAAGATTGTGAAGGGGCTTGATCGGGTGGATGCGGTGAGGATGTTCCCAAGGATGGGTGAAACTAGAACTAGGGGGCATAATCTTAGAATAAGGGGCTGCTCTTTCAAAACTGAGATGAGGAGAAACTTCTTCACTCAGAGGGTAGTAGGTCTGTGGAATTTGCTGCCCCAGGAAGCTACATCATTAGATAAATTTAAAACAGAAATACAGTTTCCTAGAAGTAAAGGGAATTAGGGGTTATGGGGCGCGAGCAGGAAATTGGACATAAAGCAGAGTTCGGATCGGTCAAGGCCCTGTGGGTGGCGGAGCGGGCCCAGGAGCTGAGTGGCCGGGTTCTGCTCCTACTTCTTGTGTTCTTTAGATTTGAGGTTAGGATCAGATCAGCCATGATCTTATTGAATGGCGGAGCAGGCTCGGGGGGCCGATTGGCCCACTCCTGCTCCTATTTCTGATGTCTTATGTCCTTATTTTTAGTTATATGGGGAAATCAAGATATGATAGTTAATATCCCAGGATGACACTACAGCTTCTATGGGAAGATGCTCAAGGAACAACAGTATGCAAGGCCCAGAAACTACATCTAAATTACAACTATATATTTGCATGAGAAGTGAAAAAGCTCTCACAATTAGACTAGTCTGAGTGAAGATGGCTTTTGAAGTTAAAAAAAAAGCCTGTTCACTGGAGTGCAATTTGTGAAGAGTTGAATTAAAATCAGCAAGGAGTGAAACTACATTAGCCCTAGTGTGCTTTCCTCTCAGCTATAATGCTTACCTCCATATAGTTTTGTTCACAAAGGATTTCTCTCACTTGCCATGGGAAATATGAGCAAGTCATGGTATGGAAGTAAGTTGATACTCTTTCCATGTGGCCAATTGCAGCAATCCAAATTTGCACAGTAAGCCTAAACAGGTCATCACCCTGGAATTAATAGCAAATTGGAGCTTTAAAAAATCTGTAGTATAAATTAGGCATTACAGCACTAAATAAATCTCTCCAGATTCAGAATAAAACTTTTCTTCCTCTTCATTGTAGACAACATAATCCACCATGGATAGTGTTTAAACTGATCAGGAGCAATGGTTGGTTAAATCAGAACAGAATTCTGATTCCTCTACAGAACAGCATACATAAATCATTGTCATTTCATGCCCCAAAAAAAAGTCAGCTTTCACTGCCCTTGATGTCACTTTAGAATCGGTTTTCTTGTGCAGAAGAATGAAGCTCAGTGAGTTAAATGCATGGATATGCAGACGGTCACAAATCCCCAAACTGGCTCAGGAGATTGGTAATGGATTAAATATTGCCATTTATGCTGCCTACAATACATTTTAAAGTGTTAAAATCAAACATTCTGCTGTTAAACCCTTATCCTATTTTCATTTAGGAAATAGGACAACTTACTGGGTATGCCCCATTACACCCAGTATAACCACTACCTCCACATAACATTTTAGTCTTTCCCCAGAGAGAGAAAAAAAGTGTTAAGACATGGTCCTAAAACAGACAACAATCCCACATAAAGTATCTATTCAGCCCAACAAGTCAATGCTCCACACAAGCCTTCTCCCACCATGAAATCTCTTCAGCCATTGTAAATCAGTTGCCTTGGTCAGAGGTCGAGTCAGTCTTCTACAGCAGCTAGATAGGGAGGGCTAAATGTAAAAATTTAGAGCCCCTCCCCCGTATGTACTGTAAATTGTATTGTTAGGGAATTGAACAGCAAGTCGACTACTTATTATTTCCGTTCATGCAGCACTATGACTATCTGCAGGTTGAATTCCTATTTCGTTTGAAGTAGGAAGTGGCATTTGCCACAATAACCCGTCAATCTGATCAAGTGCCCCCTTTTACAAGGAAGAGGCTAAAACAACTGCCAACAAACTTTAAAGCAAAATGTGCGCGAGTTTAAAATACAACCACATATCGAGCAGTGCCCACCGGTCTCGAAACGCTCACTAAAATGTTATTAACACGTAGTGTACGCAGGCTCTTACCTCGTTTACTACCAGGCATGCCAACACCGAGGCACGCAACACAACGTTACCAAACGGATCCTCGGATACAGTGTAGCCACATTCGGTTGCGAACGGGGAGGTGAGCGGATAGACTTTGCCGGTTGGATCTAGCAATCGGAAGATGTAATGAGAATGGGACAGAATAGGAAAACAGGATCTAATCTTCAAAGATTAAAGAGATTTACCGGTGACCCCGAGAGTCCACGATTTGTCCTGCAGGAAGGAGGCATCCAGCCGGATCCAGAAGAGACGTCCAGAGCAACTACTCTGTAGGAGACCTGCATAAAAAGGGAGAAGGGAAGTGGGACAGAGTCCGTCTACCAAGAGATACACGGGTTATTAAAAACAAATCTCATTCTGACCTGGAGGCGGCGAGCGTTGCGTCCACGTGTTGGTGATAAACACCGTCAGGACTAACGTTATCCTAGAAAAGAAAAAAACACTCAACGTGGAACGTACATGAAACATCACTACTTTGGGCACTTGTAACCGGCTTACCCCACGAGAACACCCATCCTCCAGCACAGTAAACACACTGTACTACAAACTATAGGAACTGTTACCCCGTAAGAGTCACAACTATCGCCTTTTAACCTTTTTCAACCACTTCCCTCACAATTGATGGTATTTGTCCCCCGAAAGTGAAACACTTACAAAGTTATTGCTGACCAATCCGAAGTCACAGTTAATGTCAACTAATCACAGGGATGAGGAATTTCACGAGCGAACCCAGTGAGCAGTTGGAGAAAATCAACCAACTGAAATGATCGAGGGAAACACAAAACTCATCACCTCTCCAAACACCTCTTCTCAGGTTCCCTTTCATTTCTGACTTTTTAATCTTAAATTCTCTTTTTGAACTTGGGCTTAATGACTTTAATTTTGTGATGAAATATTGCACTCTGGTTTAGTTCAGATTTCGGAAGATCGATATGTGCACGGTTTAAAATCAAGTGTTTTATCAGTTTGATCACCATCAATGCCTTCTGCATCCATGTCCTGCAAATGTTCTTCCTGACGATTCCACCTCATTTCTATTAGCTTTCGTACTGACTTTTGTCAATTTTCAGAGTTTTAAAGATTCACACAATCCGCAAAGATTAGGTTGTGTCGGAGTCCCTGCCCATGCCGTTTTCTGTCATTAGGCAACCAGGTATATAATGACATTCACCTGACGAAGTAGGAAGCCTCCGAAAGCTTGTGATTTTCAAATAAAATTGTTGGACTATAACTTGGTGTTGTAAGATTGTTTATATTTGTCAACCCCAGTCCATCACCGGCATCTCCACATCACGTATATAATGCATACACATTAAGATCTTTAATGCCTTATAAACAGAAAAAAAGTTGTTTTTCATCTTTAATTCGATAAATACTTGAAAAGGAAAAATTTGCAGGGCTATGGGGAACAAGCAGGAGTGTGAGAGTAATTGGATAACTCTTTCAAAGAGGCGGCACTGATACGATGGGCCGAACGGCCTCCTGTGCTGTATGACTCAATGAATTCACCATCCCTTACTATTTGATGTGGACACACTTAAACATTTGTCTTTGTCATTGCTTTCTGTGCATTTTCTCCCACTCTTATTCCTTATTGTCTTCTTTCTTAACTCATCCTCTTGAAGTTGAATTTCTGGCCGCTGCAATTACAGTTGCTGCTACAAATTTTAGGTCATGGGAATAACTCTGTATTCCTCTCGTGTTGTTTTGGAGGAGGAAGATGAAGCTCTGAGAGGCAGGTTTGTTCACACGTGAGAAGGACTGCCCCAACCATTCTACAGAAGGAACATGATCACAGACCCACGTATAACTACTGGGGTGTGTCTGAGGAGATCTGTCTTCACAGCTGCACTTCACCAGGGAGGCAGTTCTTCAGTATCATCCGGCTTGACTTTCAAATAAGATTGGTGACTCTGCCAATGGCCTAAATGTTTATGACTACATACCATTCCAAGACACCTCTGGTATATGTACCAAATCAGACTATCAGCAGTGCATTAATGCATACAGCAGGTGACAGATGCATTATTTGTCAGAGCGAAGTCTTTCATAACTTTTCCAATGGAAAACCAACTGCAGCAAGAGAGGGCACTATTTCTGTGTCCCTGAAAGTACAGGGCATAATTGATGGCACACATGTGGCCATCCGGGCCCTTACACTGAATTCCGTGGTCTTCATTAATATAAAGGAATACCATTTGGCCAATGTGCATATCTATGACCATATTCGCAAAAGTATGTAACTGAACGGCTGTTACACTAGTAGCAGTCATAATGTCTTAATTTGAGACAATCCACCATGCTATCATTATTTCAAAGAGAAAGCAAACTGGACAGATGGGTCCAGGGTGTCCAAGGATACCCTCTTCTGCCCTAACTCATGCCCCATTGGTACAGCCACAAACAGAAGGCGAATTGTAACATAATCACTAGAGCATGAGATAAAAATAGATGAGGAGGCCCATTCAGTCCATCTTAGTTCACCTATCCAGAAAAACCGTACACTCCTCCTATTGCAGCATCTATTATTTTCTTAAATGATTCCAGGGTTTATGCTCCAGTATGCGACCCACAAGTCCATTCCATGTATTAATCACTCTTTGTGTTAAGAACTTCTTGACATTAGTTTTAAATTTTCATTTTGCTAGTTTGGCCCTGTTTCCCCTTATCCTACCCTCACAATTTAAGTTGAATTAATATACTGGATTTACCTTTCCTATTCCATTAACTATTTTGTATCACTCTATAAGATTACTTCTCAGTCTTCTCCTTTCATGGCTGAAAAATATGAGTTTGCCAGTGTTTTTGTTGATTGCTGCTCTGGACCTGTTGAGCATCCAAAGCAGCAACTTGTCCGTTCTCTTCACAGATGCTGCCTAACCGGCTGAGTGTTTCCAGCAGTTTCTGTTTTTGGAAGTGTTGGAAGCAGAATCCATAATAGTTTTAAAAAAGGAATTGGATAAATATTGGAAAAAGAAAAATTTAAAAGGGTGTGAGTAAAAGTGATCAAGTATTTAGCTCTCTCAGAAAGCTTATACCGACATGATGGGATGAATGGCTAGATTCTGTGCTGTAAAATATCTATAATTCTAAGAAGTGTTTGATACTAGAAGCCACCTTGGTCAAGTTGATTCAAGCAAAAGTTTTACAAATCTCTTGTGCTAATGTAAAGCCCTCCCTTCCATAGTTGCTGGTGGGGTGTTCAAATTCCATCAGGGTGACAAGTGGGATGTGGAACTGTGTATTGTGTCTCTGTAGATAAGTAGGCTGGCCTACTTTTAAAGGGCTACCTAATCGGAACAGAAAATTGTGGGGGAGATTGGAAAGGACTGGCATCTTTGTTGTTCCATAAATGGCCTTGCCAAGCATGAGCCCAGGTCATGACTTCATTGGGTTTGTTTTGTCTGGGAGCAGTAATAGTTTGGGTATGCAAAGCTGCCTCTGGCTTTTGGATGATATCTCTCCAAATCTCTGTTCAGCAAGGATCAGACGTCCCTTACTACTGACAAAAAAAAATGTTTTCGCAGTCCAGCACCAAATGCTCTCGCTAAGAAATGAAGACGTTTTTGCCCTTTACACTTGTAGCAACATTCTCTTATTACTTAGAATAATATCATTCAGTCAGTTCAGTTGACCATAAGGATACCTATGTGTAAGGGGCACAGGGCACTAGAATAACTTGTTGATAATTGTTCAAGAATGAGAAAAAAAAGCAAAATTATGTATTATTTGTACACAAGTGCTGGCGGTAATTTCTTATAGCAGCATTGCCTTATTACATTGTTTTAATAGTGAACCCTGTTCCTAAAGAATTTACAGAAACAGCACTGGTTACCACATGTAAGACCCAACAGCACTTTATTTTCTTCTGTGATCAAAAAAGGTGTGATGGTTGCGGAAGAGATCCAATTGTGGGCACCAGATTTGTTTGCACTCAATGTGATAATTTTGACTACTGTACCATTTGCTTCCACACAAGTGATAAAGACCAGTTATTTAGCAGAATTGACTGTCCAGGTATGGCTGCTAGCATTCTGGCTCAATATTATATATACATTAAGCCTTATAGCTGCACTGCACCCAAACTTCGAATACTTGGAAGAGGAACTCTGCTGTAGAAGCTTTTTCAAATCCTGAAAAAATATCAAGATATTGAACTGATAAAGAATATTTGCTTTCATATCGTAATATTGAATTTAATGGGGAGAAGAAACAGTTGATCCAAGGTGAAATGTGCAGTACATCCTCTAAAAGTAAAAATGCACCACATGGTAGCACAATCAACATTGAGCAATCCAAGCTCAAACCCAACCACCCAATGGTCTGACTTTTATTCAGCCTTCCCTTCTGAAAAAGATTTATTGATTTTTGTTTCTTTTCATTGGTATAGCAGATTGCACGGACAAGTAGAAGACCATGAACTACAGATTATAGTAAATAGTGTGAAATTGCATACTAAAGTTTACATTGTTATGTCATGGAATGGTTTTAAAATTCTCCTCCGACCTACCACCCATGTTTGGGGCTGCAAAATTAATTCTTAAAGACCTTAAATCTGCCATAAAAGAAAAAAAACACATTTGCATTGCTCTCACAAAAAACTGTCAGGTTCCTTTCAGGTCCATCACAAGCCTGCCCTGCCAACTCCCAAAGGTTGAAAGTAGAAACAGAAATTAAATCACAACTCTATGGGGGTGAATTTCCTCAGGTCTTCTCCTGCTCCACCACCGAAGCTGAGATGGAAGTTCAGCAGAAACCCCGTTTACCACGCCTAAATGGCGATCCCGCTGAAACTACCGTGGTGGAGCGGGAGAAGCCCCGGGGAAATTCACCACCTATGTGATAAAGGTATCTTTACTTTTAACAGCCCCATTCACATGGAAGTACCTACAAAATTAATTCTCCCTTTCTACAACTACACTGTGTGCCAGCTACGTTACTTCCTAGTCTCTAATCCTATGAAATGCTCCGAGTGAGATGAGATTGAACGTTGGGTGACTGGGACGGTTTCCATATAAAGCTTTAGAGACCTGTGGTGACTCTTATTTCAGGATAGCTGCTGTCCCACACTGGGCACTTGCAGTAGTAAGGGGGCTTGGACCCATCTCTGAAACTTCCTCATGAAAGGATTGGAGGAGTCTTTATGGAGGTGGGGTGATTACCACTCTCCAGAGACAGTGACATCTGCACCCACTCCGTGCAGCCCACTGTTACCGGGCACAGTTTCTGAGATGCTACTGGTCAATGTCAACACAGACTGACTAGTCTCAAATCACATGTTGGAAGCCTGAGAAAGTATCATGTTCAACATACTGCCAGCTGCCACTCTGGAAGGCACCAATGTCCTTGGGTCTTTTATGGGTCTTAATGCTGCAACAATATCCCAGGCTGTCAGTCTCCAGGGTGTTCTGCAGGTTATGAGAACCCACCTGCAATATGTTGCAGATTCAGGTAGTGGACACCTTCCATTTATCCATCATCTCAACCATATGCATGGAAACCATCTCCATTGCCTCCAAGTGAGATTGATGATCAAAAGCCATTGTTCCTTTGAACACTGGGCCCCTAGGCTCCTCAGCCAAGGGTAGTCAATTCCCTTGGCTGAGGAGCCCACCCTCCTCTCTTGCAGTCCCAGGTTCTCACTAGTTCGCAATGATGCATTCAGTGACAACCCTTCTGACTGTCTAATTCTTTATGAGTGAATGTCTCTGTGCTGGTGTTTGTACAGGTAAGATGCCAGGACAGAGTTAGTGAGCACATGGCAGCAGCTGTGGATCTGGAAGCATCCAGGTGGTCATTCGAGTGACTTTTTTTTCCCCCTCCAAAGCACCCCCTCTGCTGTGAAAGATAGAAGAGTCCATTTAGCTGTACATAGTGACATTTGCTCTTAAAGAAATAATGGGTGAGTGTAAGTAGTTCAATACTTTAGCAAAAAGCTGAAACTACATATGGTGAGCCTTATTCAGCCTTCTCTTGCCAGCTTATATCCAACCTTACCCTCCTCTTCCTTGAGGACTCAGTTTTCAGTGGTGCTGAATGTATGCCTTTTTGCTTAGAGGGAGAGAAGGTAATGTTACAGGTGTGTGAAAGTGATGGAGACGCACCCCATATGCGGTTATGTATGCCATGAGGTGAAGTTGCCTTGTCCCTTCAAACAGGGTGTCGTTTGGAGACTCACAGAAGCCCTTGCAGCATGTTTGATTAAAGAAGGCACCGAGTGTTTGCCCATAAGTGGTAGTTAACTAACAGCCCTTTTTTGTCCAATAGAAACATAGCAGGCTGATTTATGAGAAGTTTTGAAGCCTGTTATTTTTTTCCTCTCCAGGCACAAAATCAATTTATGCAGGAAGATCAGGAAAAGGAGGAATGCCTCAAGACAAAGCTTTTACTAACACTTTAAATTCTTGAAGACTAGGACCAGGTCATCACTACCTCAGTTTATCAAGGAGGAACTATTCCTTTTCTCCCTCCTGTAACATGGATTATTTAATATGAACCTGGTAGTCATAGCTGTCATTAAGCACATTTCCTATCTAGAAATGAAGCTAGCTCTGGTTTAGTCATGAAGCTTTAGGTTGCTATTGTAATGATAAAACACCCCTGATGGATTGGTCAACACTCAAGAAAACAGAAGTTTGACAGGTTGATTTATTTTAAATTAAAATAGTAACTTTCATTTGAAGAATACATTAAAGGAAAATTTCACATTTTAATTTTGGAAATACATCCTAGCCTATTAGCATCTAGATTGTAGACTTAAGTGGAAGATAACTAAATGAAGATTTGGGAATTATTATTTTTTTTGGGGGGGGTGGGGGAAGGGAAAAGAGAGACAGAAAGGGGGAGGAGGGAATGAGGAAGCACAAAGGGGAGAAAAAGTGAGCATCAGATATGCTAGCTCCTAGCATAAAATGAAAGAGCTGAATTATCTAGGAACAGCTTTGAAACATACATATAAATATGCAATGTAGTCTCCAAAAAGAGGTAAAACATCCTACTTGGAAAGGAACAGGCAGGAAAATGGGAAAGACAACTGAGGTCTGAAATTACTTAAAAGACTAGTTTGTTGCAGTTAGAACAGTAGAGGAGGACCAAGAAAGGAATTGCAGCGAAGGGATGGAAGATAGAACAAAAAATGGTTAGATGGCATACTTGCTAACACAGAACAGATATTTTGGAAAAATATGATCATTCAATCCACATTTTTAAAAACACCCAAAACAGTGGAGACTGCTTTGTGAGTCATTAATAGTAGGGATTGATGCAGAAAATTTAATATTTGGTAGAAAATGAAGAGTAAATATTCTGGGAGAAAAGTTCACTCCATCAACATGCTCATCTTTTCTTGAAGTGTGAATACATTTGAGACCACGAGTTGCAGTCAAAAAAAACCAAGTACAGCAGTCAGGTCAAGTAGAGTTGGGGCAGGGGGAAGAAAAAAGACTAAAGGCAGAAAAAAACCCTTCAGCATGAAGGGGAGTTAAACGCTCAGGCTGGTTTCACTCAGGGTAGGAGGAGAGAAAGCAACAAACTGGTGATATTCCATTTTACGTGTATTATGTGGAGAAGGCTGGAAGGTACTATTCTATAAACAAAATGGCTTGTTCAGGTGGTTTTGGTGCTGTATACTCCCAAACGGTTACCATGTGACATTAGAAACCACCAGCAATGTCACAGCTACTATACAATGACTCAATTGTGTCTACGAAGTTTATGTTGCACATTTCCATGAAGGTAGTAAATTCAAGTCTTCAACAACCATAGCCACCACTAAAGCAGATTTGGAGCTTGTGCAGCACAAGTCAGTTGTAGCCTCCACCTCCTTCTAGCCATACTGCAAGGGAGATATGCCACAGGACAACCCTCCATGATTAAGGTGATCAACTAGCATTTGGATACTAGGCTGCTTCAGCACCTGCCTTAGACACATGGTTGTCCCATTACCTTTCAACCTATTGGCTCTTCCTCATTACTAAGTCCTTCATCCTCACTCCTTTAGTTTTGGTCAAGCCTGCAAGAATAGTTTCTATTTTGTCACTCCTTTAAATTCCATTATTAGCATAGTCCCTACACATTCAAATCTGTAAAGTATAACTGGCCTTAAGAAAAGGGAGGGATTGGTAGAAGCTGAACCATTCAGAACTAAAGTTACATTTGTTAAAGGAAAAGAAGGAGAAGAATTCTTTGTTGGATGTTAAGGGAGAGGCAAGGAACTGGAGTGACAACAGGGAGCAGTGGAAGACAACATCCACTCAAGCTGGAGGCTTCAGGGAGGGAAGGTCAGCAGCATTGCACGAAGTGGCTGATTTTTTTGGGGGTGGCTATTTATGCATCAAGCTTTCTCCTCCCCCCCCACAAAAAAACCCCACTTGTCTAGACTAGAAATCGTTCATTGACAAGAGTGTTCAACAACGAATGGTGAGAGTCTGCAGATAACACCATAGCAGCCATTGGTTAGCATCAGCTGGGTGATATTAGTTTCCACATGTATTTGAAATGACAAGAGGTTAACAGATTGCAAAAATGTGATCAGTGACTCATACCAAAATAGAAACTAGTGTATCCCACAAATTTACATGACAGAACCATTAAACTAATTTATTCTGGAATCATACACTAGGATCGAAATACACTACAGAAACTCAGACCAATTTCAGAACAAGCAACAGAGCATCTGGTAGAGAACTGCACCTTAAAGTGTAACATTTAAATTTCACATTATAATTCAAAATGTAGCTCATTACTTAATAGGTAGGTGTGAAAAATAGCATTTGATCATGCACCCCTACCAAGTGAAGTTAGCCATGGGCCAGTCCTTAGTCAACTAGCTTTCCTGTAGTGACTATTAAGCCAAGAACACTCCTGTCCTCACTGCTTTCCACATTTAAAGATTTAATATGGTAGGGGGTAGGGGGAACTCCTGGCAAGGTCAGGAAATGGTAGACTTGCTTTCTAGCAGGATTGTTTGTTTGCACTGCTGATGCAAAGTGTCTACTTCCTGGTTAAAATGTTACAGTACTTGAGGGCATGTCTGAAGGCTTTGGCAGTAGAGCATGTATTCCCTCAGGCAAAGCATGCTGAGATCAGCAAGACACTTCCCTGGACAGATTAGTTCTTTTCAGCACCTCACCCCAGAAAAGATTTAGAATTACTGACATACTCACTTCATTCAACTCAAAGATGTGGGTTTATGGGCCAGAGACATCCATATTCCATAATGCATAATACATTAACAGATTGAGTGGTACTTAACCTCAACAGGGGGTGTCAAAACAGGCCTTTTTAAACTCATGCAACAGAATATACGCTAAGCCAGTTCAAATTTCATTTATTTATTCAGTGGTACATGTGCATTTTCACAAGAATTAGTACAAGAATTAAAAAGATTACTGAACAGCTTCCCAGCACCCACAGCCAATAAGAGTGCATTGTTCCACCTGAAAAACAAGAAGGTTGATTTGACATTTTCCTCCATGATACTTAAAGGTCACAATTGGCAGTTCTCTAGGGTCTCAGCTGGGAGAGTGTTAACGTATACAGGGACCACCAACACTGGGCTGGAAAGAAAAACCCAGCACTCCCAACATCTCACCAGTGGCTCCTGTGGAAAGCATGCACAGCCACTGCAATATCACATCCAAACAGGAGGAACCAGCTGTATTCACACCTGGTGATTGCTTGTCACCAGTCAATAGTGATTTGATGAAGGTACAGAAGCTGACTGGTCAGCATCAAACATTGGGTTTGTTGAAAGACAGTGGCCTTTTCTGACTAGTCAATTTAGTTTAACAATCCTGCTGAGTAGAGTAGGACAGGGCTGGATGGTTCCTTTCCAATAAGCTGTGAGCAAGATAATCAAGCCTCCAAAAGCTTGTGATTTTCAAATAAAACTGTTGGACTATAACCTGGTGTTGTAAGATTCCTTACATTTGTCAACCCCAGTCCATCACCGGCATCTCCCCATCAAGATAATCAAGCAAGCACTTGAAAGGATACAATAGCCATGCTCATAGAATGTTAAATGCAAGAGCACAAGTCAGAATGGTTTAGTTATCAATTATCAAAAAAAGGTACCCATTACACCAGTTTGGGCAGTGACCTGGCAAATGACGAGAATCATGAGTTAACAATATTACAGGTGCCTTTAAAAGCAGTGTTAACTCACCTTGTCCATTCTTTGCTTGTTCCAATGTTCCAGCAAAAAGCCACACTTCTCCAAGAGATACATAATCTTGGAGACTATCCTGACCTGTAAGAATTTAAGCATTAGTCCAAGGCAGAATATTCACATTCAAATTAATTACAAATGCACTATGTCTTACCTAGTTTTCCAGGAATGCATTGCCCATTGCAAGAATAGTTGGTAGCTTGTTGCTTATTAGCACAAATCCCAACACTGCAGTGAAAGTATACCTGCAAATATAGTTATTGTTAATAACCTGAAGTATTTAACATTAATGCTAGATCATGTTCAAATGAAGCAACTGGATGATGTCATTTGTAAGCTAGTGGGTGAAATGGTTTGAGGCTCAAGAACGCCTTGTGACATTTAGTTTGCAACCCCTAGACTTACTTTCTTTGGCAAGACTGTTTGTTCTGCAGGAGACAGTTTCAGTGTTTTTACTTCAAATCTTTTCAGATGCTGGGAATCTTGGATACGGTTTGGTACTGGGTGGAAGACAGCCACGAACATCTCTTCTTTATTCTCACAACTGTTTAGACAGACATGGAGTTTAGACCAAAAAAAAAAAATAGTAGAAGCAATAGCTAGACATGTACGCTTCATTACCCACCCAGCCTGAATAATATGCCACTCTGGTGGGCTGTTGTGATCAGGAGTTGTAGTCATCCAGCAATGATCCAACAATAAGTCCATTTGAGGATCCTTGTGGTTTAGTAGCTCAACTTCAAAATAAAGGGATTCTGTCCAATTCACCACCACTGGGTATTCATCATCTTTGTAGAAATCCAAATAATCTGCACCTGTAGAGACAGAAATGTATTAGCTTTTTGTACAGGGGATGAATAGACCAAAATGTAATGTCTGTCCAGCTTACTTTTGTAAATCCTTGAATGTAGGTTCAAAGTGTGCCTTGGCTTCTTGTGCCCTAAAATTAAAAAAAGATGCTGTAGTTGCGACATAAAATTCTTATGCCAAGACCAGTCAGATGAAGACTTAACCCATCTCTTGCCCAGTTTACAATGCCTGAATACAAGAGTGTCCATGTTCCAAGGATATCAGTTTCAGAATACAATAGCAAGCCAAGTGAGGAACTCAAGTCCCTGAACAGTTCATGCACTGAGTGGCTTTCAGGGCATTCTACAGTAGATAATTAGCAAGGTCTTCATAAGTGTACAAAGACAAATACTGTCCTTTTTTAAGCCCCCACTAATTGAGAACAGTTATTTAATCCAAATTCATTAGGTAGACACGTGCATGCATTTTAAAAATGTGGACTATGGGCACTTACTTTCAACAAGGCTAAGTTGAAAACATATGTTCCATATTAGTTAACAGAATTCAAACCAACAGGAGATTCAGTGCAAACTTACCCCTCACTATTTGCAATCTATTGGCTGTAGAATTGTGACCAGTGCCTTTCTGGTATCCCTTCACAAACCCAAGGGCCAACGTATTGTTTATTTGGTACCGACAAGAGACAGTTAACCTATCGGGAAAAATAAAGCAAGCTCATCACCACTCCCACAAGTCTACAGCTATCTATTTTGCACAGCTGTACCTACTGATAATCTGGGTCTCTGGTTATCACTGGGAAGTCAACAGGGATCAGCTCTCTTGGGTATGAAACTTCATTCTCATAGATCAAGTAGTTTCCTTTAATCTAAACAGCATCATGTGATTACAACCACAAAGCTATGCATGCCAGAATACATGTTAATTTGCAAGTAAAGGACTAGCAAAGGTTTTTTTGGGGGGCGGGGGGGGGGGGTTGCCGGAAGGGGTTGTATTTGCTATACTTTAAATCGTAAGTATCAGTGAACCCAAGACTTACTGTTCTTGTGGTACCACAGCTGTCAACATGAAATTGGAAGAGGGCTTTATTGTGATCAAATTCCCTTGGCTGACATTTTCCATCCCTCAGTACCAACTTACTAGGATCTAGGTCAGGTAGTGTATCCACAACTGCAGTGACCACCATGGTTCCATTGGGAAAGCATACTACAACAAAATGCAAAGTAGTTTACTTCAATTATAGGTTAATCTTTTGATCCAGATTCTGCCTACATTGTAAAGCTTACCTGCAAGATCTACAGCAGGAAAACTGCAGGATACTGAGAAATGGATCTCAATCCTTAATGTACTTTTGTCTTTCAGTGTCAGGTTGAGCCGAGCTACAATTCCACGAAGGCTCAGTTCCTAAAGAAAGTGGAGCTGCAGTTACTTTATACAAATGTAAAAGCTGGCAAATAAGAAAAAGGTGACATGCATCACATACCTCATAAATCACACCCATTGCAGAGAGAGGGACACCAAACAAAATATGGGTTGTATTATCCACAATGAGGTACCCATAATCATGTGCAGATTGTGGTGTCACCAGCATTTTACCAATGAATGGAAGCCAGTAATGCACCAAGTTCCCATGAGTTACTAGTAGATACATGGTCTTTTTGTCACAGAATCCAGTGGCCTTGGGCAATACTAGAAGGGGAAAAAAGGCACTTAGTTGTCTGTACTATTCTGTTCATACAAAGAATTTGTGACTACTCACCAATATCTGCCACTTCACACATTATCTCAACATCCTGGATAAAGAGTTCATTTTCTGGAATGATGTTGAAAGTGTAGATAACATTCAGTGTGTAGCGTCTGATGTCAGAATGTAGATGCTGGAAGAGAAATAGTGGCCACTTTGTAGCTCAGAATAAGAGAACTTGTATGTTCTATAGTAGCTGGATGCTATTCTGAAAGTCATTTTCTCCTCCCTCTGGGCACATGATAGCGTGAAGACAATTGACTCCTACCTCATGTTGAGAAATACATATGCTCCATTGCATTAGAACTATCTAGGTTATTATTCTACAAGTCCTGCTCTCCCCTTCAAAGTGATTGTAGGATGATTTCGCTTCCAAAACCCCATATTCTTCCTACCAGGAAGAAGTCTTCCTTAGACTGGGAATAAATGCTATTGATTTACATTCTGGACATTTAGTTTCCACCATCACCCAAATTGTTTGAAAGAATGCAGAATAAACCCTAGAGCGGGCAATCCATTTAAAATCCTGGTTTGGGTGGGGGGGGGGGGAAAAAAGAGAAAAAAAAAAGAGAAGGTGTACCCAAACAG
Source organism: Heptranchias perlo (assembly GCF_035084215.1). NCBI lineage: Eukaryota > Metazoa > Chordata > Chondrichthyes > Hexanchiformes > Hexanchidae > Heptranchias > Heptranchias perlo. The sequence goes on from NC_090329.1 coordinate 51,306,798, forward strand.
CTGTTGAATTAACACAATCTGAACCCCTTCAGGTGAAGGAAGTTGACAAATACCAGCCTTAAAAAAAATGCTGTTGTCCTAGAGCTGTGCAAGGAAAAAAATGGGCAGAAGCATTAAGAGTTCAGTTCTACATAAGTAGATTTGTAGTGAACTGGAAACATACAAGCAGTACTATTCTAGTTACAACCACGACTGCTTGCAACTTGATGATGGGCATTAGACCAATGATACCAGAGTGGCTCAAGTATTTCATCAGCAGCTAACACCATTGAAGTATTCTGAATCAACTCATAGGAACACAAGTAGGCCATTTGATAAGATCATGGCTGATCTGTGATTTAACTCCATATACCTGCCTTTGGCCCATATCCCTTAATACCTTTCGTTGCCAAAAAGCTATCTATCTCAGATTTAAATTTAGCAATTGAGCGAGTATCAATCGCCATTTGCGGAAGAGAGTTCCAAACCTCTACCACCCTTTGTGTGTAGAAATGTTTTCTAATCTCGCTCCTGAAAGGTCTGGCTCTAAGACTGTGCCCCCTACTCCTAAAATCCCCAACCAGTGGAACTAGTTTCTCTCTATCCACCCTATCAGTTCCCTTTAATATCTTATAAACTTTGATCAGATCACCCCTTAACTTTCGAAACGCCAGAGAATACAACCTCAATTTGTGTAATCTCTCCTCGTAACTTAACCCTTGAAGTCCGGGTATCATTCTAGTAAACCTACATTGCACTCCCTTCAAGCCCAATATGTCCTTCTGAAGGTACGGTGCCCAGAACTGCTTACAGTACTCAAGGTGCGGTCTAACCAGGGTTTTGTATAGCTGCAGCATAACTTCTGCCCCCTTGTACTCCAGATATAAAGGCCAACATTCCATTTGCCTGCTTGATTATTTTCTGCCCCTGTTCATGACACTTCAATGATCTATGTACCTGAACCCCTAAGTCCCTTTGGACAGTCACTGTTTTTAAACTTTACCATTTACAAAGTACCCTGTTCTATCCTTTTTTGAGCAAAAGTGGATGACCTCACATTTGTCTACATTGGGCAAAACTGTGGCAAATGGAATTCATTCACCTAATCTATCAATATCCCTTTGTAATTTTATGTTTTCATCTTCATTGCTTACAATGTCACCAATCTTGGTCATCAGTAAACGTAGATATGAGACTTCCTATGCCTTCATCTAAGTTGTGAAGAGTGAATAATTGAGGCCCCAAGACATTTCCCTGCGGGACTCCACTAGTCACATCCTGCCAATGTGAGTACCTTCCCATTATCCCTACCCTCTGTCGCCTTTCCCTCAGCCAATTTCCTAACCAAGTCCGTACTTGTCCTTCGATTCCATGGGCTTCTATCTTAGCTAACAGTCTCTTATGTGGGACCTTATCAAATGCCTTCTGGAAGTCCATATAAATAACATCCATTGACATCCCCTGTCCATTACTTTCACCACCTCTTCAAAAAATTCAATCAGGTTTGTCAGGCATGACCTACCTTTCACAAATCCATGCTGGCTCTCTGATCACCTTGAATTTTCAGTTATTCAGTCACCCTATCCATATGGACTCCAGCATTTTCCCCCACAGATGTTAGGCTAACTGGTCTATAATGCCCCAGTTTCCCTCTCTTTCTTAAAAATCTTATTGTCACCTCCCCAAAGTCATTGAAGGCAAAAACCCAAGACTTCAGGCTAGAGTATGATTAATAAACCAGCAAAAAACCTCACTGCTCTAAGACTACAACAGCTCAGGCTATTGCTCTATCCAAGCTGGCTGTTGGACCAATTATGTCCCTCAAGAGCCCATGATGTTCCTTTTGCCAAGTGGATTTAAATTAACAGCTTATGAAAGTTAGATTTTGCAGCTCAGGTTAAAATATTTAAACTAGTCAATATTGTTTGTGGATAATTACTGTAAAATCAGTTCAACCAATACTTCTGCACAGGCGTCACTTGTTTGATCTAGTTCTGATCACTTCACTTGAGCAATGACCAAATAAATTTGGGATCTTAATAACCAGCCCATTTTATTGTGACGTCAAACTAGTGACACCATAGTTTCTGCAACAGGATAGGAAAGGGATGAAGCAGTCAGTTAAAACTAGATAGATAAATTATCTAGTACATTATAGGATACTCATTGGCTTAAAACCAAAATTTCAGCACAAAGATTACACTAGCCACTTTACCTCTTGCTTCACATTTACATTCTCAAAGGGAACTTCCAATATGTAGGCTTTAGTGTTGTTAGGCAATATAGTTTCATAGATTTTGAATCCCATTTGGTCTGCCTGATCCACTGTGACCATCTGTGTTCCTACAGTTAGAGTTACAAGCTTGACATCAGGAAGGAAGCTTTCTAAAGTAATATTGAACACTCGCTTTGCTGGAATGGTATCTGAAGAAAAAAGAAAAAAAGTTACCCAAAGTATTACTCTACTTAAAAAATGTAGTTATCTCCTATGTTACTTACTATTGGTCACAATTGGTGGCTGAAGCATGAAGGGTGTGGCAACTGGATGGATCACTGTGTACTTTGTTAGCTTCCATTGATGTTCTACAAATAATTCTATGTAGTACAAAATGCCATATTGTCCATGAGCTATATGGCTCTGAAACACAAATTAGTATCTGGTTATTAAGTAGCCCTCACCACTGCTGCAACAAATAGAATATTCCTGTGAATTACAATTTATTCAATTAATCCCATTGACAATACTGCTTACAAACCTTGTAATAACCACCTTCTGCTCCAATGGGAATAGTAACAACAATGTTTGTATCATTGTATGATAATGTATAATTCATCTCAGCTATTGTATCCGGTTTCAGGACAACATTGTTGACTCCCATAACAATAGAATCATCATAGAACTGTTCTTCTGGGAAACTAAGGGAAGGGATTCTTCTTGGAATTCTCCAGGTGATTTTATTCTCAGTGAAGGTAATGCCATCTGTCAGTATAGAGGAGATAATATCAGCATGTGTTTCTCAACTTATCAAATAGCTATTGTGGAATTAATTATAGCTGCAAACTCAATCCTAACCATCCTTCCACTGGGCCTTAAATGCACTTCATGATGTGCCTTTACAATAAGTTACTGTTGTGTTCAGGCCCAATATTAATCAGAATGCATGATTAGTCTTCAAATGACCTTCACAGCCTTAAAGCTGCTTCCTTTGTAATTAATTAAAAGAATGCTTAAAATAGCCAGAAACTCAAAACAAGCTTTTCAAATCATATTACAGCATGACTCTTGAAACTGATCTTAAAAATACTAGGAGATTGCAGACATCAGTTAAGATACAAGTAGCATTGATCCCAATTCATTGACATTAATACAAGGTCGGGGGTGGTGGGTGTTCTTGTGGATGCCAACTTTAGCTTGGCAAGACCTCCATATTCAGTCAAATCCCAAAATGAAGTCACGCTCATGGCATACAAAAAAGGCATCCAAGAATCAAGGTTTTAAAGCAAGGTAGATTTGTGGGAAATAAAACCAGGGAGGGTTTCTTTTGGGGGTGGAACAAGGGGTGCAAATTTAGTGTTCACATACGGGTAAACACACGTGGATTTTACAATAGCTTGGTTTAGAAACAAACACCACCCAACTGACCCAAAAAGCTCACCCGTAGGACAGGCCACAGCTGTGTCAATCAAGATGATCATCCATTCTTGTTTGTAGAATGTGGTTGATCGGATGCTGGATATTGGCACGTTTTCTACCTATAGATATTATTGCAATAGGATATACATTATTAGAATGCAAAAGGTAGCACTTTAGATTGAGCCATTTCTCAGTACCCACCATTAACTGCTCAGCTTCAGTTGCATTATAGGGTGCCCTCAATAATAGCCGAGAAACTGTTGTATCAATTCTGTAATGAGCCCCCAATGTTTCATTCACAGTCATGGTTTTAGTTCCTTCAGGAAGGTGGAATACAACTTGCCAAACTGAGTTTTCAGCTTCTTGGGCCTGAAACAAAACCATATTTCAATGTTAACAAATGCAATTAGATTCTCTGAACCAAAAGCAGGACAAGCAACTTACCAATGGAACAGCTGCCACCCAGTCTTCATTATAGTCATTTTCAATTCCTGGTATTATTCTTTGTACTGAAACCTATCCAATGCCAAGGAGAGAGAGTGCAGTTAATTTCTTCCAGCTTACTGATATGGAAACTCCATAGCGTACTTACTCATTTTACTGGTAATGACAGCTCAAGCACCAAATTATACATTTTATCACCAAGTAATGTCACAAAATTTGCACAAATAAGTTAACTCCAAGAATTTAGTGTATTTCTTAGTAAGATTTCCAGTTACTATATGTCTATGGATTTGGGATGAAACTATATAGATTCTATAAACACCAGTTAGAGATGAGCAGCCACAAGCTTTAAATGCTTCAGATGTATAGCTTAAGTTACATTAGGAACCATCTGGTTTCCAACATCTGAAGCATCTAGACCTTCCTCCCCATGAGTGAATTCTGCATTTAACATGCAGAATTAGAAGTCAATACAATTTAACGAAAAAAAAAATCCTTGCCAATTAACACTGCAACCATCAGGATCCCTGCCGACAAGCCATCTGACTGTTGATTCTTACAAAGAAGGGAGCAATCAAGTAGACAGAGGACCCAACCATCCATGGATCCTCAACTCCTGCACAAGTGCCAAGCTACACCTGCTGGGAACCTCACCAATTCCCTCTTTCATTCTAGGAAATCTGGTAGGAAGGTTCCTTACGTCACATTTTCTGTTAGTCAGCTGTACCATTATGGGCATCTCCCGTGGCAGAGGGACTGGAAAACCAATGGGGTAGAATTAAGTTTGTGGCCCCTTTATAAAGAGATTGAAAAAAAGAGACAGTGGTCTAGGTAGAGTCCCAGGAAGGCCCCACTTCGACCAGCTGGTCAACTAGTTCACTTATCTGGTGTACTAGTGGATCCCTGGCCAAGTCTGGTGAAACTGGGAGCCCTGTCACTAGCCACACCCCTTGAACAGGTGACTGCATGGGGACAAGCAGTTTAGATCCCACACCAGCACCTGCTGCATCAGGATCCAGGCACATGTCCATACTTCCACTAGATGTATAGTAGGAATGTACTAGGAACATGGACATTAAACCAATAATTAAATTGTCAATTTGTTGACATGTTCAAACAGTTTCTAAAGAAGTGAAATTTCAGGTGTACAAGTGCTTTAGGTTTGTTTAGCTTAGTGCGTGCATTTTTAGTTATATGGGGAAATCAAGATATGATAGTTAATATCCCAGGATGACACTACAGCTTACATGTGAAGATGCTCAAGGAACAACAGTATGCAAGGCCCAGAAACTACAACTATATATTTGCATGAAGTGGAAAAGCTCTCACAATTAGACTAGTCTGAGTGAAGATGGCTTTTGACATTTAAAAAAGCCTGTTCACTGGAGTGCAATTTGTGAAGAGCTGAATTAAAATCAGCAAGGAGTGAACTATATTAGCCCTAGAGTGCTTGCCCCTCAGCTAGAATGCATACCTCCATATAGTTTTGTTCACAAAGGATTTCTCTCACTTGCCATGGGAAATATGAGCAAGTCATGGTATGGAAGTAAGTTGATGCTCTTTCCATGTGGCCAATTGCAGCAATCCAAATTTGCACAGTCAGCCTAAACAGGTCATCACCCTGGAAATAATAGCAAATTGGAGCTTTGAAAAATCTGTAGTATAAAATTAGGCATTACAGCACTAAATAAATCCCCCCGGAATCAGAAGAAGACTTTTCTTCCTTTTCATAGAGAATATATCCACCATGGATAGTGTTTAAACTGATCAGGAGCAATGGTTGGTTAAATCAGAACAGAATTCTGATTCCTCTAGAGATTAGCATAAACAAGTCAGTCATTTCATGTTCAGTCAGCATTTGTTGCCCAAAGAGTCAGCTTTCACTGCCCTTTATGTCACTTCAGAATACCTGGAGGTTTTCTTGTGCAGAAGACTAAAGCTCAGTGAGTTAAATGCATGGATGTGCAGACAGTCACAAATCCCCAAACTGGCTCAGGAGATTGGTAATGGATTAAATATTGCCATTTATGCTGCCTACAAACATTTTAAAAGTGATAAAATCAAACATTCTGCTGGTAAACCCTTATCCTATTTTCATTTAGGAAATAGGACAACTTACCGGGTATGCCTACAGCTCAAGTTATAACAATGCCCCATTACACCCAGTATAACCACCACCTTCACATAACATTTCAGTCTTTCCCCAGAGAAAAAACTGTTAAGACATGGTCCCAAAACAGACAACAATCCCACATAATAAGAAAGTATCTAGACTTTGGCTTGTTGCTGTCATCTATTCAGTCCAACATGTCAATGCTCCGCACAAGCCTTCTCCCACCTTAATAGAATTAAATCTCTTCAGCCATTTTAATCAGCTGCCTTGGTCAGAGGTCGAGTCAGTCTTCTACAGCAGCTAGATAGGGAGGGCTAAATGTAAAAATTTAGAGCCCCTCCCCCCGTATGTACTGTAAATTGTATTGTTAGGGAATTGAACAGCAAGTCGACTACTTATTATTTCCGTTCATGCAGCACTATGACTATCTGCAGGTTGAATTCCTATTTCGTTTGAAGTAGGAAGTGGCATTTGCCACAATAACCCGTCAATCTGATCAAGTGCCCCCTTTTACAAGGAAGAGGCTAAAACAACTGCCAACAAACTTTAAAGCAAAATGTGCGCGAGTTTAAAATACAACCACATATCGAGCAGTGCCCACCGGTCTCGAAACGCTCACTAAAATGTTATTAACACGTAGTGTACGCAGGCTCTTACCTCGTTTACTACCAGGCATGCCAACACCGAGGCACGCAACACAACGTTACCAAACGGATCCTCGGATACAGTGTAGCCACATTCGGTTGCGAACGGAGAGGTGAGCGGATAGACTTTGCCGGTTGGATCTAGCAATCGGAAGATGTAATGAGAATGGGACAGAATAGGAAAACAGGATCTAATCTTCAAAGATTAAAGAGATTTACCGGTGACCCCGAGAGTCCACGATTTGTCCTGCAGGAAGGAGGCATCCAGCCGGATCCAGAAGAGACGTCCAAAGCAACTACTCTGTAGGAGACCTGCATAAAAAGGGAGAAGGGAAGTGGGACAGAGTCCGTCTACCAAGAGATACACGGGTTATTAAAAACAAATCTCATTCTGACCTGGAGGCGGCGAGCGTTGCGTCCACGTGTTGGTGATAAACACCGTCAGGACTAACGTTATCCTAGAAAAGAAAAAAACACTCAACGTGGAACGTACATGAAACATCACTACTTTGGGCACTTGTAACCGGCTTACCCCACGAGAACACCCATCCTCCAGCACAGTAAACACACTGTACTACAAACTATAGGAACTGTTACCCCGTAAGAGTCACAACTATCGCCTTTTAACCTTTTTCAACCACTTCCCTCACAATTGATGGTATTTGTCCCCCGAAAGTGAAACACTTACAAAGTTATTGCTGACCAATCCGAAGTCACAGTTAATGTCAACTAATCACAGGGATGAGGAATTTCACGAGCGAACCCAGTGAGCAGTTGGAGAAAATCAACCAACTGAAATGATCGAGGGAAACACAAAACTCATCACCTCTCCAAACACCTCTTCTCAGGTTCCCTTTCATTTCTGACTTTTTAATCTTAAATTCTCTTTTTGAACTTGGGCTTAATGACTTTAATTTTGTGATGAAATATTGCACTCTGGTTTAGTTGAGATATCGGAAGATCAATATGTGCACGGTTTAAAATCAAGTGTTTTATCAGTTTGATCACCATCAATGCCTTCTGCATCCATGTCCTGCAAATGTTCTTCCTGACGATTCCACCTCATTTCTATTAGCTTTCGTACTGACTTTTGTCAATTTTCAGAGTTTTAAAGATTCACACAATCCGCAAAGATTAGGTTGTGTCGGAGTCCCTGCCCATGCCGTTTTCTGTCATTAGGCAACCACGTATATAATGACATTCACCTGACGAAGGAGGAAGCCTCCAAAAACTTGTGATTTTCAAATAAAACTGTTGGACAATAACTTGGTGTTGTAAGATTGTTTGCATTTGTCAACCCCAGTCCATCACCGGCATCTCCACATCACGTATATAATGCATACACATTAAGATCTTTAATGCCTTATAAACAGAAAAAAAGTTGTTTTTCATCTTTAATTCGATAAATGCTTGAAAAGGAAAAATTTGCAGGGCTATGGGGAACAAGCAGGGGTGTGAGAGTAATTGGATAACTCTTTCAAAGAGGCGGCACTGATACGATGGGCTGAACGGCCTCCTGTGCTGTATGACTCAATGAATTCACCATCCCTTACTATTTGATGTGGACACACTTAAACATTTGTCTTTGTCATTGCTTTCTGTGCATATTCTCCCACTCTTATTCCTTATTGTCTTCTTTCTTAACTCATCCTCTTGAAGTTGAATTTCTGGCCGCTGCAATTACAGTTGCTGCTACAAATTTTAGGTCATGGGAATAACTCTGTATTCCTCTCGTGTTGTTTTGGAGGAGGAAGATGAAGCTCTGAGAGGCAGGTTTGTTCACACGTGAGAAGGACTGCCCCAACCATTCTACAGAAGGAACATGATCACAGACCCACGTATAACTACTGGGGTGTGTCTGAGGAGATCTGTCTTCACAGCTGCACTTCACCAGGGAGGCAGTTCTTCAAATAAGATTGGTGACTCTGCCAATGGCCTAAATGTTTATGACTACATACCATTCCAAGACACCTCTGGTATATGTACCAAATCAGACTATCAGCAGTGCATTAATGCATTCGGCAGGTGACAGATGCATTATTTGCCAGAGCGAAGTCTTTCATAACTTTTCCAATGGAAAACCAACTGCAGCAAGAGAGGGCACTATTTCTGTGTCCCTGAAAGTACAGGGCATTATTGATGGCACACATGTGGCCATCTGGGCCCTTACACTGAATTCCGTGGTCTTCATTAATATAAAGGAATACCATTCGGCCAATGTGCAGATCTATGACCATATTCACAAAAGTATGTAACTGAACGGCTGTTACACTAGTAGCAGTCATAATGTCTTAATTTGAGACAATCCACCATGCTATCATTATTTCAAAGAGAAAGCAAACTGGACAGATGGGTCCAGGGTGTCCAAGGATACCCTCTTCTGCCCTAACTCATGCCCCATTGGTACAGCCACAAACAGAAGGCGAATTGTAACATAATCACTAGAGCATGAGATAAAAATAGATGAGGAGGCCCATTCAGTCCATCTTAGTTCACCTATCCAGAAAAACCGTACACTCCTCCTATTGCAGCATCTATTATTTTCTTAAATGATTCCAGGGTTTATGCTCCAGTATGCGACCCACAAGTCCATTCCATGTATTAATCACTCTTTGTGTTAAGAACTTCTTGACATTAGTTTTAAATTTTCATTTTGCTAGTTTGGCCCTGTTTCCCCTTATCCTACCCTCACAATTTAAGTTGAATTAATATACTGGATTTACCTTTCCTATTCCATTAACTATTTTGTATCACTCTATAAGATTACTTCTCAGTCTTCTCCTTTCATGGCTGAAAAATATGAGTTTCCCAGTGTTTTTGTTGATTGCTGCTCTGGACCTGTTGAGCATCCAAAGCAGCAACTTGTCCGTTCTCTTCACAGATGCTGCCTAACCGGCTGAGTGTTTCCAGAAGTTTCTGTTTTTGGAAGTGTTGGAAGCAGAATTCATAATAGTTTTAAAAAAGGAATTGGATAAATATTGGAAAAAGAAAAATTTAAAAGGGTGTGAGTAAAAGTGATCAAGTATTTAGCTCTCTCAGAAAGCTTATACCGACATGATGGGATGAATGGCTAGATTCTGTGCTGTAAAATATCTATAATTCTAAGAAGTGTTTGATACTAGAAGCCACCTTGGTCAAGTTGATTCAAGCAAAAGTTTTACAAATCTCTTGTGCTAATGTAAAGCCCTCCCTTCCATAGTTGCTGGTGGGGTGTTCAAATTGCATCAGGGTGACAAGTGGGATGTGGAACTGTGTATTGTGTCTCTGTAGATAAGTAGGCTGGCCTACTTTTAAAGGGCTACCTAATCGGAACAGAAAATTGTGGGGGAGATTGGAAAGGACTGGCATCTTTGTTGTTCCATAAATGGCCTTGCCAAGCATGAGCCCAGGTCATGACTTCATTGGGTTTGTTTTGTCTGGGAGCAGTAATAGTTTGGGTATGCAAAGCTGCCTCTGGCTTTTGGATGATATCTCTCCAAATCTCTGTTCAGCAAGGATCAGAGGTCCCTTACTACTGACAAAAAAAAATGTTTTCGCAGTCCAGCACCAAATGCTCTCGCTAAGAAATGAAGAAGTTTTTGCCCTTTACACTTGTAGCAACATTCTCTTATTACTTAGAATAATATCATTCAGTCAGTTCAGTTGACCATAAGGATACCTATGTGTAAGGGGCACAAGGCACTAGAATAACTTGTTGATAATTGTTCAAGAATGAGAAAAAAAAAGCAAAATTATGTATTATTTGTACACAAGTGCTGGCGGTAATTTCCTAAAGCAACATTGCCTTATTACATTCTTTTAATAGTGAACCCTGTTCCTAAAGAATTTACAGAAACAGCACTGGTTACCACATGTAAGACCTAACAGCACTTTATTTTCTTCTGTGATCAAAAAAAGTGTGATGGTTGCGGAAGAGATCCAATTGTGGGCACCAGATTTGTTTTCACTCAACGTGATAATTTTGACTACTGTACCATTTGCTTCCACACAAGTCATAAAGACCAGTTATTTAGCAGAATTGACTGTCCAGGTATGGCTGCTAGCATTCTGGCTCAATATTATATATACATTAAGCCTTATAGCTGCACTGTACCCAAACTTCGAATACTTGGAAGAGGAATTCTGGTGTGGAAGCTTTTTCAAATCCTGAAAAAATATCAAGATATTGAACTGATAAAGAATATTTGCTTTCATATCGTAATATTGAATTTAATGGGGAGAAGAAACAGTTGATCCAAGGTGAAATGTGCAGTACATCCTCTAAAAGTAAAAATGCACCACATGGTAGCACAATCAACATTGAGCAATCCAAGCTCAAACCCAACCACCCAATGGTCTGACTTTTATTCAGCCTTCCCTTCTGAAAAAGATTTATTGATTTTTGTTTCTTTTCATTGGTATAGCAGATTGCACGTACAAGTAGAAGACCATGAACTACAGATTATAGTAAATAGTGTGAAATTGCATACTAAAGTTTACATTGTTATGTCATGGAATGGTTTTAAAATTCTCCTCCGAACTACCACCCATGTTTGGGGCTGCAAAATAAATTCTTAAAGACCTTAAATCTGCCATAAAAGAAAAAAAACACATTTGCAATGCTCTCACAAAAAACTGTCAGGTTCCTTTCAGGTCCATCACAAGCCTGCCCTGCCAGCTCCCAAAGGTTGAAAGTAGAAACAGAAATTAAATCACAACTCTATGGGGGTGAATTTCCTCAGGTCTTCTCCTGCTCCACCACCGAAGCTGAGATGGAAGTTCAGCAGAAACCCCGTTTACCACGCCTAAATGGCGATCCTGCTGAAACTACCGTGGTGGAGCAGGAGAAGCCCCGGGGAAATTCACCACCTATGTGATAAAGGTATCTTTACTTTCAACAGCCCCATTCACATGGAAGTACCTACAAAATTAATTCTCCCTTTCTACAACTACACTGTGTGCCAGCTACCTTACTTCGTAATCTCTAATCCTATGAAATGCTCCGAGTGAGATGAGATTGAACGTTGGGTGACTGGGACGGTTTCCATATAAAGCTTTAGAGACCTGTGGTGACTCTTATTTCAGGATAGCTGCTGTCCCACACTGGGCACTTGCAGTAGTAAGGGGGCTTGGACCCATCTCTGAAACTTCCTCATGAAAGGATTGGAGGAGTCTTTATGGAGGTGGGGAGATTACCACTCTCCAGAGACAGTGACATCTGCACCCACTCCGTGCAGCCCACTGTTACTGGGCACTGTTTCTGAGATGCTACTGGTCAATGTCAACACAGACTGACTAGTCTCAAATCACATGTTGGAAGCCTGAGAAAGTATCATGTTCAACATACTGCCAGCTGCCACTCTGGAAGGCACCAATGTCCTTGGGTCTTTTATGGGTCTTGATGCTGCAACAATATCCCAGGCTGTCAGTCTCCAGGGTGTTCTGCAGGTCATGAGAACCCACCTGCAATATGTTGCAGATTCAGGTAGTGGACACCTTCCATTTATCCATCATCTCAACCATATGCATGGAAACCATCTCCATTACCTCCAAGTGAGATTGATGATCAAAAGCCATTGTTCCTCAGCCAAGGGTAGTCAATTCTCCAACCCCACCCTCCTCTCTTGCAGTCCCAGGTTCTCACTAGCGCTCAATGATGCATTCAGTGACAACCCTTCTGACTGTCTAATTCTTTATGAGTGAATGTCTCTATGCTGGTGTTTGTACAGGTAAGATGCCAGGACAGAGTTAGTGAGCACATGGCAGCAGCTGTGGATCGGGAAGCAGCCAGGTGGTCATTCGAGTGACTTTTTTTTTCCCCCTCCAAAGCACCCCCTCTGCTGTGAAAGATAGAAGAGTCCATTTAGCTGTACACAGTGACATTTGCTCTTAAAGAAATAATGGGTGAGTGCAAGTAGTTCAATACTTTAGCAAAAAGCTGAAACGACATATGGCGAGCCTTATTCAGCCTTCTCTTGCCAGCTTATATCCAACCTTACCCTCCTCTTCCTTGAGGACTCAGTTTTCAGTGATGGTAGATCTCCAGTATCATTCTGTGGTGCTGAATGTATGCCATTTTGCTTAGAGGGAGAGAAGGTAATGTTACAGGTGTGTGAAAGTGATGGAGACTCACCCCATATGAGGTTATGTATGCCATGAGGTGAAGTTGCCTTGGCCCTTCAAACAGGGTGTCGTTTGGAGACTCACAGAAGCCCTTGTAGCATGCTTGATTAAAGAAGGCACCGAGTGTTTGCCCATAAGTGGTAGTTAACTAACAGCCCTTTTTTGTCCAATAGAAACATAGCAGGCAGATTAATGAGAAGTTTTGAAGCCTGTTATTTTTTTTTTCCCTCTCCAAGCACAAAATCAATTTATGCAGGAAGATCAGGAAAAGGAGGAATGCCTCAAGACAAAGCTTTTACTAACACTTTAAATTCTTGAAGACTAGGACCAGGTCATCACTACCTCAGTTTATCAAGGAGGAACCATTCCTTTTCTCCCTCCTGTAACATGGATTATTTAATATGAACCTGGTAGTCATAGCTGTCATTAAGCACATTTCCTATCTAGAAATGAAGCTAGCTCTGGTTTAGTCATGAAGCTTTAGGTTGCTATTGTAATGACAAAACACCCCTGATGGATTGGTCAACACTCAAGAAAACAGAAGTTTGACAGGTTGATTTATTTTAAATTAAAATAGTAACTTTCATTTGAAGAATACATTAAAGGAAAATTTCACATTTTAATTTTGGAAATACATCCTAGCCTATTAGCATCTAGATTGTAGACTTAAGTGGAAGATAACTAAATGAAGATTTGGGAATTTTTTTTTTTTGGGGGGGGGGGGGGGGGGGGAAGAAAGAGAGACAGAAAGGGGGAGGAGGGAATGAGGAAGCACAAAGGGGAGAAAAAGTGAGCATCAGATATGCTAGCTCCTAGCATAAAATGAAAGAGCTGAATTATCTAGGAACAGCTTTGAAACATACATATAAATATGCAATGTAGTCTCCAAAAAGAGGTAAAACATCCTACTTGGAAAGGAACAGGCAGGAAAATGGGAAAGACAACTGAGGTCTGAAATTACTTAAAAGACTAGTTAACATTTTGACTGGTATCAGTGACAATACTATTGCTGCAGTTTGTTGTAGTTAGAACAGTAGAGGAGGACCAAGAAAGGCATTGTAGAGAAGGGATGGAAGATAGAACAAAAAAAGTTTAGATGGCATACTTGCTAACACAGAACAGATATTTTGGAAAAATATGATCATTCAATACACATTTTAAAAAACCACCCAAAACAGTGGAGACTGCTTTGAGAGTCACTAATAGTAGGGATTGATGCAGAAAATTTAATATTTGGTAGAAAATGAAGTATCCTTCATTTGAAGCAGCAGAGTAAATATTCTGGGAGAAAAGTTCACTCCATCAACATGCTCATCTTTTCTTGAAGTGTGAATACATTTGAGACCACGAGTTGCAGTCAAAAAAAAAGTACAGCAGTCAAGTCGAGTTGGGGCAAAGGGGGGGGGGGGGGGGGAAGAAAAATAAGCAGAAAAAAAAGCAGAAAAAAACCCTTCACCATGAAGGGGAGTTAAAACACTCAGGCTGATTTCACTCAGGGTAGGAGGGGAGAAAGCAACAAACTGGTGATATTCCATTTTACGTGTATTATGTGGAGAAGGCTGGAAGGTACTATTCTATAAACAAAATGGCTTGTTCAGGTGGTTTTGGTGCTGTATACTCCCAAACGGTTACCATGTGACATTAGAAACCACCAGCAATGTCACAGCTACTATACAATGACTCAATTGTGTCTACAAAATTTATGTTGCACATTTCCATGAAGGTAGTAAATTCAAGTCTTCAACAACCATAGCCACCACTAAAGCAGATTTGGAGCTTGTGCAGCACAAGTCAGTTGTAGCCTCCACCTCCTTCTAGCCATACTGCAAGGGAGATATGCCACAGGACAACCCTCCATGATTAAGGTGATCAACTATCATTTGGATACTAGGCTGCTTCAGCACCTGCCTTAGACACATCGTTGTCCCATTACCTTCCAACCTATAGGCTCTTCCTCATTACTAAGTCCTTCATCCTCACTCCTTTAGTTTTGGTCAAGCCTGCAAGAATAGTTTCTATTTTGTCACTCCTTTAAATTCCATTATTAGCATAGTCCCTACACATTCAAATCTAAAAAAATTGTAACTGGCCTTTAAAATGGGAGTGATTTGTAGAAGCTGAACCATTCAGAACTAAAAAGTTACATTTGTTAAAGGAAAAGAAGGAAAAGAATTCTTTGGTGGATGTTAAGGGAGAGGCAAGGAACTGGAGTGACAACAGGGAGCAGTGGAAGACAACATCCACTCAAGCTGGAGGCTTCAGGGAGGGAAGGTCAGCAGCATTGCACGAAGTGGCTGATTTTTTTGGGGGTGTTATTTATACATCAAGCTTGTCCCAAAAAACCTTGTCTAGACCAGAAATCAATCATGGATTTAAGCACCGACAGGAGTGCTCAATACCTAATGGCCAGAGTCTGCAGATAACACCATAGCAGCCATTGGTTAGCATCAGCAAGGTGATGCCATTTCAGATACATGGGGAAACTAATGAGAGGTTAACAGATTTCAAAAAATGTAATCAGTGACTCATACCAAAATAGAAACTAGTGTATCCCACAAATTTACATGACAAAACCATTAAATTAATTTATTCCAGCATCATACACTAGGATTGAAATACACTACAGAAACTCTGACCACTAATTTCAGAACAAGCAACAGAGCATCTGGTGGAGAAATGCACCTTAGTGTAACATTGACATTTCACATTAAAATTCATAATGTAGCTCAATATTACTTTTCCATTAATAAAGCATTTGATCTCATGCACCCCTACCAAGTGAAGTTAGCCATGGGCAAGTCTTGCCAGTGCTTAGTCAACTAGCTTTCCTGTAGTGACTATTAAGCCAAGCACACTCCTGTCCTCACTGTGCTGTCCACATTTAAAGATTTGATAGTGGGGTGGGGGGAAACTCCTGGCAAGGTCAGGAAAATGGTAGACTTGCTTTCTAGCAGGATTGTTCAACACTGCTGATGCAAAGTGTCTACTTCCTGGTTAAAATGTTACAGTACTTGAGGGCATGTCTGAAGGCTTTGGCAGTAGAGCATGTATTCCCTCAGGCAAAGCATGCTGAGATCAGCAAGACACTTCCCTGGACAGATTAGTTCCATACAGCTCCTTATCCCAGAGCAGATTTAGAATTACTGACATACTCACTTCATTCAACTCAAAGATGTGGGTTTATGGGCTAGAGACTTGAAGACATCCATATTCCATAATGCATAATACATTAACAGATTGAGTGGTACTTAACCTCAACAGGGGGTGTCAAAACAGGCCTTTTTAAACTCATGCAACAGAATATACGCTAAGCCAGTTCAAATTTCATTTATTTATTCAGTGGTACATGTGCATTTTCACAAGAATTAGTACAAGAACTAAAAAGATTACTGAACAGCTTCCCAGCACCCACAGCCAATAAGAGTGCATTGTTCCACCTGAAAAACAAGAACGTTGATTTGACATTTTCCTCCATGATACTTAAAGGTCACAATTGGCAGTTCTCTAGGGTCTCAGCTGGGAGAGTGTTAAGGTATACAGGGACCACCAACACTGGGCTGGAAAGAAAAACCCAGCACTCCCAACATCTCACCAGTGGCTCCTGTGGAAAGCATGCACAGCCACTGCAATATCACATCCAAACAGGAGGAACCAGCTGTATTCACACCTGGTGATTGCTTGTCACCAGTCAATAGTGATTTGATGAAGGTACAGAAGCTGACTGGTCAGCATCAAACGTTGGGTTTGTTGAAAGACAGTGGCCTTTTCTGACTAGTCAATTTAGTTTAACAATCCTGCTGAGTAGAGTAGGACAGGGCTGGATGGTTCCTTTCCAATAAGCTGTGAGCAAGATAATCAAGCCTCCGAAAGCTTGTGATTTTCAAATAAAACTGTTGGACTATAACGTGTTGTAAGATTCCTTACATTTGTCAACCCCAGTCCATCACCGGCATCTCCCCATCAAGATAATCAAGCAAGCACTTGAAAGGATACAATAGCCATGCTCATAGAATGTTAAATGCAAGAGCACAAGTCAGAATGGTTTAGTTATCAATTATCAAAAAAAGGTACCCATTACACCAGTTTGGGCAGTGACCTGGCAAATGACGAGAATCATGAGTTAACAATATTACAGGTGCCTTTAAAAGCAGTGTTAACTCACCTTGTCCATTCTTTGCTTGTTCCAATGTTCCAGCAAAAAGCCACACTTCTCCAAGAGATACATAATCTTGGAGACTATCCTGACCTGTAAGAATTTAAGCATTAGTCCAAGGCAGAATATTCACATTCAAATTAATTACAAATGCACTATGTCTTACCTAGTTTTCCAGGTATGCATTGCCCATTGCAAGAATAGTTGGTAGCTTGTTGCTTATTAGCACAAATCCCAACACTGCAGTGAAAGTATACCTGCAAATATAGTTATTGTTAATAACCTGAAGTATTTAACATTAATGCTAGATCATGTTCAAATGAAGCAACTGGATGATGTCATTTGTAAGCTAGTGGGTGAAATGGTTTGAGGCTCAAGAACTCCTTGTGACATTTAGTTTGCAACCCCTAGACTTACTTTCTTTGGCAAGACTGTTTGTTCTGCAGGAGACAGTTTCAGTGTTTTTACTTCAAATCTTTTCAGATGCTGGGAATCTTGGATACGGTTTGGTACTGGGTGGAAGACAGCCACGAACATCTCTTCTTTATTCTCACAACTGTTTAGACAGACATGGAGTTTAGACCAAAAAAAGCTAGTAGAAGCAATAGCTAGACATGTACACTTCATTACCCACCCAGCCTGAATAATATGCCACTCTGGTGGGCTGTTGTGATCAGGAGTTGTAGTCATCCAGCAATGATCCAACAATAAGTACATTTGAGGATCCTTGTGGTTTAGTAGCTCAACTTCAAAATAAAGGGATTCTGTCCAATTCACCACCACTGGGTATTCATCATCTTTGTAGAAATCCAAATAATCCAAACCTGCAGAGACAGAAATGTATTAGCTTTTTGTACAGGGGATGAATAGACCAAAATGTAATGTCTGTCCAGCTTACTTTTGTAAATCCTTGAATGTAGGTTCAAAGTGTGCCTTGGCTTCTTGTGCCCTAAAATTAAAAAAAGATGCTGTAGTTGCGACATAAAATTCTTATGCCAAGACCAGTCAGATGAAGACTTAACCCATCTCTTGCCCAGTTTACAATGCCTGAATACAAGAGTGTCCATGTTCCAAGGATATCAGTTTCAGAATACAATAGCAAGCCAAGTGAGGAACTCAAGTCCCTGAACAGTTCATGCACTGAGTGGCTTTCAGGGCATTCTACAGTAGATAATTAGCAAGGTCTTCATAAGTGTACAAAGACAAATACTGTCCTTTTTTAAGCCCTCACTAATTGAGAACAGTTATTTTATCTAAATTCATTTGGTAGACACGTGCATGCATTTTAAAAATGTGGACTATGGGCACTTACTTTCAACAAGGCTAAGTTGAAAACATATGTTCCATATTAGTTAACAGAATTCAGACCAACAGGAGATTCAGTGCAAACTTACCCCTCACTATTTGCAATCTATTGGCTGTAGAATTGTGACCAGTGCCTTTCTGGTATCCCTTCACAAACCCAAGGGCCAACGTATTGTTTATTTGGTACCGACAAGAGACAGTTAACCTATCGGGAAAAATAAAGCAAGCTCATCACCACTCCCACAAGTCTACAGCTATCTATTTTGCACAGCTGTACCTACCGATAATCTGGGTCTCTGGTTATCACTGGGAAGTCAACAGGGATCAGCTCTCTTGGGTATGAAACTTCATTCTCATAGATCAAGTAGTTTCCTTTAATCTAAACAGCATCATGCGATTACAACCACAAAGCTATGCATGCCAGAATACATGTTAATTTGCAAGTAAAGGACTAGCAAAGGTTTTTTTTTTGGGGGGGGGGGTGCAGGAAGGGGGTTGTATTTGCTATACTTTAAATTGTAAGTATCAGTGAACCCAAGACTTACTGTTCTTGTGGTACCACAGCTGTCAACATGAAATTGGAAGAGGGCTTTATCGTGATCAAATTCCCTTGGCTGACATTTTCCATCCCTCAGTACCAACTTACTAGGATCTAGGTCAGGTAGTGTATCCACAACTGCAGTGACCACCATGGTTCCATTGGGAAAGCATACTACAACAAAATGCAAAGTAGTTTACTTCAATTATAGGTTAATCTTTTGATCCAGATTCTGCCTACATTGTAAAGCTTACCTGCAAGATCTACAGCAGGAAAATTGCAGGATACTGAGAAATGGATCTCAATCCTTAATGTATTTTTATCTTTCAGTGTCAGGTTGAGCCGAGCTACAATTCCACGAAGGCTCAGTTGCTAAGGAAAGTGAAGCTACAGTTACTTTATACAAATGTAAAAGCTGGCAAATAAGAAAAAGGTGACATGCATCACATACCTCATAAATCACACCCATTGCAGAGAGAGGGACACCAAACAAAATATGGGTTGTATTATCCACAATGAGGTACCCATAATCATGTGCAGATTGTGGTGTCACCAGCATTTTACCAATGAATGGAAGCCAGTAATGTACCAAGTTCCCATGAGTTACTAGTAGATACATGGTCTTTTTGTCACAGAATCCAGTGGCCTTGGGCAATACTAGAAGGGGAAAAAAAGCACTTAGTTGTCTGTACTATTCTGTTCATACAAACAATTTGTGACTACTCACCAATATCTGCCACTTCACACATTATCTCAACATCCTGGATAAAGAGTTCATTTTCTGGAATGATGTTGAAAGTGTAGATAACATTCAGCGTGTAGCGTCTGATGTCAGAATGTAGATGCTGGAAGAGAAATAGTGGGCACTTTGTAGCTCAGAATAAGAGAACTTGTATGTTCTATAGTAGCTGGATGCTATTCTGAAAGTCATGTTCTCCTCCCTCTGGGCACATGATAGCGTGAAGACAATTGACTCCTACCTCATGTTGAGAAATACATATGCTCCATTGCATTAGAACTATCCAGGTTATTATTTTACAAGTCCTGCTCTCCCCTTCAAAGTGATTGAAACATGATTTAGCTTCCCAAACCCCATATTCTTCCTACCAGGAAGAAGTCTTCCTTAGACTGGAAGACCAGTAAGGTGGGAATAAATGCCATTGATTTGCATTCTGGACATTTAGTTTCCACCATCACCCAAATTGTTTGAAAGAATGCAGAATAAACCCTGGAGCAGGAAATCCATTTAAAATCCAGTTTGGGGGGGGGGGGGGGGGGGGGGGGAAAGAGAGGGAGGAGAAAGTGTACCCAAACAGCTGTTGAATTAACACAATCTGAACCCCTTCAGGTGAAGGAAGTTGACAAATACCAGCATTAAAAAAATGCTGTTGTCCTAGAGCTGTGCAAGAAACAAAGTGACAGAAGCATTAAGAGTTCAGTTCCACACAAGTAGATTTGTAGTGAACTGGAAACATGCAAGCAGTGCAATCCTAGTTACAACACAAGACTGCTTGCAACTTGATGTTGGGCATTAGACCAATGATACCAGATTGGCTCAAGTATTTCATCAGCAGCAACACCATTGAAGTATTGTGAATCTTATTGCCACCTCCCCAAAGTCATTGAAGGCAAAAACCCCTAAAGACTTCAGGCTAGAGTACGATTAATAGACCAGCAAAAAACCTCACTGCTCTAAGACTACAACAGCTTAGGCTATTGCTCTATCCAAGCTGGCTGTTGGACCAGTTTTGTTTCTCAAGTGCCCATGAGGTTCCTTTTGCCAAGTAGATTTAAATTAACAGCTTATGAAAGTTAGATTTTGCAATCAGCTCAGGTTAAAATATTTAACCTGGTCAATATTGTTTGTGGATAATTAGTGTAAAATCAGTTCAACCAATACTTCTGCACAGGTGTCACTTGTTTGATCTAGTTCTGATCACTTCACTCGAGCAATGACCAAATAAATTTGGGATCTTAATAACCAGCCCATTTTATTGTGAAGTCAAACTAGTGACACCATAGTTTCTACAACAGGATAGGAAAGGGATGAAGCAGTCAGTTAAAACTAGATAGATAAATTATCTAGTACATTATAGGATACTCATTGGCTTAAAACCAAAATTTCAGCACAAAGATTACACTAGCCACTTTACCTCTTGCTTCACATTTACATTCTCAAAGGGAACTTCCAATATGTAGGCTTTAGTGTCGTTAGGCAATATAGTTTCATAGATTTTGAATCCCATTTGGTCTGCCTGATCCACTGTGACCATCTGTGTTCCTACAGTTAGAGTTACAAGCTCGACATCAGGAAGGAAGCTTTCTAAAGTAATATTGAACACTCGCTTTACTGGAATGGTATCTGAAGAAAAAAGAAAAAAAGTTACCCAAAGTATTACTCTACTTAAAAAATGTAGTTATCTCCTATGTTACTTACTATTGGTCACAATTGGTGGCTGAAGCATGAAGGGTGTGGCAACTGGATGGATCACTGTGTACTTTGTTAGCTTCCATTGATGTTCTACAAATAATTCTATGTAGTACAAAATGCCATATTGTCCATGAGCTATATGGCTCTGAAACACAAATTAGTATCTGGTTATTAAGTAGCCCTCACCACTACTGCAACAGTTTGAATAAGTTGTAATTCACAGGAATATTCTATTAATCCCATTGACAATACTGCTTACAAACCTTGTAATAGCCACCTTCTGCTCCAATGGGAATAGTAACAACAATGTTTGTATCATTGTATGATAATGTATAATTCATCTCAGCTATTGTATCTGGTTTCAGTACAACATTGTTGACTCCCATAACAATAGAATCATCATAGAACTGTTCTTCTGGGAAACTAAGGGAAGGGATTCTTCTTGGAATTCTCCAGGTGATTTTATTCTCAGTGAAGGTAATGCCATCTGTCAGTATAGAGGAGATAATATCAGCATGTGTTTCTCAACTTATCAAATAGCTATTGTGGAATTAATTATAGCTGCAAACTCAATGCTAACCATCCTTCCACTGGGCCTTAAATGCACTTTAGCAATAAATCACTGTTGTGTTCAGGCCCAATATTCATCAGAAGGCATGATTAGTCGTCAAATGACCTTCACAGCCTTAAAGTTGATTTCTTCGTAATTAATTGATTAAAATATGCATAAAATGCCAGAAACACAAAACAAGCTTTCAAATCATATTACAGCATGACTCTTCAAACGGATCTTAAAAATACTAGGAGATTGCAGACATCAGTTAAGATACAAGTAGCATTGATCCCAATTCATGGGGGGGTTTTGTGGATGCCAACTTCAGGTTGGCAAGACCTCCATATTCAGTCAAATCCCAAATGAAGGTTACGCTCATGGCATACAAGGGCATCTAAACACATGCAAGAAATCAAGATTTTAAAAGTAGATTTGTGGGCAATAAGCCAGGGAGGGTTTCTTTTGGGGGTGGAACAAGGGGTGCAAATTTAGTGTTCACATACGGGTAAACACACGTGGATTTTACAATAGCTTGGTTTAGAAACAAACACCACCCAACTGACCCAAAAAGCTCACCTGTAGGACAGGCCACAGCTGTGTCAATCAAGATGATCATCCATTCTTGTTTGTAGAATGTGGTTGATCGGATGCTGGATATTGGCACGTTTTCTACCTATAGATATTATTGCAATAGGATATACATTATTAGAATGCAAAAGGTAGCACTTTAGATTGAGCCATTTCTCAGTACCCACCATTAACTGCTCAGCTTCAGTTGCATTATAGGGTGCCCTCAATAATAGCCGAGAAACTGTTGTATCAATTCTGTAATGAGCCCCCAATGTTTCATTCACAGTCATGGTTTTAGTTCCTTCAGGAAGGTGGAATACAACTTGCCAAACTGAGTTTTCAGCTTCTTGGGCCTGAAACAAAACCATATTTCAATGTTAACAAATGCAATTAGATTCTCTGAACCAAAAGCAGGACAAGCAACTTACCAATGGAACAGCTGCCACCCAGTCTTCATTATAGTCATTTTCAATTCCTGGTATTATTCTTTGTACTGAAACCTATCCAATGCCAAGGAGAGAGAGTGCAGTTAATTTCTTCCAGCTTACTGATATGGAAACTCCATAGCGTACTTACTCATTTTACTGGTAATGACAGCTCAAGCACCAAATTATACATTTTATCACCAAGTAATGTCACAAATAAGTTAACTCCTTCAAGAATTTAGTGTATTTCTTGGTAACATTTCCAATTACTATATATAGTTTCATCCCAAATCCATAGTCTGATTCTATAAACACCAGCTATAGATGAACAGCCACAAGCTTTAAAAGCTTCAGATGTACCGCTTAAGTTACATTAGGAACCATCTGGTTTCCAACATATGCCAATAGCTGAAGCATCTAGGTCTTCCTCCCCCATTGAGTGAATTCTGCATTTAATGTGCAGAATTAGAAGTCAATACAATTTAAAGAAAAAAATCCTTGCCAATTAACACTGCAACCATCAGGATCCCTGCCAACAAGCCATCTAACGGTGTTGACTCTTACAAAGAAGGGAGCAATCAAGTAGACAGAGGACCCAAATCATCCATGGATCCTCAACTCCCAGCACAAGTGCCAGGCTACACCTGCTGGGAACCTCAACAAGTCCCTCTTTCATTCTAGGAAATCTGGCCGGAAGGTTCCTTAGGTCATATTTTCTGGCAGTCAGCTTTACCATTATGAGCATCTCCCATGGCAGAGGGACTGGAAAACCAATGGGGTAGATAAAGTTTGTGGCCCCTTTATAAAGGGATTCAAAAAGAGCGACAGTGGTCTAGGGGGGAGTTCGAGGCAGGCCCCACTTCTACCAACTGGTAGGCTAGTTCACTTATCTGGTGTACGAGTGGATCCCTGGCCAAGTCTGGTGAAACTGGGAGCCCTGTCACTAGCCACACCCCTTGAACAGGTGACTGCTTGGGAACAAGCAGTTTAGATCCCACACCTGCTGCATCAGGGTCCAGGCACATTTCCATACTTCCACTAGATGTATAGTAGGAATGTACTAGGAACATGGACATTAAACCAAATTGTCAATTTGTTGACATGTTCAAACAGTTTCTAAAGAAATAAAATTTCAGGTGTACAAGTGCTTTAGGTTTGTTTAGCTTAGTGGGTGCAGTTTTAGTTATATGGGGAAATCAAGATATGATAGTTAATATCCCAGGATGACACTACAGCTTACATGTGACGATGCTCAAGGAACAAAAGTATGCAAGGCCCAGAAACTACATCTAAATTACAACTACATATTTGCATGAGAAGTGAAAAAGTGCTCACAATTAGACTAGTCTGAGTGAAGATGGCTTTTGACATTTAAAAAAGCCTGTTCACTGGAGTGCAATTTGTGAAGAGCTGAATTAAAATCAGCAAGGAGTGAATTATATTAGCCCTCATGTGCTTTCCTCTCAACTAGAATGCATACCTCCATATAGTTTTGTTCACAAAGGATTTCTCTCACTTGCCATGGGAAATATGAGCAAGTCATGGTATGGAAGTAAGTTGATGCTCTTTCCATGTGGCCAATTGCAGCAATCCAAATTTGCACAGTCAGCCTAAACAGGTCATCACCCTGGAATTAATAGCAAATCAGAGCTTTATAAAAAGCTGCAGTATAAAATTAGGCATTACAGTGCTAAATAAATCTCTTCAGGTCAGAATTTTCTTCCTCTTCGTTGTAGAGAAGATAATCCACCATGGATAGTGTTTAAACTGATCAGGAGCAATGGTTGGTTAAATCAGAACAGAATTCTGATTCCTCTAGAGACTAGCATAAACAAGTCATTGTCATTTCATGTTCAGTCAGCATTTGTTGCCCAAAGAGTCAGCTTTCACTGCCCTTTATGTCACTTCAGAATACCTGGAGGTTTTCTTGTGCAGAAGAATGAAGCTCAGTGAGTTAAATGCATGGATGTGCAGACAGTCACAAATCCCCAAACTGGCTCAGGAGATTGGTAATGGATTAAATATTGCCATTTATGCTGCCTACAAACATTTTAAAAGTGATAAAATCAAACATTCTGCTGGTAAACCCTTATCCTATTTTCATTTAGGAAATAGGACAACTTACTGGGTATGCCTACAGCTCAAGTTATAACAATGCCCCATTACACCCAGTATAACCACCACCTTCACATAACATTTCAGTCTTTCCCCAGAGAAAAAAACTGTTAAGACATGGTCCCAAAACAGACAACAATCCCACATAATAAGAAAGTATCTAGACTTTGGCTTGTTGCTGTCATCTATTCAGTCCAACATGTCAATGCTCCGCACAAGCCTTCTCCCACCTTAATAGAATTAAATCTCTTCAGCCATTTTAATCAGCTGCCTTGGTCAGAGGTCGAGTCAGTCTTCTACAGCAGCTAGATAGGGAGGGCTAAATGTAAAAATTTAGAGCCCCTCCCCCCGTATGTACTGTAGGTTGTATTGTTAGGGAATTGAATAGAAAACACACAGAACAGCAAGTCGACTACTTATTATTTCCGTTCATGCAGCACTATGACTATCTGCAGGTTGAATTCCTATTTCGTTTGAAGTAGGAAGTGGCATTTGCTACAATAACCCGTCAATCTGATCAAGTGCCCCCTTTTACAAGGAAGAGGCTAAAACAACTGCCAACAAACTTTAAAGCAAAATGTGCGCGAGTTTAAAATACAACCACATATCGAGCAGTGCCCACCGGTCTCGAAACGCTCACTAAAATGTTATTAACACGTAGTGTACGCAGGCTCTTACCTCGTTTACTACCAGGCATGCCAACACCGAGGCACGCAACACAACGTTACCAAACGGATCCTCGGATACAGTGTAGCCACATTCGGTTGCGAACGGGGAGGTGAGCGGATAGACTTTGCCGGTTGGATCTAGCAATCGGAAGATGTAATGAGAATGGGACAGAATAGGAAAACAGGATCTAATCTTCAAAGATTAAAGAGATTTACCGGTGACCCCGAGAGTCCACGATTTGTCCTGCAGGAAGGAGGCATCCAGCCGGATCCAGAAGAGACGTCCAGAGCAACTACTCTGTAGGAGACCTGCATAAAAAGGGAGAAGGGAAGTGGGACAGAGTCCGTCTACCAAGAGATACACGGGTTATTAAAAACAAATCTCATTCTGACCTGGAGGCGGCGAGCGTTGCGTCCACGTGTTGGTGATAAACACCGTCAGGACTAACGTTATCCTAGAAAAGAAAAAAACACTCAACGTGGAACGTACATGAAACATCACTACTTTGGGCACTTGTAACCGGCTTACCCCACGAGAACACCCATCCTCCAGCACAGTAAACACACTGT
The DNA here is from genome assembly GCF_035084215.1 of Heptranchias perlo. Taxonomy (NCBI): domain Eukaryota; kingdom Metazoa; phylum Chordata; class Chondrichthyes; order Hexanchiformes; family Hexanchidae; genus Heptranchias; species Heptranchias perlo. The sequence continues at coordinate 51,333,042 of NC_090329.1, forward strand.
ACTACAAACTATAGGAACTGTTACCCCGTAAGAGTCACAACTATCGCCTTTTAACCTTTTTCAACCACTTCCCTCACAATTGATGGTATTTGTCCCCCGAAAGTGAAACACTTACAAAGTTATTGCTGACCAATCCGAAGTCACAGTTAATGTCAACTAATCACAGGGATGAGGAATTTCACGAGCGAACCCAGTGAGCAGTTGGAGAAAATCAACCAACTGAAATGATCGAGGGAAACACAAAACTCATCACCTCTCCAAACTCCTCTTCTCAGGTTCCCTTTCATTTCTGACTTTTTAATCTTAAATTCTCAAGGCGTCTTCCTGTTACACAGATGTCAGCCAACTTTTTGAACTTGGGCTTAATGACCTAATTTTGTGATGAAATATTGCACTCTGGTTTAGTTGAGATTTCGGAAGATCAATATGTGCATGGTTTAAAATCAAGTCTTTTATCAGTTTGATCACCATCAATGCCTTCTGCATCCATGTCCTGCAAATGTTCTTCCTGACGATTCCACCTCATTTCTATTAGCTTTCGTACTGACTTTTGTCGACTTTCAGAGTTTTAAAGATTCACACAATCCGCAAAGATTAGATTGTGTCGGAGTCCCTGCCCATGCCGTTTTCTGTCATTCGGCAACCACGTATATAATGCATACACTTTAAGATCTTTAATACCTTATAAACAGAAAAAAAAGTTGTTTCACATCTTTAATTGAATAAATACTTGAAAAGGAAAAATTTGCAGGGCTATGGGGAACAAGCAGGGGTGTGAGAGTAATTGGATAACTCTTTCAAAGAGGCGGCACTGATACGATGGGCCGAACGGCCTCCTGTGCTGTATGACTCAATGAATTCACCATCCCTTACTATTTGATGTGGACACAGTTAAACATTTGTCTTTGTCATTGCTTTCTGTGCATTTTCTCCCACTCTTATTCCTTATTGTCTTCTTTCTTAACTCATCCTCTTGAAGTTGAATTTCTGGCCGCTGCAATTACAGTTGCTGCTACAAATTTTAGGACATGGGAATAACTCTGTATTCCTCTCGTGTTGTTTTGGAGGAGGAAGATGAAGATCTGAGAGGCAGATTTGTTTACACTAGAGAAGGACTGCCCCAACCATTCTACAGAAGGAACATGATCACAGACCCACGTATAACTACTGGGGTGTGTCTGAGGAGATCTGTCTTCACAGCTGCACTTCACCAGGGAGGCAGTTCTTCAGTATCATCCGGCTTGACTTTCAAATAAGATTGGTGACTCTGCCAATGGCCTAAATGTTTATGACTACATACCATTCCAAGACACCTCTGGTATATGTACCAAATCAGACTATCAGCAGTGCATTAATTCATACAGCAGGTGACAGATGAATTATTTGCCAGAGCAAAGTCTTTCATAACTTTTCCAGTGGAAAACCAACTGCAGCAAGAGAGGGCACTATTTCTGTGTCCCTGAAAGTACAGGGCATTATTGATGGCACACATGTGGCCATCTGGGCCCTTACACTGAATTCCGTGGCCTTCCTTAACATAAAGGGATACCATTCGGCCAATGTGCAGATCTATGACCATATTCGCAAAAGTATGTAACTGAACGGCTGTTACACTAGTAGCAGTCATAATGTCTTAATTTGAGACAATCCACCATGCTATCATTATTTCAAAGAGAAAGCAAACTGGACAGATGGGTCCAGGGTGTCCAAGGATATCCTCTTCTGCCCTAACTCATGCCCCATTGATACAGCCACAAACAGAAGGCGATTTGTAACATAATCACTTGAGCATGAGATAAAAACAGATGAGGAGGCCCATTCAGTCCATCTTATTTCACCGATCCAGAAAAACCGTACACTCCTCCTATTGCAGCATCTATTATTTTCTTAAATGATTCCAGGGTTTATGCTCCAGTATGCTACCTGCAAGTCCATTCCATGTATTAATCACTCTTTGTGTTAAAAACTTCCTGATATTAGTCTTACATTTTCATTTTGCTAGTTTGGCCCTGTTTCCCCTGATCCTACCCTCACAATTTAAGTTGAATTAATATACTGGATTTACCTTTCCTATTCTATTAGCTATTTTGTATCACTCTATAAGATTACTTCTCAGTCTTCTCCTTTCATGGCTGAAAAATATGAGTTTCCCAGTGTTTTTGTTGATTGCTGCTCTGGTCCTGTTGAGCATCCAAAGCAGCAACTTGTCTGTTCTCTTCACAGATGCTGCCTAACCGGCTGAGTGTTTCCAGCAGTTTGTGTTTTTGGAAGTGTTGGAAGCAGAATCCATAATAGTTTTAAAAAAGGAATTGGATAAATATTTGAAAAAGAAAAATTTAAAAGGGTGTGAGTAAAAGTGATCAAGTATTTAGCTCTCTCAGAAAGCTTATACCGACATGATGGGATGAATGGCTAGATTCTGTGCTGTAAAATATCTATAATTCTAAGAAGTGTTTCATACTAGAAGCCACCTTGGTCAAGTTGATTCAAGCAAAAGTTGCACAAATCTCTTGTGCTAATGTAAAGCTCTTCCTTCCATAGTTGCTGGTGGGGTGTTCAAATTGCATCAGGGTAACAAGTGGGATGTGGAACTGTGTATTGTGTCTCTGTAGATAAGTAGGCTGGCCTACTTTTAAAGGGCTATCTAATCGGAACAGAAAATTGTGGGGGAGATGTTTTGCAAATGTACAATTGGAAAGGACTGGCATCTTTGTTGTTCCATAAATGGCCTTGCAAAGCATGAGCTCAGGTCATGACTTAATTGCGTTTGTTTTGTCTGGTAGCAGTAATAGTTTGGGTATGCAAAGCAGCCTCTGGCTTTTGGATGATAGCTTTCCAAATCTCTGTTCAGCAAGGATCAGAGGTCCCTTACTACTGACAAAAAAATGTTTTCGCAGTCCAGCACCAAATGCTCTTGTTAAGAAATGAAGACGTTTTTGCCCTTTACGCTTGTAGCAACATTCTCTTGTTACTTAGAATAATATCATTAAGGCAGTTAGAATCATAGAATCATAGAAGTTACAACATGGAAACAGGCCCTTCGGCCCAACATGTCCATGTCGCCCAGTTTATACCACTAAGCTAGTCCCAATTGCCTGCACTTGGCCCATATCCCTCTATACCCATCTTACCCATGTAACTGTCCAAATGCTTTTTAAAAGACAAAATTGTACCCGCCTCTACTACTGCCTCTGGCAGCTCGTTCCAGACACTCACCACCCTTTGAGTGAAAAAATTGCCCCTCTGGACCCTTTTGTATCTCTCCCCTCTCACCTTAAATCTATGCCCCCTCGTTATAGACTCCACTACCTTTGGGAAAAGATTTTGACTATCGTCCTTATCTATGCCCCTCATTATTTTATAGACTTCTATAAGATCACCCCTTAACCTCCTACTCTCCAGGGAAAAAAGTCCCAGTCTGTCTAACCTCTCCCTGTAAGTCAAACCATCAAGTCCCGGTAGCATCCTAGTAAATCTTTTCTGCACTCTTTCTAGTTTAATAATATCCTTTCTATAATAGGGTGACCAGAACTGTACACAGTACTCCAAGTGTGGCCTCACCAATGCCCTGTACAACTTCAACAAGACATCCCAACTCCTGCATTCAATGTTCTGACCAATGAAACCAAGCATGCCGAATGCCTTCTTCACCACCCTATCCACCTGTGACTCCACTTTCAAGGAGCTATGAATCTGTACTCCGAGATCTCTTTGTTCTATAACTCTCCCAAACGCCCTACCATTAACGGAGTAGGTCCTGGCCCGATTCGATCTACCAAAATGCATCACCTCACATTTATCTAAATTAAACTCCATCTGCCATTCATCGGCCCACTGGCCCAATTTATCAAGATCCCGTTGCAATCCCAGATAACCTTCTTCACTGTCCACAATGCCACCAATCTTGGTGTCATCTGCAAACTTACTAACCATGCCTCCTAAATTCTCATCCAAATCATTAATATAAATGACAAATAACAGCGGACCCAGCACCGATCCCTGAGGCACACCGCTGGACACAGGCATCCAGTTTGAAAAACAACCCTCTACAACAACCCTCTGTCTTCTGTCGTCAAGCCAATTTTGTATCCAATTGGCTACCTCACCTTGGATCCCATGAGATTTAACCTTATGTAACAACCTACCATACGGTACCTTGTCAAATGCTTTGCTGAAGTCCATGTAGACCACGTCTACTGCACAGCCCTCATCTATCTTCTTGGTTACCCCTTCAAAAAACTCAATCAAATTCGTGAGACATGATTTTCCTCTCACAAAACCATGCTGACTGTTCCTAATTAGTCCCTGCCTCTCCAAATGCCTGTAGATCCTGTCCCTCAGAATACCCTCCAACAACTTACCCACTACAGATGTCAGGCTCACTGGTCTGTAGTTCCCAGGCTTTTCCCTGCCGCCCTTCTTAAACAAAGGCACAACATTTGCTACCCTCCAATCTTCAGGCACCTCACCTGTAGCGGTGGATGATTCAAATATCTCTGCTAGGGGACCCGCAATTTCCTCCCTAACCTCCCATAACGTCCTGGGATACATTTCATCAGGTCCCGGAGATTTATCTACCTTGATGCGCGTTAAGACTTCCAGCACCTCCCTCTCTGTAATATGTACACTCCTCAAGACATCACTATTTATTTCCCCAAGTTCCCTAACATCCATGCCTTTCTCAACCGTAAATACCGATGTGAAATATTCATTCAGGATCTCACCCATCTCTTGTGGTTCCGCACATAGATGACCTTGTTGATCCTTAAGAGGCCCTACTCTCTCCCTAGTTACCCTTTTGCCCTTTATGTATTTGTAGAAGCTCTTTGGATTCACCTTTGCCTGATCTGCCAAAGCAATCTCATATCCCCTTTTTGCCCTCCTGATTTCTCTCTTAACTCTACTCCGGCAATCTCTATACTCTTCAAGGGATCCACTTGATCCCAGCTGCCTATGCATGTCATATGCCTCCTTCTTCTTTTTGATTCGTGCCTCAATCTCCCGAGTCATCCAAGGTTCCCTACTTCTACCAGCCTTGCCCTTCACTTTATAAGGAATGTGCTTACCCTGAACCCTGGTTAACACACTTTTGAAAGCCTCCCACTTACCAGACGTCCCTTTGCCTGCCAACAGACTCTCCCAATCAACTTCTGAAAGTTCCTGTCTAATACCATCAAAATTGGCCTTTCCCCAATTTAGAATTTTAACTTTTGGGCCAGACCTATCCTTCTCCATAGCTATCTTAAAACTAATGGAATTATGATCACTTGTCCCAAAGTGATCCCTCACCAACACTTCTGTCACCTGCCCTTCCTTATTTCCCAAGAGGAGGTCAAGTTTTGCCCCCTCTCTAGTCGGGCCATCCACATACTGAATGAGAAATTCCTCCTGAATACACAACAAATTTCTCTCCATCCAAGCCCCTAATGCTATGGCTGTCCCAGTCAATGTTGGGAAAGTTAAAGTCCCCTACTATTACCACCCTATTTTTCTTGCAGCTGTCTGTAATCTCCTTACATATTTGCTCCTCAATTTCCCGTTGACTATTTGGGGGTCTGTAGTACAATCCTATCAAAGTGATCTCTCCCTTTTTATTTTTCAGTTCTACCCATATAGACTCAGTGGGCGAACCCTCGGATATATCCCCTCTCACTACTGCCGTGATGTTCTCCCTAATCAAGAACGCAACTCCCCCTCCTCTCTTACCTCCTGCTCTATCTTTCCTATAGCATCTGTACCCTGGAACATTGAGCTGCCAGTCCTGCCCCTCCCTTATCCATGTTTCAGTAATAGCTATAACATCCCAGTCCCATGTACCCATCCATGCCCTGAGTTCATCTGCCTTGCCCATCAGACTTCTTGCATTGAAATAAATGCAGTTTAATCTAGACTTCCCTTGGTCTTTGCCCTGCTTTCTCAGACCATCTGTCCGGTCATGTTCTGTACACTCTCCCTTACTGCCTTTTGTTTCTGTCACCATTTTATTTCCCACTGACTTCCTGCATCGGTTCCCATCCCCCTGCCACATTAGTTTAAACCCTCCCCAACAGCACTGGCAAACACTCCCCCTAGGACATTGGTTCCAGTCCTGCCCAGATGCAGACCGTCCAATTTGTACTGGTCCCACCTCCCCCAGAACCGGTTCCAATGGCCCAGGAATTTGAATCCCTCCCTCTTGCACCATCTCTCAAGCCACGTATTCATCTTAGCTATCCTGTCATTCCTACTCTGACTAACCCGTGGCACTGGTAGCAATCCTGAGATTACTACCTTTGAGGTCCTACTCTTTAGTTTAACTCCTAACTCCCTAAATTAAGCTTGTAGGACCTCATCCTGTTTTTTACCTATATCGTTGGTGCCTATATGCACCACGACAACTGGCTGTTCACCCTCCCCCTCCAGAATGTCCTGCAGCCGCTCCGAGACATCCTTGACCCTTGCACCAGGGAGGCAACATACCATCCTGGAGTCTCGGTTGCGTCCGCAGAAACGCCTGTCTATTCCCCTTACAATCGAGTCCCCTATCACTATAGCTCTGCCACTCTTTTTCCTGCCCTCCTGTGCAGCAGAGCCAGCCACGGTGCCATGAACCTGGCCACTGCCACCTTCCCCTGGTGAGCCATCTCCCCCAACAGTATCCAAAACGGTATACCTGTTTTGGAGGGAGATGACCGCAGGGGACCCCTGCACTGCCTTCCTACTCTTCCTCTGTCTGTTGGTCACCCATTCACTATCTCCCTCAGTAATTTTTATCTGCGGTGTGACCAACTCACTGAACGTGCTATCCACGACTTTCTCAGCATCGCGGATGCTCCAAAGTGAGTCCATCCGCAGCTCCAGAGCCGTTCAGTTGACCATAAGGATACTTATGCTTAAGGGGCACAGGGCACCAGAATAACTTGTTGATAATTGTTCAAAAATAGAAACAGTTGATCCAAGGTGAAATGTGCATTACATCCTCTAAAAGTAAAAATCAATCAAATGGTAGCACAATCAACATTGAGCAATCGCACAATCCCAACCCCCCAAAAGGTATGACTTTTATTCGGCCTTCCCTTCTGAAAAAGATTTATTGATTTTTGTTTCTTTTACATTGGTGTAGCAGATTGCATGTACAAGTAGAAGACCATGAACTACAGATTATAGTAGATAGTGTGAAATTGCATACTAAAGTTTACATTGTTATGTCATGGAATGGTTTTAAAATTCTCCTCTGACCTACCACCCATTTTTGGGGCTGCAAAATAAATTCTTAAAGACCTTAAATCTGCCATAAAAGAAAAAAAACATTTGCATTGCTCTCACAAAAAACTGCCAGGTTCCTTTAAGGTCCATCACAAGCCTGCCCTGCCATCTCCCAAAAGTTGAAAGTAGAAACAGAAATTAAATCACAACTCTATGGGGGTGAATTTCCTCAGGTCTTCTCCTGCTCCACCACCAAAACTGAGATGGAAGTTCAGCAGAAACCCCGTTTACCACGCCTAAATGGCGATCCCGCTGAAACTCGCGCGGCGGAGCGGGAGAAGCCCCGGAAAAATTCACTACCTATGTGATAAAGGTATCTTTACTTTCAACAGCCCCATTCACATGGAAGTACCTACAAAATTAATTCTCCCTTTCTACAACTCTTTGTGCCAGCTACCTTACTTCCTAATCTCTAATCCTATGAAATGCTCCGAGTGAGATGAGATTGAACGTTGGGTGACTGGGACGGTTTCCATATAAAGCTTGAGACCTGTGGTGACTCTTATTTCAGGATAGCTGCTGTCCCACACTGGGCACTTGCAGTAGTAAGGGGGCTTGGACCCATCTCTGAAACTTCCTCATGAAAGGATTGAATGGGTCTTTATGGAGGTGGGGAGATTGCCACTCTCCAGAGACAGTGACATCTGCACCCACTCCGTGCAGCCCACTGTTACTGGGCACAGTTTCTGAGATGCTACTGGTCAATGTCAACACAGACTGACTAGTCTCAAATCACATGTTGGAAGCCTGAGAAAGTATCATGTTCAAATTACTGCCAGCTACCACTCTGGGAGCCACCAATGTCCTTTTATGGGTCTTGAAGCTGAAACATTATCCCAGGCTGTCAATCGCCAAGGTGTTCTGCAGGTCATGAGAACCCACCTGCAATATGTTGCAGATTCAGGTAGTGGACACCTTCCATTTATCCATCATCTCGACCATATGCATGGAAACCATCTCCATTACCTCCAAGTGAGATTGATGATCAAAAGCCATTGTTCCTTTGAACACTGGGCCCCTAGGCTCCGCAGCCAAGGGTAGTCAATTCTCCAACCCCACCCTCCTCTCTTGCAGTCCCAGGTTCTCACTAGCGCTCAATGATGCATTCAGTGACAACCCTTCTGACTGTCTAATTCTTTATGAGTGAATGTCTCTGTGCTGGTGTTTGTACAGGTAAGATGCCAGGACAGAGCTGTGGATCTGGAAGTATCCAGGTGGTCATTCGAGTGACTTTTTCCCCCCCTCCAAAGCACCCCTCTGCTGTGAAAGATAGAAGAGTCCATTTAGCTGTACACAGTGACATTTGCTCTTAAAGAAATAATGGGTGAGTGTAAGAGTAGTATAATACTTTAGCAAAAAGCTGAAACTACATATGGTGAGCTTTATTCAGCCTTTACCAGCCTTCTCTTGCCAGCTTATGTCCAACCTTACCATTGCCTGTACAACTGTCTATAGCCTCCTCTTCCTTGAGGACTCAGTTTTCAGTGATGGTAGTTCTCCATTATCATTCTGTGGTGCTGAATGTATGCCATTTTGCTTAGAGGGAGAAGGCAATGTTACAGGTGTGTGAAAGCCATGGAGACTTGCCCCATATGAGGTTATTTATACCATGCAGTGAAGTTGCCTTGTCCCTTCAAACATGGTGTCGTTTGAAGACTCACAGAAGCCCTTGTAGCATGTTTGATTAAAGAAGGCACCGAGTGTTTGCCCATAAGTGGTAGTTAACTGACAGCCCTTTTTTGTCCAATAGAAACATACCAGGCAGTTTAATATGAAGTTTTGAAGCCTGTTATTTTTTTTCTCCCCTTCTCCAGGCACAAAACGAGTTTATGCAGGAAGATCAGGAAAAGGAAGATTGCCTCAAAACAAAGCTTTTACTAACACTTCAAGAATTTAAAGACTAGGACCAGGTCATTACCACCTCAGTTCATCAAGGAGAAACCATTCCTTGTCTCCCTCCTGTACCAGGTCCATCTTAAATCATCCATGTTAGGCACAGCTATCACTAAGCACATTTCCTATCACTATCCAAAAAGGAAGCTAGCTCAGGTTTAATCATGAAGCTTTAGGTTGCTATTGTAATGACAAAATACCACTAATGGATTGGTCAACACAACAAAAAAAAAGTTTGCAAATAACTAAAATGAAGATTTGGGAAGTTTTTTTTGGCAGGGGAAAAAAAAAAGTGAGCATCAGAGATGCTAGCTCCTAGCATAAAAGGAAAGAGCTGAATCATCTATGAACAGCTTTGAAACATACATATAATATGCAATGTAGTCTCCAAAAAAAGGTAAAACATCCTACTTGGAAAGAAACAGGCAGGAAAATGGGAAAAGACAATTATAGGTCTGAAGTTGCTTGAAAGACTAGCTAATATTGTGACTGGTATCAGTGACTATACTATTGCTACAGTTTGTTGTAGTTAGAACAGTACAGGAGGACCAAGAAAGAAATTGTAGAGAAGGGATGGAAGATACGAACAAAGAAAGGTTAGATGGCATACTTGCTAACAGAACACATATTTTGGAAAAAATATGATCATTCAATCCACATTTAAAAACAACCACCTGTTGGGTGAAAATAAAGTCACATCTAAATCTGTGGTAAAGTAAAAGGTGCAGTTTATTAAAACAGAGCTCTGGGAGAAGGGTCTCTGACCCCACGGTCTGTGAGAGCACCTTCTCCCCGCTCAACAAAATTCACAAGCTTATACACAAGACTGGAGCACACCGATAGCAGTTACTACATTAATTATTCCTTAGCCAATCCGGCTCCGTGGCAACATTCAAAAACAACCTAATTATATCTTTACATTGTTAGATAAAAGACAGAACTAAAAGAAGGCTTTCAGCTAAGTTTGTCCAGTTATCAGGACAGTAGGGTCTATTTTTGCTGTAATGTGGCTTCGGCCGATCTGAGTCAGTGACTCGTGATTGGACATGGCTCAAAGGTTAATCAAATATACCCTCCATACACCCATGTGACAGTTGCTACTTCGTAACCCGATTGTTCTGCAAATTTTAACCTTGTCTTCACATGCTTAATCACTTGTAGTTCAGTTTCTGACCATCTGTTCCATTTGTTTTAAAAAGTCTCAACTGAAACTAAGTTGTTATGCTGTGTCGCTCGACTGCAACTCAGCTGGTTCAAATTCCAACCCTTCACCACCCAAAATAGTGGAGACTGCTTGGAGAGTCACTAATAGTAGGGATTGATGCAGAAAATGAAGTATCCTTCATTTGAAGCAGCAGAGTAAATATTCTGGGAGAAAAGTTCACTCCATCAACATGCTCATCTTTTCTTGAAGTGTGAATACATTTGAGACCACGAGTTGCAGTCAAAAAAAACCAAGTACAGCAGTCAGGTCAAGTAGAGTTGGGGCAGGGGGAAGAAAAAAGACTAAAGGCAGAAAAAAACCCTTCAGCATGAAGGGGAGTTAAACGCTCAGGCTGGTTTCACTCAGGGTAGGAGGAGAGAAAGCAACAAACTGGTGATATTCCATTTTACGTGTATTATGTGGAGAAGGCTGGAAGGTACTATTCTATAAACAAAATGGCTTGTTCAGGTGGTTTTGGTGCTGTATACTCCCAAACGGTTACCATGTGACATTAGAAACCACCAGCAATGTCACAGCTACTATACAATGACTCAATTGTGTCTACGAAGTTTATGTTGCACATTTCCATGAAGGTAGTAAATTCAAGTCTTCAACAACCATAGCCACCACTAAAGCAGATTTGGAGCTTGTGCAGCACAAGTCAGTTGTAGCCTCCACCTCCTTCTAGCCATACGGCAAGGGAGATATGCCACAGGACAACCCTCCATGATTAAGGTGATCAACTAGCATTTGGATACTAGGCTGCTTCAGCACCTGCCTTAGACACATGGTTGTCCCATTACCTTTCAACCTATTGGCTCTTCCTCATTACTAAGTCCTTCATCCTCACTCCTTTAGTTTTGGTCAAGCCTGCAAGAATAGTTTCTATTTTGTCACTCCTTTAAATTCCATTATTAGCATAGTCCCTACACATTCAAATCTGTAAAGTATAACTGGCCTTAAGAAAAGGGAGGGATTGGTAGAAGCTGAACCATTCAGAACTAAAGTTACATTTGTTAAAGGAAAAGAAGGAGAAGAATTCTTTGTTGGATGTTAAGGGAGAGGCAAGGAACTGGAGTGACAACAGGGAGCAGTGGAAGACAACATCCACTCAAGCTGGAGGCTTCAGGGAGGGAAGGTCAGCAGCATTGCACGAAGTGGCTGATTTTTTTGGGGGTGGCTATTTATGCATCAAGCTTTCTCCTCCCCCCCCACAAAAAAACCCCACTTGTCTAGACTAGAAATCGTTCATTGACAAGAGTGTTCAACAACGAATGGTGAGAGTCTGCAGATAACACCATAGCAGCCATTGGTTAGCATCAGCTGGGTGATATTAGTTTCCACATGTATTTGAAATGACAAGAGGTTAACAGATTGCAAAAATGTGATCAGTGACTCATACCAAAATAGAAACTAGTGTATCCCACAAATTTACATGACAGAACCATTAAACTAATTTATTCTGGAATCATACACTAGGATCGAAATACACTACAGAAACTCAGACCAATTTCAGAACAAGCAACAGAGCATCTGGTAGAGAACTGCACCTTAAAGTGTAACATTTAAATTTCACATTATAATTCAAAATGTAGCTCATTACTTAATAGGTAGGTGTGAAAAATAGCATTTGATCATGCACCCCTACCAAGTGAAGTTAGCCATGGGCCAGTCCTTAGTCAACTAGCTTTCCTGTAGTGACTATTAAGCCAAGAACACTCCTGTCCTCACTGCTTTCCACATTTAAAGATTTAATATGGTAGGGGGTAGGGGGAACTCCTGGCAAGGTCAGGAAATGGTAGACTTGCTTTCTAGCAGGATTGTTTGTTTGCACTGCTGATGCAAAGTGTCTACTTCCTGGTTAAAATGTTACAGTACTTGAGGGCATGTCTGAAGGCTTTGGCAGTAGAGCATGTATTCCCTCAGGCAAAGCATGCTGAGATCAGCAAGACACTTCCCTGGACAGATTAGTTCTTTTCAGCACCTCACCCCAGAAAAGATTTAGAATTACTGACATACTCACTTCATTCAACTCAAAGATGTGGGTTTATGGGCGAGAGACTTGAAGACATCCATATTCCATAATGCATAATACATTAACAGATTGAGTGGTACTTAACCTCAACAGGGGGTGTCAAAACAGGCCTTTTTAAACTCATGCAACAGAATATACGCTAAGCCAGTTCAAATTTCATTTATTTATTCAGTGGTACATGTGCATTTTCACAAGAATTAGTACAAGAATTAAAAAGATTACTGAACAGCTTCCCAGCACCCACAGCCAATAAGAGTGCATTGTTCCACCTGAAAAACAAGAAGGTTGATTTGACATTTTCCTCCATGATACTTAAAGGTCACAATTGGCAGTTCTCTAGGGTCTCAGCTGGGAGAGTGTTAACGTATACAGGGACCACCAACACTGGGCTGGAAAGAAAAACCCAGCACTCCCAACATCTCACCAGTGGCTCCTGTGGAAAGCATGCACAGCCACTGCAATATCACATCCAAACAGGAGGAACCAGCTGTATTCACACCTGGTGATTGCTTGTCACCAGTCAATAGTGATTTGATGAAGGTACAGAAGCTGACTGGTCAGCATCAAACATTGGGTTTGTTGAAAGACAGTGGCCTTTTCTGACTAGTCAATTTAGTTTAACAATCCTGCTGAGTAGAGTAGGACAGGGCTGGATGGTTCCTTTCCAATAAGCTGTGAGCAAGATAATCAAGCCTCCAAAAGCTTGTGATTTTCAAATAAAACTATTGGACTATAACCTGGTGTTGTAAGATTCCTTACATTTGTCAACCCCAGTCCATCACCGGCATCTCCCCATCAAGATAATCAAGCAAGCACTTGAAAGGATACAATAGCCATGCTCATAGAATGTTAAATGCAAGAGCACAAGTCAGAATGGTTTAGTTATCAATTATCAAAAAAAGGTACCCATTACACCAGTTTGGGCAGTGACCTGGCAAATGACGAGAATCATGAGTTAACAATATTACAGGTGCCTTTAAAAGCAGTGTTAACTCACCTTGTCCATTCTTGGCTTGTTCCAATGTTCCAGCAAAAAGCCACACTTCTCCAAGAGATACATAATCTTGGAGACTATCCTGACCTGTAAGAATTTAAGCATTAGTCCATAGCAGAATATTCACATTCAAATTAATTACAAATGCACTATGTCTTACCTAGTTTTCCAGGAATGCATTGCCCATTGCAAGAATAGTTGGTAGCTTGTTGCTTATTAGCACAAATCCCAACACTGCAGTGAAAGTATACCTGCAAATATAGTTATTGTTAATAACCTGAAGTATTTAACATTAATGCTAGATCATGTTCAAATGAAGCAACTGGATGATGTCATTTGTAAGCTAGTGGGTGAAATGGTTTGAGGCTCAAGAACGCCTTGTGACATTTAGTTTGCAACCCCTAGACTTACTTTCTTTGGCAAGACTGTTTGTTCTGCAGGAGACAGTTTCAGTGTTTTTACTTCAAATCTTTTCAGATGCTGGGAATCTTGGATACGGTTTGGTACTGGGTGGAAGACAGCCACGAACATCTCTTCTTTATTCTCACAACTGTTTAGACAGACATGGAGTTTAGACCAAAAAAAGCTAGTAGAAGCAATAGCTAGACATGTACACTTCATTACCCACCCAGCCTGAATAATATGCCACTCTGGTGGGCTGTTGTGATCAGGAGTTGTAGTCATCCAGCAATGATCCAACAATAAGTCCATTTGAGGATCCTTGTGGTTTAGTAGCTCAACTTCAAAATAAAGGGATTCTGTCCAATTCACCACCACTGGGTATTCATCATCTTTGTAGAAATCCAAATAATCTGCACCTGTAGAGACAGAAATGTATTAGCTTTTTGTACAGGGGATGAATAGACCAAAATGTAATGTCTGTCCAGCTTACTTTTGTAAATCCTTGAATGTAGGTTCAAAGTGTGCCTTGGCTTCTTGTGCCCTAAAATTAAAAAAAGATGCTGTAGTTGCGACATAAAATTCTTATGCCAAGACCAGTCAGATGAAGACTTAACCCATCTCTTGCCCAGTTTACAATGCCTGAATACAAGAGAGTGTCCATGTTCCAAGGATATCAGTTTCAGAATACAATAGCAAGCCAAGTGAGGAACTCAAGTCCCTGAACAGTTCATGCACTTAGTGGCTTTCAGGGCATTCTACAGTAGATAATTAGCAAGGTCTTCATAAGTGTACAAAGACAAATACTGTCCTTTAAGCCCCCACTAATTGAGAACAGTTATTTAATCCAAATTCATTAGGTAGACACGTGCATGCATTTTAAAAATGTGGACTATGGGCACTTACTTTCAACAAGGCTAAGTTGAAAACATATGTTCCATATTAGTTAACAGAATTCAAACCAACAGGAGATTCAGTGCATACTTACCCCTCACTATTTGCAATCTATTGGCTGTAGAATTGTGACCAGTGCCTTTCTGGTATCCCTTCACAAACCCAAGGGCCAACGTATTGTTTATTTGGTACCGACAAGAGACAGTTAACCTATCGGGAAAAATAAAGCAAGCTCATCACCACTCCCACAAGTCTACAGCTATCTATTTTGCACAGCTGTACCTACCGATAATCTGGGTCTCTGGTTATCACTGGGAAGTCAACAGGGATCAGCTCTCTTGGGTATGAAACTTCATTCTCATAGATCAAGTAGTTTCCTTTAATCTAAACAGCATCATGTGATTACAACCACAAAGCTATGCATGCCAGAATACATGTTAATTTGCAAGTAAAGGACTAGCAAAGGTTTTTTTGGGGGGCAGGGGGGGGGGGGTTGCCGGAAGGGGTTGTATTTGCTATACTTTAAATCGTAAGTATCAGTGAACCCAAGACTTACTGTTCTTGTGGTACCACAGCTGTCAACATGAAATTGGAAGAGGGCTTTATTGTGATCAAATTCCCTTGGCTGACATTTTCCATCCCTCAGTACCAACTTACTAGGATCTAGGTCAGGTAGTGTATCCACAACTGCAGTGACCACCATGGTTCCATTGGGAAAGCATACTACAACAAAATGCAAAGTAGTTTACTTCAATTATAGGTTAATCTTTTGATCCAGATTCTGCCTACATTGTAAAGCTTACCTGCAAGATCTACAGCAGGAAAACTGCAGGATACTGAGAAATGGATCTCAATCCTTAATGTACTTTTGTCTTTCAGTGTCAGGTTGAGCCGAGCTACAATTCCACGAAGGCTCAGTTCCTAAAGAAAGTGGAGCTACAGTTACTTTATACAAATGTAAAAGCTGGCAAATAAGAAAAAGGTGACATGCATCACATACCTCATAAATCACACCCATTGCAGAGAGAGGGACACCAAACAAAATATGGGTTGTATTATCCACAATGAGGTACCCATAATCATGTGCAGATTGTGGTGTCACCAGCATTTTACCAATGAATGGAAGCCAGTAATGCACCAAGTTCCCATGAGTTACTAGTAGATACATGGTCTTTTTGTCACAGAATCCAGTGGCCTTGGGCAATACTAGAAGGGGAAAAAAGGCACTTAGTTGTCTGTACTATTCTGTTCATACAAAGAATTTGTGACTACTCACCAATATCTGCCACTTCACACATTATCTCAACATCCTGGATAAAGAGTTCATTTTCTGGAATGATGTTGAAAGTGTAGATAACATTCAGTGTGTAGCGTCTGATGTCAGAATGTAGATGCTGGAAGAGAAATAGTGGCCACTTTGTAGCTCAGAATAAGAGAACTTGTATGTTCTATAGTAGCTGGATGCTATTCTGAAAGTCATTTTCTCCTCCCTCTGGGCACATGATAGCGTGAAGACAATTGACTCCTACCTCATGTTGAGAAATACATATGCTCCATTGCATTAGAACTATCTAGGTTATTATTCTACAAGTCCTGCTCTCCCCTTCAAAGTGATTGTAGGATGATTTCGCTTCCAAAACCCCATATTCTTCCTACCAGGAAGAAGTCTTCCTTAGACTGGGAATAAATGCTATTGATTTGCATTCTGGACATTTAGTTTCCACCATCACCCAAATTGTTTGAAAGAATGCAGAATAAACCCTAGAGCAGGCAATCCATTTAAAATCCTGGTTTGGGTGGGGGGGGGGGGGAAAAAAAAAAAGAGAAAAAAAAGAGAAGGTGTACCCAAACAGCTGTTGAATTAACACAATCTGAACCCCTTCAGGTGAAGGAAGTTGACAAATACCAGCCTTAAAAAAAAATGCTGTTGTCCTAGAGCTGTGCAAGGAAAAAAATGGGCAGAAGCATTAAGAGTTCAGTTCTACATAAGTAGATTTGTAGTGAACTGGAAACATACAAGCAGTACTATTCTAGTTACAACCACGACTGCTTGCAACTTGATGATGGGCATTAGACCAATGATACCAGAGTGGCTCAAGTATTTCATCAGCAGCTAACACCATTGAAGTATTCTGAATCAACTCATAGGAACACAAGTAGGCCATTTGATAAGATCATGGCTGATCTGTGATTTAACTCCATATACCTGCCTTTGGCCCATATCCCTTAATACCTTTCGTTGCCAAAAAGCTATCTATCTCAGATTTAAATTTAGCAATTGAGCGAGTATCAATCGCCATTTGCGGAAGAGAGTTCCAAACCTCTACCACCCTTTGTGTGTAGAAATGTTTTCTAATCTCGCTCCTGAAAGGTCTGGCTCTAAGACTGTGCCCCCTACTCCTAAAATCCCCAACCAGTGGAACTAGTTTCTCTCTATCCACCCTATCAGTTCCCTTTAATATCTTATAAACTTTGATCAGATCACCCCTTAACTTTCGAAACGCCAGAGAATACAACCTCAATTTGTGTAATCTCTCCTCGTAACTTAACCCTTGAAGTCCGGGTATCATTCTAGTAAACCTACATTGCACTCCCTTCAAGCCCAATATGTCCTTCTGAAGGTACGGTGCCCAGAACTGCTTACAGTACTCAAGGTGCGGTCTAACCAGGGTTTTGTATAGCTGCAGCATAACTTCTGCCCCCTTGTACTCCAGATATAAAGGCCAACATTCCATTTGCCTGCTTGATTATTTTCTGCCCCTGTTCATGACACTTCAATGATCTATGTACCTGAACCCCTAAGTCCCTTTGGACAGTCACTGTTTTTAAACTTTACCATTTACAAAGTACCCTGTTCTATCCTTTTTTGAGCAAAAGTGGATGACCTCACATTTGTCTACATTGGGCAAAACTGTGGCAAATGGAATTCATTCACCTAATCTATCAATATCCCTTTGTAATTTTATGTTTTCATCTTCATTGCTTACAATGTCACCAATCTTGGTCATCAGTAAACGTAGATATGAGACTTCCTATGCCTTCATCTAAGTTGTGAAGAGTGAATAATTGAGGCCCCAAGACATTTCCCTGCGGGACTCCACTAGTCACATCCTGCCAATGTGAGTACCTTCCCATTATCCCTACCCTCTGTCGCCTTTCCCTCAGCCAATTTCCTAACCAAGTCCGTACTTGTCCTTCGATTCCATGGGCTTCTATCTTAGCTAACAGTCTCTTATGTGGGACCTTATCAAATGCCTTCTGGAAGTCCATATAAATAACATCCATTGACATCCCCTGTCCATTACTTTCACCACCTCTTCAAAAAATTCAATCAGGTTTGTCAGGCATGACCTACCTTTCACAAATCCATGCTGGCTCTCTGATCACCTTGAATTTTCAGTTATTCAGTCACCCTATCCATATGGACTCCAGCATTTTCCCCCACAGATGTTAGGCTAACTGGTCTATAATGCCCCAGTTTCCCTCTCTTTCTTAAAAATCTTATTGTCACCTCCCCAAAGTCATTGAAGGCAAAAACCCAAGACTTCAGGCTAGAGTATGATTAATAGACCAGCAAAAAACCTCACTGCTCTAAGACTACAACAGCTCAGGCTATTGCTCTATCCAAGCTGGCTGTTGGACCAAATATGTCCCTCAAGAGCCCATGATGTTCCTTTTGCCAAGTGGATTTAAATTAACAGCTTATGAAAGTTAGATTTTGCAGCTCAGGTTAAAATATTTAAACTAGTCAATATTGTTTGTGGATAATTACTGTAAAATCAGTTCAACCAATAGTTCTGCACAGGTGTCACTTGTTTGATCTAGTTCTGATCACTTCACTCGAGCAATGACCAAATAAATTTGGGATCTTAATAACCAGCCCATTTTATTGTGACGTCAAACTAGTGACACCATAGTTTCTGCAACAGGATAGGAAAGGGATGAAGCAGTCAGTTAAAACTAGATAGATAAATTATCTAGTACATTATAGGATACTCATTGGCTTAAAACCAAAATTTCAGCACAAAGATTACACTAGCCACTTTACCTCTTGCTTCACATTTACATTCTCAAAGGGAACTTCCAATATGTAGGCTTTAGTGTCGTTAGGCAATATAGTTTCATAGATTTTGAATCCCATTTGGTCTGCCTGATCCACTGTGACCATCTGTGTTCCTACAGTTAGAGTTACAAGCTCGACATCAGGAAGGAAGCTTTCTAAAGTAATATTGAACACTCGCTTTGCTGGAATGGTATCTGAAGAAAAAAGAAAAAAAAAGTTACCCAAAGTATTACTCTACTTAAAAAATGTAGTTATCTCCTATGTTACTTACTATTGGTCACAATTGGTGGCTGAAGCATGAAGGGTGTGGCAACTGGATGGATCACTGTGTACTTTGTTAGCTTCCATTGATGTTCTACAAATAATTCTATGTAGTACAAAATGCCATATTGTCCATGAGCTATATGGCTCTGAAACACAAATTAGTATCTGGTTATTAAGTAGCCCTCACCACTGCTGCAACAAATAGAATATTCCTGTGAATTACAATTTATTCAATTAATCCCATTGACAATACTGCTTACAAACCTTGTAATAACCACCTTCTGCTCCAATGGGAATAGTAACAACAATGTTTGTATCATTGTATGATAATGTATAATTCATCTCAGCTATTGTATCCGGTTTCAGGACAACATTGTTGACTCCCATAACAATAGAATCATCATAGAACTGTTCTTCTGGGAAACTAAGGGAAGGGATTCTTCTTGGAATTCTCCAGGTGATTTTATTCTCAGTGAAGGTAATGCCATCTGTCAGTATAGAGGAGATAATATCAGCATGTGTTTCTCAACTTATCAAATAGCTATTGTGGAATTAATTATAGCTGCAAACTCAATCCTAACCATCCTTCCACTGGGCCTTAAATGCACTTCATGATGTGCCTTTACAATAAGTTACTGTTGTGTTCAGGCCCAATATTAATCAGAATGCATGATTAGTCTTCAAATGACCTTCACAGCCTTAAAGCTGCTTCCTTTGTAATTAATTAAAAGAATGCTTAAAATAGCCAGAAACTCAAAACAAGCTTTTCAAATCATATTACAGCATGACTCTTGAAACTGATCTTAAAAATACTAGGAGATTGCAGACATCAGTTAAGATACAAGTAGCATTGATCCCAATTCATTGACATTAATACAAGGTCGGGGGTGGTGGGTGTTCTTGTGGATGCCAACTTTAGCTTGGCAAGACCTCCATATTCAGTCAAATCCCAAAATGAAGTCACGCTCATGGCATACAAGAATCAAGGTTTTAAAGCAAGGTAGATTTGTGGGAAATAAAACCAGGGAGGGTTTCTTTTGGGGGTGGAACAAGGGGTGCAAATTTAGTGTTCACATACGGGTAAACATACGTGGATTTTACAATAGCTTGGTTTAGAAACAAACACCACCCAACTGACCCAAAAAGCTCACCCGTAGGACAGGCCACAGCTGTGTCAATCAAGATGATCATCCATTCTTGTTTGTAGAATGTGGTTGATCGGATGCTGGATATTGGCACGTTTTCTACCTATAGATATTATTGCAATAGGATATACATTATTAGAATGCAAAAGGTAGCACTTTAGATTGAGCCATTTCTCAGTACCCACCATTAACTGCTCAGCTTCAGTTGCATTATAGGGTGCCCTCAATAATAGCCGAGAAACTGTTGTATCAATTCTGTAATGAGCCCCCAATGTTTCATTCACAGTCATGGTTTTAGTTCCTTCAGGAAGGTGGAATACAACTTGCCAAACTGAGTTTTCAGCTTCTTGGGCCTGAAACAAAACCATATTTCAATGTTAACAAATGCAATTAGATTCTCTGAACCAAAAGCAGGACAAGCAACTTACCAATGGAACAGCTGCCACCCAGTCTTCATTATAGTCATTTTCAATTCCTGGTATTATTCTTTGTACTGAAACCTATCCAATGCCAAGGAGAGAGAGTGCAGTTAATTTCTTCCAGCTTACTGATATGGAAACTCCATAGCGTACTTACTCATTTTACTGGTAATGACAGCTCAAGCACCAAATTATACATTTTATCACCAAGTAATGTCACAAAATTTGCACAAATAAGTTAACTCCAAGAATTTAGTGTATTTCTTAGTAAGATTTCCAGTTACTATATGTCTATGGATTTGGGATGAAACTATATAGATTCTATAAACACCAGTTAGAGATGAGCAGCCACAAGCTTTAAATGCTTCAGATGTATAGCTTAAGTTACATTAGGAACCATCTGGTTTCCAACATCTGAAGCATCTAGACCTTCCTCCCCATGAGTGAATTCTGCATTTAACATGCAGAATTAGAAGTCAATACAATTTAACGAAAAAAAATCCTTGCCAATTAACACTGCAACCATCAGGATCCCTGCCGACAAGCCATCTGACTGTTGATTCTTACAAAGAAGGGAGCAATCAAGTAGACAGAGGACCCAACCATCCATGGATCCTCAACTCCTGCACAAGTGCCAAGCTACACCTGCTGGGAACCTCACCAATTCCCTCTTTCATTCTAGGAAATCTGGTAGGAAGGTTCCTTACGTCACATTTTCTGTTAGTCAGCTGTACCATTATGGGCATCTCCCGTGGCAGAGGGACTGGAAAACCAATGGGGTAGAATTAAGTTTGTGGCCCCTTTATAAAGAGATTGAAAAAAAGAGACAGTGGTCTAGGTAGAGTCCCAGGAAGGCCCCACTTCGACCAGCTGGTCAACTAGTTCACTTATCTGGTGTACTAGTGGATCCCTGGCCAAGTCTGGTGAAACTGGGAGCCCTGTCACTAGCCACACCCCTTGAACAGGTGACTGCATGGGGACAAGCAGTTTAGATCCCACACCAGCACCTGCTGCATCAGGATCCAGGCACATGTCCATACTTCCACTAGATGTATAGTAGGAATGTACTAGGAACATGGACATTAAACCAATAATTAAATTGTCAATTTGTTGACATGTTCAAACAGTTTCTAAAGAAGTGAAATTTCAGGTGTACAAGTGCTTTAGGTTTGTTTAGCTTAGTGCGTGCATTTTTAGTTATATGGGGAAATCAAGATATGATAGTTAATATCCCAGGATGACACTACAGCTTACATGTGAAGATGCTCAAGGAACAACAGTATGCAAGGCCCAGAAACTACAACTATATATTTGCATGAAGTGGAAAAGCTCTCACAATTAGACTAGTCTGAGTGAAGATGGCTTTTGACATTTAAAAAAGCCTGTTCACTGGAGTGCAATTTGTGAAGAGCTGAATTAAAATCAGCAAGGAGTGAACTATATTAGCCCTAGAGTGCTTGCCCCTCAGCTAGAATGCATACCTCCATATAGTTTTGTTCACAAAGGATTTCTCTCACTTGCCATGGGAAATATGAGCAAGTCATGGTATGGAAGTAAGTTGATGCTCTTTCCATGTGGCCAATTGCAGCAATCCAAATTTGCACAGTCAGCCTAAACAGGTCATCACCCTGGAAATAATAGCAAATTGGAGCTTTGAAAAATCTGTAGTATAAAATTAGGCATTACAGCACTAAATAAATCCCTCCGGAATCAGAAGAAGACTTTTCTTCCTTTTCATAGAGAATATATCCACCATGGATAGTGTTTAAACTGATCAGGAGCAATGGTTGGTTAAATCAGAACAGAATTCTGATTCCTCTAGAGATTAGCATAAACAAGTCAGTCATTTCATGTTCAGTCAGCATTTGTTGCCCAAAGAGTCAGCTTTCACTGCCCTTTATGTCACTTCAGAATACCTGGAGGTTTTCTTGTGCAGAAGACTAAAGCTCAGTGAGTTAAATGCATGGATGTGCAGACAGTCACAAATCCCCAAACTGGCTCAGGAGATTGGTAATGGATTAAATATTGCCATTTATGCTGCCTACAAACATTTTAAAAGTGATAAAATCAAACATTCTGCTGGTAAACCCTTATCCTATTTTCATTTAGGAAATAGGACAACTTACCGGGTATGCCTACAGCTCAAGTTATAACAATGCCCCATTACACCCAGTATAACCACCACCTTCACATAACATTTCAGTCTTTCCCCAGAGAAAAAACTGTTAAGACATGGTCCCAAAACAGACAACAATCCCACATAATAAGAAAGTATCTAGACTTTGGCTTGTTGCTGTCATCTATTCAGTCCAACATGTCAATGCTCCGCACAAGCCTTCTCCCACCTTAATAGAATTAAATCTCTTCAGCCATTTTAATCAGCTGCCTTGGTCAGAGGTCGAGTCAGTCTTCTACAGCAGCTAGATAGGGAGGGCTAAATGTAAAAATTTAGAGCCCCTCCCCCCGTATGTACTGTAAATTGTATTGTTAGGGAATTGAATAGAAAACATACAGAACTGCAAGTCGACTACTTATTATTTCCGTTCATGCAGCACTATGACTATCTGCAGGTTGAATTCCTATTTCGTTTGAAGTAGGAAGTGGCATTTGCCACAATAACCCGTCAATCTGATCAAGTGCCCCCTTTTACAAGGAAGAGGCTAAAACAACTGCCAACAAACTTTAAAGCAAAATGTGCGCGAGTTTAAAATACAACCACATATCGAGCAGTGCCCACCGGTCTCGAAACGCTCACTAAAATGTTATTAACACGTAGTGTACGCAGGCTCTTACCTCGTTTACTACCAGGCATGCCAACACCGAGGCACGCAACACAACGTTACCAAACGGATCCTCGGATACAGTGTAGCCACATTCGGTTGCGAACGGGGAGGTGAGCGGATAGACTTTGCCGGTTGGATCTAGCAATCGGAAGATGTAATGAGAATGGGACAGAATAGGAAAACAGGATCTAATCTTCAAAGATTAAAGAGATTTACCGGTGACCCCGAGAGTCCACGATTTGTCCTGCAGGAAGGAGGCATCCAGCCGGATCCAGAAGAGACGTCCAAAGCAACTACTCTGTAGGAGACCTGCATAAAAAGGGAGAAGGGAAGTGGGACAGAGTCCGTCTACCAAGAGATACACGGGTTATTAAAAACAAATCTCATTCTGACCTGGAGGCGGCGAGCGTTGCGTCCACGTGTTGGTGATAAACACCGTCAGGACTAACGTTATCCTAGAAAAGAAAAAAACACTCAACGTGGAACGTACATGAAACATCACTACTTTGGGCACTTGTAACCGGCTTACCCCACGAGAACACCCATCCTCCAGCACAGTAAACACACTGTACTACAAACTATAGGAACTGTTACCCCGTAAGAGTCACAACTATCGCCTTTTAACCTTTTTCAACCACTTCCCTCACAATTGATGGTATTTGTCCCCCGAAAGTGAAACACTTACAAAGTTATTGCTGACCAATCCGAAGTCACAGTTAATGTCAACTAATCACAGGGATGAGGAATTTCACGAGCGAACCCAGTGAGCAGTTGGAGAAAATCAACCAACTGAAATGATCGAGGGAAACACAAAACTCATCACCTCTCCAAACACCTCTTCTCAGGTTCCCTTTCATTTCTGACTTTTTAATCTTAAATTCTCTTTTTGAACTTGGGCTTAATGACTTTAATTTTGTGATGAAATATTGCACTCTGGTTTAGTTCAGATTTCGGAAGATCAATATGTGCATGGTTTAAAATCAAGTCTTTTATCAGTTTGATCACCATCAATGCCTTCTGCATCCATGTCCTGCAAATGTTCTTCCTGACGATTCCACCTCATTTCTATTAGCTTTCGTACTGACTTTTGTCGACTTTCAGAGTTTTAAAGATTCACACAATCCGCAAAGATTAGATTGTGTCGGAGTCCCTGCCCATGCCGTTTTCTGTCATTCGGCAACCACGTATATAATGCATACACTTTAAGATCTTTAATACCTGATAAACAGAAAAAAAAGTTGTTTCTCATCTTTAATTGAATAAATACTTGAAAAGGAAAAATTTGCAGGGCTATGGGGAACAAGCAGGGGTGTGACAGTAATTGGATAACTCTTTCAAAGAGGCGGCACTGATACGATGGGCCGAACGGCCTCCTGTGCTGTATGACTCAATGAATTCACCATCCCTTACTATTTGATGTGGACACAGTTAAACATTTGTCTTTGTCATTGCTTTCTGTGCATTTTCTCCCACTCTTATTCCTTATTGTCTTCTTTCTTAACTCATCCTCTTGAAGTTGAATTTCTGGCCGCTGCAATTACAGTTGCTGCTACAAATTTTAGGACATGGGAATAACTCTGTATTCCTCTCGTGTTGTTTTGGAGGAGGAAGATGAAGATCTGAGAGGCAGATTTGTTTACACTAGAGAAGGACTGCCCCAACCATTCTACAGAAGGAACATGATCACAGACCCACGTATAACTACTGGGGTGTGTCTGAGGAGATCTGTCTTCACAGCTGCACTTCACCAGGGAGGCAGTTCTTCAGTATCATCCGGCTTGACTTTCAAATAAGATTGGTGACTCTGCCAATGGCCTAAATGTTTATGACTACATACCATTCCAAGACACCTCTGGTATATGTACCAAATCAGACTATCAGCAGTGCATTAATTCATACAGCAGGTGACAGATGCATTATTTGCCAGAGCGAAGTCTTTCATAACTTTTCCAGTGGAAAACCAACTGCAGCAAGAGAGGGCACTATTTCTGTGTCCCTGAAAGTACAGGGCATTATTGATGGCACACATGTGGCAATCTGGGCCCTTACACTGAATTCCGTGGCCTTCCTTAACATAAAGGGATACCATTCAGCCAATGTGCAGATCTATGACCATATTCGCAAAAGTATGTAACTGAACGGCTGTTACACTAGTAGCAATCATAATGTCTTAATTTGAGACAATCCACCATGCTATCGTTATTTCAAAGAGAAAGCAAACTGGACAGATGGGTCCAGGGTGTCCAAGGATATCCTCTTCTGCCCTAACTCATGCCCCATTGATACAGCCACAAACAGAAGGCGATTTGTAACATAATCACTTGAGCATGAGATAAAAATAGATGAGGAGGCCCATTCAGTCCATCTTATTTCACCGATCCAGAAAAACCGTACACTCCTCCTATTGCAGCATCTATTATTTTCTTAAATGATTCCAGGGTTTATGCTCCAGTATGCTACCTGCAAGTTCATTCCATGTATTAATCACTCTGTGTTAAAAACTTCCTGATATTAGTCTTACATTTTCATTTTGCTAGTTTGGCCCTGTTTCCCCTTATCCTACCCTCACAATTTAAGTTGAATTAATATACTGGATTTACCTTTCCTATTCTATTAGCTATTTTGTATCACTCTATAAGATTACTTCTCAGTCTTCTCCTTTCATGGCTGAAAAATATGAGTTTCCCAGTGTTTTTGTTGATTGCTGCTCTGGTCCTGTTGAGCATCCAAAGCAGCAACTTGTCTGTTCTCTTCACAGATGCTGCCTAACCGGCTGAGTGTTTCCAGCAGTTTCTGTTTTTGGAAGTGTTGGAAGCAGAATCCATAATAGTTTTAAAAAAGGAATTGGATAAATATTGGAAAAAGAAAAATTTAAAAGGGTGTGAGTAAAAGTGATCAAGTATTTAGCTCTCTCAGAAAGCTTATACCGACATGATGGGATGAATGGCTAGATTCTGTGCTGTAAAATATCTATAATTCTAAGAAGTGTTTCATACTAGAAGCCACCTTGGTCAAGTTGATTCAAGCAAAAGTTGCACAAATCTCTTGTGCTAATGTAAAGCTCTTCCTTCCATAGTTGCTGGTGGGGTGTTCAAATTGCATCAGGGTAACAAGTGGGATGTGGAACTGTGTATTGTGTCTCTGTAGATAAGTAGGCTGGCCTACTTTTAAAGGGCTATCTAATCGGAACAGAACATTGTGGGGGAGATGTTTTGCAAATGTACAATTGGAAAGGACTGGCATCTTTGTTGTTCCATAAATGGCCTTGCAAAGCATGAGCTCAGGTCATGACTTAATTGCGTTTGTTTTGTCTGGTAGCAGTAATAGTTTGGGTATGCAAAGCAGCCTCTGGCTTTTGGATGATATCTTTCCAAATCTCTGTTCAGCAAGGATCAGAGGTCCCTTACCACTGACAAAAAAATGTTTTCGCAGTCCAGCACCAAATGCTCTTGTTAAGAAATGAAGACGTTTTTGCCCTTTACGCTTGTAGCAACATTCTCTTGTTACTTAGAATAATATCATTAAGTCAGTTAGAATCATAGAATCATAGAAGTTACAACATGGCAACAGGCCCTTCGGCCCAACATGTCCATGTCGCCCAGTTTATACCACTAAGCTAGTCCCAATTGCCTGCACTTGGCCCATATCCCTCTATACCCATCTTACCCATGTAACTGTCCAAATGCTTTTTAAAAGACAAAATTGTACCCGCCTCTACTACTGCCTCTGGCAGCTCGTTCCAGACACTCACCACCCTTTGAGTGAAAAAATTGCCCCTCTGGACCCTTTTGTATCTCTCCCCTCTCACCTTAAATCTATGCCCCCTCGTTATAGACTCCACTACCTTTGGGAAAAGATTTTGACTATCGACCTTATCTATGCCCCTCATTATTTTATAGACTTCTATAAGATCACCCCTTAACCTCCTACTCTCCAGGGAAAAAAGTCCCAGTCTGTCTCACCTCTCCCTGTAAGTCAAACCATCAAGTCCCGGTAGCATCCTAGTAAATCTTTTCTGCACTCTTTCTAGTTTAATAATATCCTTTCTATAATAGGGTGACCAGAACTGTACACAGTACTCCAAGTGTGGCCTCACCAATGCCCTGTACAACTTCAACAAGACATCCCAACTCCTGCATTCAATGTTCTGACCAATGAAACCAAGCATGCCGAATGCCTTCTTCACCACCCTATCCACCTGTGACTCCACTTTCAAGGAGCTATGAATCTGTACTCCTAGATCTCTTTGTTCTATAACTCTCCCCAACGCCCTACCATTAACGGAGTAGGTCCTGGCCCGATTCGATCTACCAAAATGCATCACCTCACATTTATCTAAATTAAACTCCATCTGCCATTCATCGGCCCACTGGCCCAATTTATCAAGATCCCGTTGCAATCCTAGATAACCTTCTTCACTGTCCACAATGCCACCAATCTTGGTGTCATCTGCAAACTTACTAACCATGCCTCCTAAATTCTCATCCAAATCATTAATATAAATGACAAATAACAGCGGACCCAGCACCGATCCCTGAGGCACACCGCTGGACACAGGCATCCAGTTTGAAAAACAACCCTCTACAACCACCCTCTGTCTTCTGTCGTCAATCCAATTTTGTATCCAATTGGCTACCTCACCTTGGATCCCATGAGATTTAACCTTATGTAACAACCTACCATGCGGTACCTTGTCAAATGCTTTGCTGAAGTCCATGTAGACCACGTCTACTGCACAGCCCTCATCTATCTTCTTGGTTACCCCTTCAAAAAACTCAATCAAATTCGTGAGACATGATTTTCCTCTCACAAAACCATGCTGACTGTTCCTAATTAGTCCCTGCCTCTCCAAATGCCTGTAGATCCTGTCCCTCAGAATACCCTCTAACAACTTACCCACTACAGATGTCAGGCTCACTGGTCTGTAGTTCCCAGGCTTTTCCCTGCCGCCCTTCTTAAACAAAGGCACAACATTTGCTACCCTCCAATCTTCAGGCACCTCACCTGTAGCGGTGGATGATTCAAATATCTCTGCTAGGGGACCCGCAATTTCCTCCCTAACCTCCCATAACGTCCTGGGATACATTTCATCAGGTCCCGGAGATTTATCTACCTTGATGCGCGTTAAGACTTCCAGCACCTCCCTCTCTGTAATATGTACACTCCTCAAGACATCACTATTTATTTCCCCAAGTTCCCTAACATCCATGGCTTTCTCAACCGTAAATACCGATCTGAAATATTCATTCAGGACCTCACCCATTTCTTGTGGTTCCGCACATAGATGACCTTGTTGATCCTTAAGAGGCCCTACTCTCTCCCTAGTTACCCTTTTGCCCTTTATGTATTTGTAGAAGCTCTTTGGATTCACCTTTGCCTGATCTGCCAAAGCAATCTCATATCCCCTTTTTGCCCTCCTGATTTCTCTCTTAACTCTACTCCGGCAATCTCTATACTCTTCAAGGGATCCACTTGATCCCAGCTGCCTATGCATGTCATAAGCCTCCTTCTTCTTTTTGACTCGTGCCTCAATCTCCCGAGTCATCCAAGGTTCCCTACTTCTACCAGCCTTGCCCTTCACTTTATAAGGA
This sequence comes from Heptranchias perlo, assembly GCF_035084215.1. NCBI lineage: Eukaryota > Metazoa > Chordata > Chondrichthyes > Hexanchiformes > Hexanchidae > Heptranchias > Heptranchias perlo. Next base: position 51,361,971 of record NC_090329.1, read on the forward strand.
ATGTGCTTACCCTGAACCCTGGTTAACACACTTTTGAAAGCCTCCCACTTGCCAGACGTCCCTTTGCCTGCCAACAGACTCTCCCAATCAACTTCTGAAAGTTCCTGTCTAATACCATCAAAATTGGCCTTTCCCCAATTTAGAATTTTAACTTTTGGGCCAGACCTATCCTTCTCCATAGCTATCTTAAAACTAATGGAATTATGATCACTTGTCCCAAAGTGATCCCTCACCAACACTTCTGTCACCTGCCCTTCCTTATTTCCCAAGAGGAGGTCAAGTTTTGCCCCCTCTCTAGTCGGGCCATCCACATACTGAATGAGAAATTCCTCCTGAATACACAACAAATTTCTCTCCATCCAAGCCCCTAATGCTATGGCTGTCCCAGTCAATGTTGGGAAAGTTAAAGTCCCCTACTATTACCACCCTATTTTTCTTGCAGCTGTCTGTAATCTCCTTACATATTTGCTCCTCAATTTCCCGTTGACTATTTGGGGGTCTGTAGTACAATCCTATCAAAGTGATCTCTCCCTTCTTATTTTTCAGTTCTACCCATATAGACTCAGTGGGCGAACCCTCGGATATATCCCCTCTCACTACTGCCGTGATGTTCTCCCTAATCAAGAACGCAACTCCCCCTCCTCTCTTACCTCCTGCTCTATCTTTCCTATAGCATCTGTACCCTGGAACATTGAGCTGCCAGTCCTGCCCCTCCCTTATCCATGTTTCAGTAATAGCTATAACATCCCAGTCCCATGTACCCATCCATGCCCTGAGTTCATCTGCCTTGCCCATCAGACTTCTTGCATTGAAATAAATGCAGTTTAATCTAGACTTCCCTTGGTCTTTGCCCTGCTTTCTCAGACCATCTGTCCGGTCATGTTCTGTACACTCTCCCTTACTGCCTTTTGTTTCTGTCACCATTTTATTTCCCACTGACTTCCTGCATCGGTTCCCATCCCCCTGCCACATTAGTTTAAACCCTCCCCAACAGCACTGGCAAACACTCCCCCTAGGACATTGGTTCCAGTCCTGCCCAGATGCAGACCGTCCAATTTGTACTGGTCCCACCTCCCCCAGAACCGGTTCCAATGGCCCAGGAATTTGAATCCCTCCCTCTTGCACCATCTCTCAAGCCACGTATTCATCTTAGCTATCCTGTCATTCCTACTCTGACTAACCCGTGGCACTGGTAGCAATCCTGAGATTACTACCTTTGAGGTCCTACTCTTTAGTTTAACTCCTAACTCCCTAAATTAAGCTTGTAGGACCTCATCCTGTTTTTTACCTATATCGTTGGTGCCTATATGCACCACGACAACTGGCTGTTCACCCTCCCCCTCCAGAATGTCCTGCAGCCGCTCCGAGACATCCTTGACCCTTGCACCAGGGAGGCAACATACCATCCTGGAGTCTCGGTTGCGTCCGCAGAAACGCCTGTCTATTCCCCTTACAATCGAGTCCCCTATCACTATAGCTCTGCCACTCTTTTTCCTGCCCTCCTGTGCAGCAGAGCCAGCCACGGTGCCATGAACCTGGCCACTGCCACCTTCCCCTGGTGAGCCATCTCCCCCAACAGTATCCAAAACGGTATACCTGTTTTGGAGGGAGATGACCGCAGGGGACCCCTGCACTGCCTTCCTACTCTTCCTCTGTCTGTTGGTCACCCATTCACTATCTCCCTCAGTAATTTTTATCTGCGGTGTGACCAACTCACTGAACGTGCTATCCACGACTTTCTCAGCATCGCGGATGCTCCAAAGTGAGTCCATCCGCAGCTCCAGAGCCGTTCAGTTGACCATAAGGATACTTATGCTTAAGGGGCACAGGGCACCAGAATAACTTGTTGATAATTGTTCAAAAATAGAAACAGTTGATCCAAGGTGAAATGTGCATTACATCCTCTAAAAGTAAAAATCAATCAAATGGTAGCACAATCAACATTGAGCAATCGCACAATCCCAACCCCCCAAAGGTATGACTTTTATTCGGCCTTCCCTTCTGAAAAAGATTTATTGATTTTTGTTTCTTTTACATTGGTGTAGCAGATTGCATGTACAAGTAGAAGACCATGAACTACAGATTATAGTAGATAGTGTGAAATTGCATACTAAAGTTTACATTGTTATGTCATGGAATGGTTTTAAAATTCTCCTCTGACCTACCACCCATTTTTGGGGCTGCAAAATAAATTCTTAAAGACCTTAAATCTGCCATAAAAGAAAAAAAACATTTGCATTGCTCTCACAAAAAACTGCCAGGTTCCTTTAAGGTCCATCACAAGCCTGCCCTGCCATCTCCCAAAAGTTGAAAGTAGAAACAGAAATTAAATCACAACTCTATGGGGGTGAATTTCCTCAGGTCTTCTCCTGCTCCACCACCAAAACTGAGATGGAAGTTCAGCAGAAACCCCGTTTACCACGCCTAAATGGCGATCCCGCTGAAACTCGCGCGGCGGAGCGGGAGAAGCCCCGGAAAAATTCACTACCTATGTGATAAATGTATCTTTACTTTCAACAGCCCCATTCACATGGAAGTACCGACAAAATTAATTCTCCCTTTCTACAACTCTTTGTGCCAGCTACCTTACTTCCTAATCTCTAATCCTATGAAATGCTCCGAGTGAGATGAGATTGAACGTTGGGTGACTGGGACGGTTTCCATATAAAGCTTTAGAGACCTGTGGTGACTCTTATTTCAGGATAGCTGCTGTCCCACACTGGGCACTTGCAGTAGTAAGGGGGCTTGGACCCATCTCTGAAACTTCCTCATGAAAGGATTGAATGGGTCTTTATGGAGGTGGGGAGATTGCCACTCTCCAGAGACAGTGACATCTGCACCCACTCCGTGCAGCCCACTGTTACTGGGCACAGTTTCTGAGATGCTACTGGTCAATGTCAACACAGACTGACTAGTCTCAAATCACATGTTGGAAGCCTGAGAAAGTATCATGTTCAAATTACTGCCAGCTACCACTCTGGGAGCCACCAATGTCCTTTTATGGGTCTTGAAGCTGAAACATTATCCCAGGCTGTCAATCGCCAAGGTGTTCTGCAGGTCATGAGAACCCACCTGCAATATGTTGCAGATTCAGGTAGTGGACACCTTCCATTTATCCATCATCTCAACCATATGCATGGAAACCATCTCCATTACCTCCAAGTGAGATTGATGATCAAAAGCCATTGTTCCTTTGAACACTGGGCCCCTAGGCTCCGCAGCCAAGGATAGTCAATTCTCCAACCCCACCCTCCTCTCTTGCAGTCCCAGGTTCTCACTAGCGCTCAATGATGCATTCAGTGACAACCCTTCTGACTGTCTAATTCTTTATGAGTGAATGTCTCTGTGCTGGTGTTTGTACAGGTAAGATGCCAGGACAGAGCTGTGGATCTGGAAGTATCCAGGTGGTCATTCGAGTGACTTTTTCCCCCCCTCCAAAGCACCCCTCTGCTGTGAAAGATAGAAGAGTCCATTTAGCTGTACACAGTGACATTTGCTCTTAAAGAAATAATGGGTGAGTGTAAGAGTAGTATAATACTTTAGCAAAAAGCTGAAACTACATATGGTGAGCTTTATTCAGCCTTTACCAGCCTTCTCTTGCCAGCTTATGTCCAACCTTACCATTGCCTGTACAACTGTCTATAGCCTCCTCTTCCTTGAGGACTCAGTTTTCAGTGATGGTAGTTCTCCATTATCATTCTGTGGTGCTGAATGTATGCCATTTTGCTTAGAGGGAGAAGGCAATGTTACAGGTGTGTGAAAGCCATGGAGACTTGCCCCATATGAGGTTATTTATACCATGCAGTGAAGTTGCCTTGTCCCTTCAAACAGGGTGTCGTTTGGAGACTCACAGAAGCCCTTGTAGCATGTTTGATTAAAGAAGGCACCGAGTGTTTGCCCATAAGTGGTAGTTAACTGACAGCCCTTTTTTGTCCAATAGAAACATACCAGGCAGTTTAATATGAAGTTTTGAAGCCTGTTATTTTTTTTCTCCCCTTCTCCACGACAACTGGCTGTTCACCCTCCCCCTCCAGAATGTCCTGCAGCCGCTCCGAGACATCCTTGACCCTTGCACCAGGGAGGCAACATACCATCCTGGAGTCTCGGTTGCGTCCGCAGAAACGCCTGTCTATTCCCCTTACAATCGAGTCCCCTATCACTATAGCTCTGCCACTCTTTTTCCTGCCCTCCTGTGCAGCAGAGCCAGCCACGGTGCCATGAACCTGGCCACTGCCACCTTCCCCTGGTGAGCCATCTCCCCCAACAGTATCCAAAACGGTATCCCTGTTTTGGAGGGAGATGACCGCAGGGGACCCCTGCACTGCCTTCCTACTCTTCCTCTGTCTGTTGGTCACCCATTCACTATCTCCCTCAGTAATTTTTATCTGCGGTGTGACCAACTCACTGAACGTGCTATCCACGACTTTCTCAGCATCGCGGATGCTCCAAAGTGAGTCCATCCGCAGCTCCAGAGCCGTCAAGCGGTCAAACAATAGCTGCAGCTGGACACACTTCCCACAGGTGAAGGAATCAGGGATACAGGAAGGAGCCCTGAATTCCCACATCTCACAAGAGGAACATGACACGGCTCTGGGATCTCCTGCCATGACTTAACCCTTAAGTTAGCTTAACAACAACTGCAATGTCAAGAGAAAAAAAAAGAAAAACTACTTACCACTCCCTTTAAGGAGTTTACTCCTTTAAATTGTTCTCAATTTAGAGAATGTTAACTACACTAGGGACCTTGATTCACTAAAAAATAAACGCTACTTCCTATAAGACCAGCAGACCTTCCCTTTCCTTTTCCTTCAGTTACTGTCGATAAGTAGAAATACTCACCTGAACCTACTCACCAATCAGGTGCCTCCCCGTGTCGCGTCCCGATCTGATTCCTGACGTCACTTCGAACTCGGTCGCAGCTCGGCTCGGCTCTTCTCAGCTGTTCTCAACGCTCTGAAATCCCGCCTTTTATCGGACGCTCCCTCAAATTAAATGAATCCGACCAATTTCACTTCAATTAAAAAGGTATACTCAAGGGCCCTTGCTGAACAGCAGTCCCCCACTACACAACAGAGACCAGAGAATCCACAGACTCTAACCTTAGACAAATTCAGCAGGAAAATACTCACCAGCCAATCACTTACCTCTTCCTTGGTGACGTCCCACTTGGATTACTTTTTGCTTCTTATTTATCTCAGGTCCAGGAGTTAAGTCCCTGTGATGTCGCACAGTAGTTGTCTCTTGGTGCAGGTCTGCTGCTGCTTTTATTCCACAATCTCAGTCTTCTACTCTCAAGTCCACGACCGCTCTGGAGGAAAAGCAAGGCAAAGCAGCACCTCCTTCCCCCACTTCACCACACTCCCACACTTACCGAACTCTCAGCACACTGTGTTGTCCTCACACCGTGCTGTCCGCACTGACAGGCCCCTGTATTTCTACAGTTGAGACTCAGATGAGTCAGGCCTGCCCCACCTTCAGGGACCAATTGAATCTAGCTAACCAATTAACTTGCTACAGCAGCTCTCTGCTGAAGCCTGACAGAAACTTAGAAATTTAAACTTTTAAATTGACCTTAAACAGTTGAAGCACTATGCACTAGATTTAAAGAGATTAACCCTTCAACTCCCACACTTACCGAACTCTCAGCACACTGTGTTGTCCTCACACCAATGGTGTCATATGCATAAGAAAAAATCAATAGCAGGTTAGCAATCTGACCACAGACCTTACTAAAGGCAAGAAGCATTGAACCACATTCATGAGTAGTGTCAGTTTGGCTCACTAGTCACAGTCTCACTTCTGCTTCAGAAGGTTCTGGATTTGAGTCCCATTTCAGGACATGAGCACATAATGTAAGCTGACAGTGTGGTACAGCAAGAGCTGCGTTGTCGGAGATGCTGTCTTTTCGATGAGACGTTCGAGTAATATTCTTGCGAGGGTTCCCTGATCTCCCACTGTAACTTCAGTGGAAGATCAGCAGATACCCTGGAAAAATGGCACAAATGGACATTTACAGTATTTCTTTGGGGTTTCTGTTGAAGTTACAGCAGGAAATTGGAGAACCCATGCCGAAATTCTATCCCATTAAATCAAGGCTTCATCTGCCTGTTCAGGTGGATATAAAAGATCCCATGACATTAATCAAAGAATAGCAGGGGAGTTATACAGGACAAGATGTATCCTTCAATCTACACCACCAAATTAGATTAACTGCTTATTTATTCGTTGCTGCTTGTGGGACCTTGCTGAACACAAATTGGATGCTGCATTTGACGACCTAACAGCAGTGACTACACTTCAAAAGTTGAGGTGTCCCATTGATATGAAAGGCACTATATGAATGCAAGCTCTTTACTCTCACTGCTTGGGTTTCACTTTGACTGCAGTATAACTCAAATATGCAATATAACCATAAGAGAACAACTAAATCATACTATCATAATAGGTACAGCACATGAGGAGGCCATTCAGCCCATTGTGCCTGTGCCAACTCTTGGAAAGTGCTATCCATTTAGTCCCACTATCCCTGCTCTTTCCCCATAGCCCTGTAAATTTTTTCCCTTCAAGTATTTATCCAATTCCCTTTTGAAAGTTACTATTGCATCTGCTTCCATCACCCTTTCAGACAGTATATTCTAGATCATTACAACTCGCTGCATACAAAAATGTTTCCTCGTGTCACCACTGGCTCTTTTGTTGATCACCTTAAATCTGTGTCCTCTCGTTACTGACCTTCTGCCACTGGAAACAGTTTCTCCTTATTTACTCTGTCAAAACAGTTCATGATTTTGTACACGTTGAAAAATATCTCCCCTTAACCTTCTCTGTTCTAAGGAGAACAACCCCAGCTTCTCCAGTCTCTCCATATAACTGAAGCCCCTCATCACTGGCACCATTCTAGCAAATCCCTTCTGCACCCTTTCTAAGTCCTTGACATCCTTCCCAAAGTGTGGTGCCCAGAATTGAACACAATAGTCCAGCTGAGGCCTAACCAGTGTTTTATAAAGGTTTAGCATAACTTCCTTGCTTTTGTACTCTATGCCTCTATTAATAACGCCCAGGAACCCATACACTTTTTTTAAACAACCTTCTCAACTTGTCCTGCCACCTTCGAAGATTTGTGTATGTGTATCCCCAGGTCTCTCTGTTCCTGCACCCACCTTTAAAATTGTGCCATTTAGTTTATATTGCATCTCCTCATTCTTTCTACCAAAATGCATCATTTCACATTTCTCTGCGTTAAATTTCATCTGCCATGTGTCTGCCCATTTCACCAGTCTGTCTATGTCCTCCTGAAGTCTGTTACTATCCTCCACATTGTTTACTACATTTCCAAGTTTTGTGTCATCTGCAAACTTTGAAATTATACCCAAGTCCATGTCATTAATAAATATCAAAAAGAGCAGTGGTCCTAATACTGACCCCTGGGGAACACCACTGTATACTTCCCTTAAGTTCACCAGTGCTCTTTGCTTTCTGTCCCCTCGCCAATTTTATGTCCACGCTGCCACTGTCCCTTTAATCCCATAGGCTTTAAATTTGCTAACATGTCTATTATGTGATACTTTATCAGATACCTTTTGAAAGTCCATATACACAACCTCAACCACACTACCCTCATCAACCCTGTCTGATACTTCATTAAAGAACTCTATCAAGTTAGTCAAACACAATTTTCCTTTAACAAATCCATGCAGACTTTCATTTATTAGCCCATACCTTTCCAAGTGCCAATTCTTTTTGTCCCAGATTATTGTCTCTAAAAGTTCCCCACCACCGACGTTAGGCTGACTGGCCTGTAATTGCTAAGTTTATCCCTCTCCTCTTTTTTGAACAAGTGTGCAACATTTGCAGTCCTCCAGTCTTGCGGCACCATCCCCATATATAAGGAGGATTGGAAGATTGTGGCCAGAGCCTCTGCAATTTCCACCCTTACTTCCCTTAGTAACCTAGGATGCATCCCATCTGGACCAGGTGACTTTTCTACTTTGAGCACTGCCAATCTTTTAAATACCTCCTTTGTATCTATTTTTATTCTCTCCAAATCACTATTACCTCCTCCTTTACTGCTACAATGGCAGCATCCTCTTTAGTGAAGACGGATGTGAAGTAGTCATTTACTACCTCAACTATGCCCTCTGCCTCCACAAGAAGATCTTTTTTGTCCCAAATCGGTCCCACGCTTCCTTTGAATACCCTTTTACTATTTATATGTTTATAAAAGACTTTTGTGTTCCCTTTTATGTAAGCCACTAATCTATTCTCATACTTTCTCTTTGTCCCTCTTATTCCCTTTTTTAGATCTCCTTTGTACTTTCTGTATTCAACCTAGTTCTCTAATGTATTATGAACCTCACATTCGTCATCAGCCTCCTTTTTCTGTTTCATTTTAATCTCTATATCCTTAGTCATCCAGGGAGCTCTAGCTTTGGATGCCCTTCCTTTCCCCCTCGTAGGAATGTGTCTACTCTGTACCCAAACCGAATCCTCCTTGAAGGCCTCCCATTGTTCAATTACTGTTTTGCCTGCCAATTCTTGATTCCAATCTATCTGGTCAAGATCACTTTTTAACTCACTGTTGTTCCTTGTTCTTTTCCATAACTGTTTTAAACCTAATGATATGATCACTGTTCCTCAAATGTCCACCCACTGAAACATGCTCCACCTGCTCATTTCCCAGAACTAGATCCAGCACTGTTTCCTTCCTCATTGGGCTGGAAACACACTGTTCCAGAAAGTTCTCTTGTATACATTTCAGGAATTCCTCCCCCCTCCCTTTGCCCTTTACACTGTTACTGTCCCAGTCTATATTGGGATAATTGAAGTTCCCCATTATCACCACTCTATAGTTCTTGCATCTTTCTGTAATTTGCCTGCAAATATTCTCCTCCATCTCCTTCCCACTATTTGGTGGCCTATAGTATACACTCAGTAGCTTAATAGCTCCTCTATTGTTCCTTAATTCTAACCAGATAGATTCTGTCTTTGACCCCTAAACTACATTATCCCTTTCCAATGCTATAATAGTTTCTTTGATCAATACTGCCACCACCCCCCTCCTTTCTTTCCTTTCCTATCTTCCCTGAATACCTTGTAGCCAGGAATATTAAGTACCCAATACTCCCCTTCTTTGAGTCAGGTCTCTGTTTTTGGCACTATATCATTGTCCCATTTGGCAACTTGAGCCTGCAGCTCACCAACCTTATTTACCACACTATGTACATTTACGCACATGCACTCCAATCTCACCTTAGTCTGCCTCGCATTTGCCCCCATCTGATCCCTCCTATTTCTGAACTATTCTTTACTCAAGTGCTATTTGTCTCTCCCAGTCTTATTTGCACCTTGTTTCTCCTCTCTAATGTTTCCTCCTGGTGCCCAGCCCCCTACCAATTCATGTCAGCGGTTGCAGGAACGCCTGTCTATTCCCCTGAGTATCGAATCCCCTATCACAGCTGCATTTTTCTTGCACCCCCCACCCCGTGCAGTTGAGTCTCCCACAATGCCGTGGATTTGTTCCTGACTGTACCCCACCCCCCGAGGTGTCAACACCCTCACTGGTATTCAACACTGAATACCGGTTTGTGAGTGCCACACACCCAGGGGACTCCTGCACTGCCTGCTCATTCCTCCTAGTCTGTCTGGTGGTCACTCGCTCCCTCTCTGCCACTATCTTTAGCTGCAGGGTGACCACCTCCTGAAATGTGCTATCCACGAAACTCTCAGCTGCCCCTCAAGCTCAGAAACTCTGAGCTCGAGCTCGAGCATTTGGCAGCACTTCCTGCACGTGTGGTTTTCCAGGACACATGAGGTGTTCTGGAGTTCCCACATGGCACAGGATGTGCTTGCGATGGGCCCCAGCTGTCCTGCCATGTTAGCCAACAGTTATTTAAACTGTTTGTTTAGCTTTAAGTCACTTTACTGGTTATCTGATACTTAAACACTAACCTCTAAAAGAAACTTTAACCAATCACTAAAACACACTAACCACTAAACACTATATCTACAAAAACACTTACAATAAACTAAACACTTACACTGACTTACCCTCGGTGCTAAAGGCAATTATGTTCTTAATACTTAATAAACAATTAGCTCTAATTTCTAGGCTCCGTCGCTCCTCACTATGGCGTCACTTTTTTAGTTTGCCCTTTGTTTGTTTCCCCTCTGCCGCACTGGGTCCATTGACAGGCTCTGCTGCTGCAGGTATTTCAAGCCCCAAGGTGGTAAATGATGGATAATATCCCTTCATAAACACTTCTCTTCAACATTAAGTTATTTGAGAGTTTATCGCCATGATTATATTTCAGGTAATGTCCTGAGCCAGACATCACTAACTGTGATGCACAGTCAGCAGAGCCTTGTTGTAATGCACACAGACCTGAATCTGAGCAGCTCAAGTGCAGCCGTAGAGCTTTACACACACTTACTTTGATATAACCGCTAAGCTCCCTACTCCTCCAGCAGCTAACTTTTAAGGAGAGAGCAGTAGGAGTGCTTGTTTTTTGCCTTATATTAAGAATATTCTATTCAAGGAAGAGGTGCAACAGGATGCCAGGGCACTTTTGAAATGTTACTTCACACCGCTCTCTAGCTATACTGCAGCTATGCTTGGGCATCAGATCAGGACCATTCACCTCAGTTATTTTGCCACTTTTTGCTTTGATGTGCAGCCAAACTGCTAACCACCCAAGTTCCCTTCCTGACCCACACGCTAGCTGACATTGTAAATCATTCCCACTCCTCAGGTACTGTTGCTCTCCCTTTCAAAATCATCTTTATCCCCGCTCCTCAAAAAACCCACCCCCAACCTCTAGCTTCTTGCAAACTATCAAACCATCTCCAATGTCCTTTTTCTCTATAAAGTCCTTGAACATGTTGTCACCTCCCTTTTCCCCTCCCCTGCCATAGCACCAAAATGGCCCTAACCAAAGTCACAAATCAAATCCTCTATGACTGTGATTGTGATGCATTATCCCTCTTCGTCCTATCGACAGCCTTTGACATGGTCTACCTCACCTATCCAATTGTAGCCAGACCATCTCCAGCAATGATTCTCTTCCTGTCTGAGCACAATTATTTCCAGAGTCCCGCAATGATCTAATCTTGGCTTTCTTCTCCTCCTCATACATGCTCCCTTTTGGCGACATCATCCGCAGACAATGAGTTAGCTTCCACATGTATGCTGACAGCAACCAGCTCCACCTCTCCAACAGCTCTCTCAACCCTTCCACTGCCTCAGACTGCCTGTCGAGCATCCAGTCACCCCTTTACCCCAGCATTGGCAGCCACATCTTCATCAACATTCATCCCACCCTCTGGAATTCCCTCTCTAAAGATCTTTGTCTCCCCACATCTCTCTCCCCCTTTAAGATCCTGCTTAAAATCCTCCTCTTTTTACCACCTTTCGAATAGCTCCTGCTCTGGCTTGGTTTCCATTTCTTTTATTACACTTTTGTCAAGAACTTTCGGACTTTTTTAAAGTTAAAGGCAGTATATAAATGCAAGTAGTTGGTATACTGTTCAAATCAAATAAGTCATTGTTTGATATTATGAAATGTGGAGTTATGCCCTTGGCTATGTTTCTGCACTGTTTCATGAGCTTCACTTTGCCTCACTCCTGTGCGGCTCCCCGGAGTCAGCGCCAGGTGCTCGCGCTGCTACTAACGAGCGCGTGACGCTCAGTCCGGGCTCGGCTCCCGGTATAAATGGCGCGCGCCCTCTGGGTGCTTTGGACCATTTCATTTATTGAGTGGCGGTGGGACTGCAGCAAAAGACACGGGCTGGGCAGTGGGGCGGGATTCGTACTATGGCGCGTGTCCTGTTATTTGGGTACGTTTTTCGCGATGTCAAAGTTGTACTGTTTAGTGGATTTCTCATCTTTCTAAAGGTTGCTCATTTGTTTAACAGGTTCATATTGTCGGTGGCTGCGATAGTCCCTGAAGTATGGATGCAAACTGCGCCTCCAGGTCAGATATCGTGCAGATCCCATGTGTTGTGTTGTCACATTCACTTGTGTTGATAGTGAAGGAATGTCTCTGATCCCTTTCTGTAGGTTTTCTGAAGACTGAATGCCGCGACAGTGTCTTTTGGGTTGGACTGAATAAGCACTTTCTTGCAGGGAAGTTCTGGCAGATTAACGTTGTTGGTAAGTTCAGCGCCGTTATCTTGGAATCTGTCTCTATCTAACGGTACTCGGCTCCTTGACCCGGTGGTGGTGTGGCGGAACCATGGGCTTCATTTTAGCACCCGCTATTGGGTGCGTTCCTGGCGCGGGGGCGGGGCTCCGAAAATCGGGGAATCCTGGAGCGGGTCCGGAGCTCTGCTCCAACCCGCCCACTCCGGGTTCCCCGCTGACGCGCCGATGTGCGCGCGCAGCCCCAGCATGTGGGACTCCCGCAGGCAATTAAAGCCGGTGGGGTGCCACTTGACAATATTTTAGGTCATTAACAGACCTGATTAAGGGAATATGTGAGGAGGGGTGGGATTTTAGAGACAACTGGGACTGTTTCCTGGGGCTGCAGCTACTGGCTAACCGTCTTTCGGAGCTGGAGCTGCGGGTGGACTCGCTGTGGAGCATCCGCAATGCTGAGACTATCATGGATAGCACGCTCAGTGAGGTGGTCACACTGCAGGTGAAGATTACGCAGGCAGAATGGAAATAGGTGACCACCAGGCAGAGTAGAAGGACTAGGTAGGTAGAGCATTAGTCCCCTGGGGCCATCTCCCCCTCACAGATATTCTGCTTTAGATACAGTTGGGGGAGATAGCTTATCAGGGGAAAGCGGCAAGAGCCAGGTTCCAGGCACCACGGGTGGCTATGCTGCACAGGAGGGGAGGAAGAAGAGTGGCAGGGCTATAGTGATAGGGGATTCGATTGTAAGGGGAACAGATAGGTGTTTCTGCGGCCGCAAATGTGACTCCAGGATGGTATGTTGCCTCCCTGGTGCTTGGGTCAAGGATGTCACTGAGTGGCTGCAGGGCATTCTGGAGGGGGAGGGTGAACAGCCAGTAGTCGTGGTCCATATTGGTACCAACGACATAGGTTTTAAAAAAAAAGGGATGAGGTCCTGCAAAGTGAATTTAAGGAGTTAGGAGATAAATTAAAAAGCAGGACTTCAAAGGTAGTGATCTCAGGATTACTACTGGTGCCACGTGCTAGTGAGTATCGGAACAGGAGAATAGACAGGATGAATGTGTGGCTGCAGGGATGGTGTGGGAGGGATTTAGATTCCTGGGACATTGGGACCGGTTCTGGGGAAGGTGGGACCTTCCCAAGCGTAACGGGCTATACCCGAGCAGGACCGGGACCAATGTCCTCGTGGGGGTGTTTGCTAGTGCTGTTGGGAAGGTTTAAACTAGAGTGGCAGGGGGATGGGAACCTGAGCGGTGAGTCAGAGGGATTAAATTGAGAGCAGCGAGAGGGGAAGACCCAGGGGAAATCAACAATACAAATAGCACAAACAGTTGCTCAAGAACAAGTGAGAGGGAAAAGCGTAGAGCAGCGGAAAGAAAGTGTACTTTAGGCAGACAGATAAAATAAAAACTAGAAGGCGTAAGGTGATTAACCCAGCATCAAAGCTGTGGCAGGGGGTTGGGAACCTGAGCAGGGAGACAGAGGAAAGCGTGTCAGGAAGGGACAGAAGGTATGGAGTGAAAGGTAAAGTGTTAAAGGAAAAAGCAGGAACTAAGTGTCACAAGACATATTTGAAAGTTCTTCATCTGAATGCATGTAGCATTTGTAACAAAATGGATGAGTTAACGGCACAAATAACTACGTATGGGTATGATCTTGTGGCCATTACAGAAACGTGGCTGCAGAGTGACAATGACTGGGAATTAAATATGCCAGGGTATTTAACAATCAGGAAGGACAGGCAGGAAGGAAGCGGAGGTGGGGTGGCTATGTTAATGAAGGAAGGAATCACTGTAATACAGAGAAATGATATTGGGACAAAGGATCAGGATAATGAAACAGTTTGGGTAGAGATAAGGAATAATAAGCAGAAAAAAACACTCGTGGGTGTAGTATATAGGCCTCCTAATAGTTGCAACTCTGCTGGAAGAAGTATTAATCAGGAAATAGTCAGGGCATGTAATAAGGGAACAGCTACAATTATGGGGGATTTTAACTATCATTAACTGGACAAATCAAATTGGGCAGGGCAGCCTTGAGGAAGAGTTTATTGGGGATGGATTTCTTGAGCAGTATGTAACTGATCCTACAAGGGGGCAAGCAACCTTGGACCTGGTCCTGTGCAATGAGCCAGGATTAATTAATAATGTCCTGGTTAAGGATCCCCTTGGAATGAGTGACCATAACATGGTTACATTCCATATCCAATTAGAGGGTGAGAAGGTTGGTTCTCAAACAAGCGTACTGAGCTTGAATAAAGGAAACTATGATGGTATGAGAGCGGAATTGATTAAAGTGGACTGGGAAAATAGATTAAAGGGTAAGACGGTACATGAGCAGTGGTGTTCATTCAAGGAGTTATTTTACAACTTTCAAAAAAATATATTCCACTGAGGAAAAAAGGGTGTAAAAGAAATGACAGCCATCCGTGGCTAAGTAAAGAAATTAAGGATAGTATCCGACTAAAAACAAGGACATATAAGGTAGCCAAACTTAGTGGGAGGATAGCAGATTGGGACGTCTTCAAAAGACAGCAAAAAGTAACTAAAGGATTGATTAAGAAAGGGAAGATAGATTATGAAAATAAATTAGCAAAAAATATAAAAACAGTTAGCAAGCATTTCTATAGTTATATAAAAGAAAAAGGGTGGCTAAGGCAAACGTAGGTCCCTTAGAGGATGAGACTGGGAAACATGGAGATGGCAAAAATGCTGAACAAATGTTTTGTTTGTCTTTACGGTAGAGGACACTAAGAATATCCCAACACTGGACAAATGGGGCTCGAGGGGGGGGGGGGGGAGAGAGGAGCTAAATACGATTAAAATCGCGAAGGAATTGGTACTCAGTAAATTAATGGGACTCCAGGTGGATAAATCCCCTGGACCTGATGGCTTACATCCTAGGGTCTTGAGGGAAGTGGCAGTCGGGATTGTGGATGCTTTGGTAATAATTTTCCAAAATTCTCTGGACTCGGCAAAGGTCCCGGCAGATTGGAAAACTGCTAATGTAACACCCTTATTTAGAAAGGGTAGTAGGCAGAAGGCTGGAAGTTATAGACCAGTTAGCCTAACATCTGTGGTGGGTAAAATTTTGGCGTCTATTATTAAGGAGACAGTAGCGGAACATTTGGATAAACATAATTTAATAGGACAAAGTCAGCATGGCTTTACGAAGGGGAAGTATGTCTGACAAATTTGCTTGAGTTCTTTGAGGACACAACGTACAGGGTGGATAAAGGGGAACCAGTGGACATAGTGTATTTAGACTTCCGGAAGGCATTCAACAAGGTGCCATGTAAAAGATTATGGCTCAAGATGAAGAATCACTGGATTGGGGTAATATTCTGGCATGGGTGGAGGATTGGTTATCTAACAGGAAGCAGAGAGTTTGGATAAATGGTTCATTCTTGGACTGGCAACCAGTAGCCAGTGGCGTTCCGCAGGGGTCGGTGCTGGGTCCCCAACTCTTTACAATCTATATTAACGATTTGGAGGAGGGGACCGCGTGTAACATATCAAAGTTTGCAGATGATACAAAGATGGGAGGGAAAGTAGAGAGTGAGGAGGACATAAAAACCTACAAGGCAATATAGACAGGCTGGGTGAGTGGGTGGAGATTTGGCAGATGCAATACAATATTGGAAAATGTGAGGTGATGCACTTTGGCAGGAAAAATCAGAGCAAGTTATTGTCTTAATGGCAAGAGACTGGAAAGTACTGCAGTACAAAGGGATCTGGGGGTCCTGGTGCAAGAAAATCAAAAAGTTAGTATGCAGGTGATCAAGAAGGCCAATGGAATGTTGGCTTTTATTGCTAGGGGGATAGAATTTAAAAACAGGGAGGTATTGCTGCTGTTATATCAGGTATTGGTGAGACCGCACCTGGAATACTGCATACACTTTTGGTCTCCATACTTAAGAAAAGACATACTTGCTCTCGAGGCAGTACAAAGAAGGTTCACTCGGTTAATCCTGGGGATGAGGGGGTGGACATATGAGGAGAGGTTGAGTAGATTGGGACTCCTCATTGGCGTTCAGAGAGGCGATCTTATTGAAACATATAAGATTGTGAAGGGGATTGATCGGGTGGATGCAGTTAGGATGGGTGAAACTAGAACTCGGGGGCATAATCTTAGAATAAGGGGCTGCTCTTTCAAAACTGAGATGAGGAGAAACTTCTTCACTCAGAGGGTAGTAGGTCTGTGGAATTTGCTGCCCGTGGAAGCTACATCATTAAATAAATTTAAAACAGAAATAAACAGTTTCCAAGAAGTGAAGGGAATTAGGGGGTACGGGGAGCAGGCAAGAAATTGGACGTGAATTTAGATTTGAGGTTCGGATCAGATCGGCTATGATCTTATTGAATGGCGGAGTAGGCTCGAGGGGCCGATTGGCCAACTCCTGCTCCTATTTCTTATGTTCTTAAGTTCCCATACTGGGGGAAACACTCCCAGTTGAAATGGACGTGTTGTAGCTATCAGCCTGTGGCAGCTGCAAAGGTCCATTTGATAGGTGGGTGGAGGGAGACCCTCATTGCAGGAGGCCACTCTGTCACTTGGGACAAAGTTTGGCCTCCACCACCCCCCTCCTGACAAGAAAATTCACCAACTTGCACACTTACCCCGGGGTCCAGAGACATGTCCCTACCTTGCGGACCCCCTCAGATGTCCATCTTCCGGATGGGGGGGCCGCTGTAGCTGCAGTCATGACCTCCTCGGAGTGCGAACAGCATCACCAGCCTCGCCGGCCACCTCTGACACGTGGCGCTCCACAAGAGTGCTGTGACACATCCACCTGCACAGCAGAAGGGAGGGCAACCGCAGAGAGATGCGTCGCAGAGGGCACTACCCTCACCACAGGGTCCACAGACCGAGGCTCAGCTTCCTGGACCTCTCTGAGCAGCAGTGCACACGGAGGCTCAGAGTCACTCGACATGTAGTCGTGGACATCTGCAGCCTCCTTCATGCCGAGCTGCTCCCAGTTGGCCCGAGCACCATCCTCTTGCCTGTTGTTGTCAGTCACCACTGCCCTCAACAACTTCTCCGCACCCTCCAGGGTGCCACCGAGGACATCGCCGACGTCTCAGTCGTCTGCACAAAAGAGCCCTGCAAATACACCTACGCCCACTCTGCAGTGACACAATGGTTGGCATCAGTTGTGGGTCTTCATTGTGATCCTCAGGAAAGGGCATTATTGCACAAACTGAACAAGATTTGCAAAGACGTGGCAGTAGTGGTGCCAATATAATATGTAATGTGAGTTGGTCAGAAATTAAATGTAAGTAAAAACCATGACAAACCCTCAAACATCCTCCTTATGCATCCCCTTCATGCTCACGACACGTTTGCCTTGCAACGGTGTGAACAAAGGGAGTCTGGAGCTATGACATTCTCCAGAAGAGTGGCCATGACTGCTATAGCTCCCAGAACAGATCTCTTTTGTTGGTGGTTTGCTCCTAGCAGAAATGTAGTGGTGTCCTACTGCTATGATCATATTTCTGATTTGTTGTTACTAGAAGGCTGTCATAAAGATTAAAATAACATTTGTGTGTAGTTGTCTAATTTGAACAGACTTGAGCCTAAATTAGATGCATACTGCACCTGGCAAGCTCAATAGGCAAAATGTAGTTTGTATGATGCAATAGGTATTCTGAAGTCTTGCTAGGTTTAAGGGATTTAGTATTGGTGGATTGATATCTATCTTGATGATGACTCTTGGTTGGCATGGATATGCTATCCTAAATTGACTTGGCTTCCAAGATTATTATTCATTTGTCATCAATACAATCCCTCATTTCTGGGGATGGTAAGTTCCATACCAGCTCATACAACAGTTTCTCAATACTGTACTGCATAGAGAGTGCACCCTTTTTTTCAAGGAGGAAATCACTTTCTTCTTTTCCCACCCCCCCCCCGCCCCCACTCCATTTTTAAGTCTTGCTTTCTGATTTGCAGACTATTCACCAACAATAAGTGCACATAGAATTCAGTTTGGAGGCTAACTTTGTTTTGGTTTGCTTTCTCAGATCAGTCTGGTTATATCTTTCCTGTCACACCAAGATTTGCATCCCAGTGTGGTTATACAATTGCTGTGGATCACTGGAGAGTTGAATTCCGTGCCTCTGTCCTCAGCTGTTGTGTCCATATTGTGGTAAGTAGATCTTGGAAATCTAGTGTGGAGAGATTTGCAAAGGACATGTTTCTTTTTAAAAAATTATTGCTTTTCCTTGACCTATGAACCAATGAGATGCAAATGTTGCTATTGTCTGTTTCAATCTTAAAATGTTTATTGGATGCATTTTTCAAGGCAAATGCAGGCGACTGAAGTTTGAACTGTTTTTAAATGCTGTCTAAATTTCACCAAGAATCTTGTTTGGAGGCCTATTTTCCTGGAACAGTGGACATAGGGGTGGGATGGCAAGATCACCAGAGCCCTACATCCTAATGGAGGGATATCCTCCAACTGGAATCAAATGATGTTTGCGGTTCAGTGTGTACTGCATTAAGGGAGGATGTAGATGGACACCTTCAATTCACAATATAGGGGATATTGAATGGGAGTTATGTGCTCTCCTTAGTGTGGGAGTGCCTAATGAAGCTCTTCCAGGGTTGTTACTCCAATAGAGTCCTTCGTGCTTGAGAACAGTCACTGACACAAGCCAAAATGTTATGCTGATTTGCTTTTAAATGTATAATGAAATGGTTCACCAACTGTATTTTGATACCATTGATCATATTTCCAATTTGTTTGTAGAATGATGAGCAATTCAACCTCACTATACAAGTACAAGTATCAGGAACTGATGGAGCAGCTTCAACATATATTCAAACTCTGTCTTGTATGTACTCTCCATGGGCTGCAAGGGAAATATTCTGTGAAGAAAACTACATGCAGGTAAAGACAGCAATACTGAATATCTGTCCAGACTGTCAAATATTTCAAAACTGAGAATGGAGGCTTCAAGATTAATGCAACACTTCAAATACAAATCACTGATTTATAATCTGTGTGTGTGCTTCTGGGTCAAATACTCTACATTTGCTCATACATCCTTGCATCAGGATTGATGTCTTAGTTGTAAATTAAGCTAATGGGAAATGTTTCCGATTTAATAAACGAAAACTAACTACCAAGTTGTGTATATCCAGTGGGTTCTCGTGGATAGAATTGTTATCTTTCTGAAGATAATTTGTACTCTTAATCCACTAAACTGCCTGATAGACCATGTGCCTGGATTTCAATAGGTGACCTTATTGAACTTGGGCAATGAGTGTTCCTGCCATTTTCCCAGTGACTCTACTGGAACTGTAGGCATGTAACTTGTTTCAGTAACTACAAAGATCTATTACACCAGGTTGAAGATTCACTAACTTTGTCTTGCCATCAATCATGCCCAGATCTCTGTAGAAAGAAATATACCAACCATTGAGGAGGATTATGCCCAAGATGCTGAAGATTGGGCTTTAGTATTGCCAGAAGTAAGTAGCTTTTTTCTTTGCCCTCACTCACAGAAACTTGTACTAAAGACTTTCCAATATTGGAATGGAGGGAAATTGAACTCACAATACTCTATATTGCAGTTGTAAATGTCTAACATATGTGTGGTTTGACCATTTCCTGATCTGAGATGGAAGGACTTTATTAGATCTGTTTATCTTGGCCTCACATTGGATTAAAAGATGAGAATCAAAACTTGACCTGGACCCTTGATATAACTGGTGTGTGTGAAACATGCATAGAAAATGCTAGAAGCACTTAGCAAATTAGTCAGTATCTGTGGGGAGATTAGATCCAGTTCTTCAGAACTGGAAGAAATCCGATGAATTGAGGGAGGGACAACCAATGCATGCACAAACATTGAAGTGCAATGTATTGCATGCTGTCAACAGCCTAATTGTATTTTTCCTCCTTGCCTCACAGCAAGTAGTTTAAATGCTGTTTAAGCCATCTTGTAGATTATGGGGACTTTTATTTTTCTCACATACATCCATCAATACAAGTTCCCCACCATGAAGCTGTATGGCTTGGGATAAGGTGGCATGAGCATTTTTTCCCTGTTAAGGGAGTTTCACCATAGTCAATAATTTTCCCTGGAAAATGCACACATTGTCTTGAATCCCCAAAAAATGCAATGAAGTGGCCTTCTCCAATTAAATTCTTGAGTAAGGTTGCTGCTTCAATTTGCGATAAAACTGAGGAGTCAGGCTTATTGCCAGCTGTTTGGCATGCCTTTTGACAAAGCATGCCAAAGGTCATGTCCAGAGAATTTAAGCTTGTAACTTGTCCTGAACACATCAGTGAAGAAGTAAAAAATCTCTTGACTCCTTTCCGATCTCCTTCACACCCATCTGATTTGACTACAATCACTGTTCCCTTTTCCTCATTAGATTCCTATATTCCTGAATTGTGACGTGATCTGATCAGCCACATGATGGCGTGCTCCTGCTCCTATCTCATGGTCTAATTATTTTCATCCGGCCAACATGTGTACTAGTTTAATCCCAATCTGCTAGTTACAAGAGGAACCCCCCCCCCCCCCCCCACCGGCCATTGAAATTACTGGCAATCTTTCTATCTAACATTCAAATTAGGGAAAATTAAACTTCTGGATCTCCACATATTTGACTTGGATATGATGTACTTCTGATTGTCTTATAGTTTTTCTCTTAACTGGAAAGAGTCATCCACCCTTTTGTGGTCTCTACTGTTCATGTAGGCAAGTAGTGCAGGCAGTGGAATATGGCAAGTGGTATTTCATGTCCCTGGTGGTAAAAGGAGTATGACTGTGATAGAAGCACATGAGAGAGGCTATGGCATCAACACAACAGTGTCGCGTATTTTGCTTCGTGCTCCATATCATGCAAATGAGGCTCAAATAGTCTTGGTAAGTTCACTAATCCTATTCTCCAAGTGGTGGTTTGGGCTCAAAATTCTTGACTGAAGCATTCCTATAGGTAGCTGAATATTTTGGCTTTTCATGTAAATTTCCCTTTCCCATTAGGTCCAAGGTGTGCCCTTGTCTGTAATCCGATCGACCAGCTTTTACAAACGGCATTGGGTGATTCTGCTAATTGATACAGCAGTGGCTTGTCCTGTTGGTAAGAACTTGCATATTATGCTCTCAGTTGCACCAGACATTCTTCACCCTTCTGTCCCAACAGAAATGAATAGATCAAGCCATGCAAAACTGGATCCAGTTCTATAACAACTTTAAAGCAAAAGTGTCTTCCTTGTTTAGACTAACCTGGGCAGAGTTTCCAATTTCTGTGCTAGGGGTCAGCCTGTTTTTTTTTTCATAAAATAAACACTTTTTTTAAAAAAGCAAGCCATTTTCTGTCACTATCCAAGAATGTCACCATCTATAGTACTGGACTCTTGATGTACTGTGTAGGGGAGCCATCCATTGCTTTCAGAATGTCATTTGCATTCTGCCTGGAATAATTGAAGTCACATTTTAAAAAAAATGTGCAATCTGTCAAATCAACATAACTTTTTCTTCCCCCACTTCAGATGGCATTACATTCACTGATAATATAATCACCTGGACAGTGCCAAGAATCTTCACTCCAATTGTGACCAGTGCAGTTCATCAGGACAACACCTCCATGGGAGTAAATGGCATCAAGTTGGGTCCTACAAGAATGGCAGAAAGAAATTATACCCTGAATAAAAATGATACTGCTCTTGCTATAAGAGTCCCAATTGGAGCACAGGATGGATACTATAAGGTTGGTGACAAATTAGATTTTTGCATTGCAGATGGAAAGCAGATATATTCTCCACAATAGATACCCTTTGGACAGGGATTGCAGCCCACAATGTTGTACCTACTTGAAGAAAACTCCTTCTGTAAATGTGGCAAATCTAAGATTGTTGCTATTATGGTATTGGCTTCTGTATATTTGGAAGCAGAGATACAAAATGTTCACTCTGGAAATGCCTTGCATATTTTGATATGCAACCAGCAGATTCTGTCTGAAGGCAAGACCTCCAATTCCCACAATGTGGGTTTGGCTTTTTAGGGTTTATTTATCACCCAGTCATCTTTAAATCTAGGGCTATTTTGTTGAAATTAAGGAAGGCAGAGACTCTGCAGACAGTTAACCACCCCCTCCTCTGTCCACTTTACATTGCCACTTAATGTAGCTGATTTCAACTATCTTGTCATGTCCCTGAAGCCTTGTTAAGGCTACAGCATATCATATTTCTGTTCATTAACTGCCAGATTCAACAGTAAACAGACTTTTGCCTAAGCTGCAGGTAGTGAAGGGTTTATTCAATCTGAGGTTGAGAATGTGACTTTAAACAAGCAAGCTTTAAAAAGTGGAGGGTTTTTTTGGCCCTTGTTAGAAATTTCCTAGAATTCTGGCTCACTTGTGACTGAACCTGAAGAAAATAGCAACAGTTTACACTTGTCTGATATCAGTGTTTAAAGTCTGATGTAATGTCACTCCGTTCTAATTGCTGAATTGTTACCTTGCTTTCAGAGCCACGTGGTGGATGGCCAGTATGGTATCAAATACAGCATTAACCTATTCTTGGAGCACCTGTGGGAAGATGAGGCATGGGGATGGAATAAAATCAATGTGATCCATCCAGTCACCACTCCCTTTATTCCTCAGCCTCTTGTTCTCACTGATGGTATGTAGTGTGGCCTTAAATACAACTGGCATATAGTCTTCCCTAAATGGGATGTTCTTGGTTATTAAAATTGACATGAACTGGATCATACATGCAAAAGTCCCATCTTTGAATTTATTATTAATTCCTTGGATGTGGGCATCACTGGCAAAGCTGGCATTTATTGAATATCCTTAATTGCTCTGAAAAGGTGGTGGACTGCATTGATCTGCTGCAGTCCATGTTTGGGAGGTGATCCCACAATGCTGTTGGGAGTTTGCTGGGTTAAAATCCTGGATGATGGATCTGTGATATGCCCAAATCAAGATGGGGTGTGTCACTTGGGAGGAGGTGTTCCCATGCTTCTACTGCCCTTGTCTTCCGAGCTGGTAAAGGTCACAGGTTTGAGAGGTGCTGCCAAAGAAGCATTGTTAGTTCACATTGCACCACTGTACACCAAGGATGGATTTTTAAACTAGCGGCTGATATGCTGATCAAGCAAACTGCTTTGTCCACTGCCAAAAATGGCATGATAAATTAGTAATCCATAGTGCATGGCTCTGAACCAAACAGCCATTTGAATCCTTTTGGGCTCATGGGAGTTCTGAGAAAATGCCTGCTTCCACAATCTCATGCTACTGGCAAATAGTGTGACCTGAGTCAATATTGCATGTGTCCTGTCTCTTCCACTACTATGAAATGCCCTTGTCCCCATCAAAACTGCTGCAGTTGAATATATGGATGTCAGATGTTCCCATCATGCTCGATGGATTAAAATCCAGGCCCCAAAGGTGAAAATGCCTTTTTCTAACTCTGCTCCAACACACTGTTCAGTGCTTGTTTATAGTAATGCATCAAGTATCAGTCCAAGCTGATCAATTCGGTTACATCACTTGTTCACTGCATGGGCAATTGATGTTTCATGCAGATATTGAACAATTCACACAGCTGTGACTTAAATGGGTTTATTATGCTGCTACATAAATGTGTTCCAGATTGGAGTTCAACTTTTCTATATCTATTCCAGATACCATTCCTGAGCAATGGCTATTCAATGTCACACTAGGCAACTTTCTTCCTGATGTGGAACTAAAAAAGCTCACTCTGGGCTCTCAATCCTTCCCTGTGGATGAAGAAAACCAGATATTTAATGTGTACAACTGGACTACCACAAACGAGACAACCCTAAATAGAATCTTCATTCTCGAAGTTCCAATGGAGTCACCAGTTGTAGACCGAAAGGTAATGGAATATTGGTGAGAAATGTGGGTTCCTACATGGCCTGAAATGTTGTTGACTCTTTGCTTTCTTTTTAGTATATAGGAGATGGTGTTGAACAATACACCCTTGACATCATTTACACCCTGACTGTGGTACCAGAAAATGTAATATTCACACATGTAGCTCGTTTAATCCATAAACATAAGATAGGTAAGTTTTTCTATCCCTGTGCCCACTAAGGCAGGAATGCTTTCTTTAAAGGCTACAAATAATACTGTGTTTACTTTAGTACTTCCTGTGGCAAATGGCTTTTGTGATGAAGAAAACATGACACTGGTGATAACCCATGGAACCTTGGATCAGTACTGGATTCCTTTCATTGGCAATGTACAGTTAACCCCTCAGTCTGCTGAGCAGACTGGTTATATGCTGAGAGATAATGGTACCCACTTAATACTTGTTGTTCCACATGATGCAGCTGAAGTTGTCCATGAGGTAAGCTGCTTTTACCTAGTCCCTCTTTTGGCTTTTAATTTGAGCTAATTGTGGCTTCATTACAGGCAATGAATGACCAAGGCCTTAGAAACAGATTTGACTTCAGACTGAAGGATAATAAAACCCTGGATGTGCTGACCAACTTTTCTGTTTCCTGCAGCTTTTCTACAGCAGACTTCATAAGTAAGCTCTTGGCTTTCACTCATATCCAAAGCCTGGCTTGCATGTTGATATACTGACTTTTTTCTTCTCTTAGCTTGTTTGCCAAATGGAAGAATGGTTATTACTGCTCTAAAACTTGAAGCATTGTTGGGAATAGATGCTGCCAAAATGATGCTGAAGGATAGAAGCTGCAAGCCAAAGGAGAGTGATGAATTCAAAGCTGTCTTTGAAATTTCTGCTAACTCATGTGGCACAATTAGAAGGGTAAGCTAAATATGGCCTTCTGTTGAGTGACATAAGCTGGAGGCTACAGGAAGGGCTCAGCAAGCATCTAGTAATTGACTAATTGGCTTCTCTTGTAGTTTGAGAAGAATTACATGATCTATGAGAATGAAGTGGTGTACTTCAGAGAATCAGAACCAACTAGTGACCCAATATATCGGTAAGAAACTGAGCAAAGGCTTTTCCTTTTTGTGGGTGTATAAATAACACGTGTTTGCTCCTTTTTTAGGCTTGCCATATCTTGTCATTACCACATAAATGACTCCCTGCATATTCAGTTTGAACACCAAGTAAATCCTCTGCCAGCTGTTGTACCTGGATATGGACCTATTGTCTTAGTTATGCAACTTTCCAAAGGTAAAGCTCCTAAACTACAGTTCTATACTAGCTTCCATTTTAAAATAGTTGTACCCCACATGTCCAGTATGCAATCATGTGAGTGAATATCCATGATTGCTTAATATTGAAATGGGAAGAGCCCCTCTCTCTGGAGCTCACTTTTTTTGGCTTGGATTCTTGCAGATGTGTTGTATTCGAACCTGTATGAAGAAGGTGACTATCCATTAGTGAAGTATCTGACTGATCCCCTGTACTTTGAAGTGCAACTGTTGCACATAGAAGATCCACAAATTGAATTGTTCTTGCAAGATTGCTGGGCAACTGCATCACCAGACAGAAATGATATTCCACAATGGCCAATCATTGTCAAAAGGCAAGTATGAGCCACTTTCTGGAGAAGGTGGGGAGCTAATTAACTTGAATAACTAACTAACTTTTTTTAAACAGCTGTGAGAACAAGGCTGATGTGCATATGACCATCTTTCATCCAGTAACCAGTAATGAGCGGGTCAGATACCCCACTCACTACAAAAGGTTTGAGGTCAAGATGTTTGCTTTTACTGTGGGCAACCTGAATACCATAGTGGGACAGGTGAGGATTGCTTCAGATAAACATGTTGGTCAGTGCTTTCCACATAATGTCCTGCTATAATAATGCTGTACTTTTATTTTAGGTGTACTTTCATTGCAGTGTAGTCTTGTGCAGGAAGGACCCAGTAAGTGGGCAACTTTGCCCTGGTCAATGTATACCAGGAAAACAGAGGCTGGGTAAGGTATTAAGATTGGAATAAAACTTGTGGTGGTGCCTGTTGCATGCTACTGACAAACTGTGTAACTGCAGGTCGAAGTGCAGGTGCAGAGCACCATCTGCAGGGATCTGTATCATCAGGAGCAGTGGTGATCGTGGCAGAAATCCCTACCCTGGAAAGCAAGATTGTGACAGGTGAAGAACCATTCTTGAGCTAGTGATTCTAGCAGTGATTCTGAAATATATTTGCAACTTGTCTGGCTTTTTTTTTCATCAGATATCGCAGTGAAGTCCTACTCCTGGCCATTGCTACTGATTGGAGGTGTAACAATAATTGTTGCTTCTATTGTTCTTGGAATTATTGGTCACAAATGCCAAATGAACAGATTATATTAATCTTAATTAAAAACAAATTTCTAATTTAAATAGTGTATTTCTTTTTTATTCGTTCATGGGATGTGGGCATCATTGGCAAGGCCAGCATTTATTGCCCATTCCCTAATTGCCTTTGAGAAGGTGGTGGTGGTGAGGCCCCCTCTTGAGTGGTTTGCTAATCCATTTCAGAGGGCAATTAAGAATCAGCCACATTGCTGTGGGTCTGGTCTGGAGTCATAGGCCAGACCAAGTAAGGACAGCAGGTTTCCTTCCCTAAAGGACATTAGTGAACCAGAGGTTTTTGCAACAATCCATCAGTTTCGTGGCCACCATTACTGATACTAGTTTTTCCAGATTATTTATTTAATTTAATTAAATTCCCCAGCTGCTGTGGTGGGATTTGAGCTCATGACTCCAGATTATTAGTCCAGTCCTCTGGATTACTAGTCCAGTAACATAACCACTATGCTACTGTACTTTGTCATTGTTATGACATTAGCCAGAAGCACCTGATGCAGTAAACTGCTTGGATGAAGTCCTGAGCAGAGCTGTGATTTTAGGTTTGCAGTGAGTGCTTATCACTGTTCCCTAATTGCTATCTAGCAGAAATGACTAACAATTGGGATTAGGAAGCAGCAAGGATTTTGTATTTTGCAGATTGAACACTGAGGCCAATTGTTTTTTTTTGGGGTGGGGGGAGGGAGAGTGGAGAAAGGAGGAAAGAGAATTATAAAATAGTAAGTACACTTTTTAAGCAATTCTTGAACTTTCAATTTAATCCCAATTGACTATTTGTTTACAGGTTGTTTTTGCTGTCCTAGTTAATGGCACCACAGGAGATGTTAACAAAATTGATCAATTCTATGCAAGCTAAGGCAACTCTGTCTCTTTGACTGGTAGACACCATTTCCTGTAGTGCCTAATGGTCCTTTTAATGTGGGGAAAGGGTGGGAAAGTGGAGTTGAGGTAAAAATCAGATCAGCCATGATCTCAATGGCAGAGCAGGCTCGAGGGGCCAAATGGCCTGCTCCTATTTCTTATACAAGTATCTATTAGACCATACAATTTTCTGTAGGTTTGTTGAAATAGGACTTTGTTGCTTTTATTAAGTATATTTCAGTTTAATTGGACCACATGTTGGATTGTAGTAGTGGTGCCCTTCGAAAGGATACTTCTGGCAGGTTACATCAGGGCAACTCAGTGCTGCCCCTATTGGTCCAATTAAAATAGGCCCAAGTCTCCCTCTTGCCTTTACCCATTAAATGATCACTTCATGCTAACCCCAGCCCACACTCTTTCCAATGTAAATCATAAAAATTGCTCAAGTATCTCTGCCCCATGAACAAATTCTCTTAAAAGCCAAATCTGATTAGTGGTGTCTTAACATTGTGTGTGTATACATGTATTGGCCCACTCATTTTATTAAAAGTTACTTAAATTCCTTGGTCAAATCCCACGACAAAAGGATTCCAATCTTTTTAAAATAATTGTCTTAAATGTATGATAGCATATGTGTAGTTCCTAGGATGTGAGATGGGCAAGGTTGTGCTTGGTGGTATCATTTAGATGGCAGAAGATAATGAGGTTGGTGTGATTGCAGGTGAGGACAAAGGGACGCCTCTTCATTTTATGAGACAAATGGATAAGAGTAGAGGCATAGGAAATGGAACTGACATGGTCAAGGAACTTGTTCTTATGGCACTTCCAGTGACCGACCATAATCTAGGTGGTTGTGGTGGGCAATGGGCTTGCAAGCCCTTGGCCAGGAATAAAAAGCAGTCTGGGAAGAGAAGGCAGAGACCAGGACATTGGCCCAGATTTTTCCCTTAGTGGTGAATGAATGGTACCTGCTGATCATTAGATTTGAAATTGCCCACATACTATCCATGGGCTTTTGGGTGCTGGCAGTTCCTCTACCATTTGCACTGAAATAACATGAGCCCTGTTAGGCTCACCATTTTTGGCACAGATTGCAGGTGAAGTTGGAAATTGGAAGGATAGTTAATGAAAGGTTAAACTAAATTTTAGGGTTTTTTTCAGCTCATTGGGACAGCATACAGTCCTTTTTGTGAATCTTGTAGAGTTGGAGAACAAGAGTGGATGAAGCAAGAGAGATTTCCAATTGAGATGAGAGGTAACTAGGGAAATGGTTTACAGTTTGGTAGCAGGAGATAGGAGTCATTTAATAGTTGGCATTCAGCCTCAGCCAGGTAGAGGTCCTTCCACCATATGAGACCGCACCTGGAATACTGCATACAGTTTTGGTCTCCATACTTAAGAAAAGACATACTTGCTCTCGAGGCAGTACAAAGAAGGTTCACTCGGTTAATCCCGGGGATGAGGGGGCGGACATATGAGGAGAGGTTGAGTAGATTGGGACTCTACTCATTGGAGTTCAGAAGAATGAGAGGCGATCTTATTGAAACATATAAAATTGTGAAGGGGCTTGATCGGGTGGATGCAGTAAGGATGTTCCCAAAGATGGGTGAAACTAGAACTAGGGGGCATAATCTTAGAATAAGGGGCTGCTCTTTCAAAACTGAGATGAGGAGAAACTTCTTCACTCAGAGGGTGGTAGGTCTGTGGAATTTGCTGCCCCAGGAAGCTGTGGAAGCTACATCATTAGATAAATTTAAAACAGAAATAGACAGTTTCCTAGAAGTAAAGGGAATTAGGGGTTATGGGGAGCGGGCAGGAAATTGGACATGAAGCTGAGTTTGGATCGGTCAATGCCCTGTGGGTGGCGGAGAGGGCCCAGGGGCTATGTGGCCGGGTCCTGCTCCGACTTGTGTTCTTTAGATTTGTGGTTGGGATCAGATCAGCCATGATCTTATTGAATGGCGGAGCAGGCTCGAGGGGCCGATTGGCCTACTCCTGCTCCAATTTCTTATGTTCTTATGTTCTTATGTAACAGTGCCCCTTTTGTCAGGTTAGATGATGGGGCAAGAATTAAAAGACTGGAAAGCTGTGAATGCAAAGGAGATTAACTAATGGGAGTAGAGAAACTAAGGCATCCCATATCATGACAGTTCCCAAAGATCAAGGCAAATGATCTAGAGGGAGGTCGCCAGAGTCGAGAAGGCTGGAGACTAGAGAAGGGGACAGATTTATGTTGAGTCAAGTGGCCTGGATTAAAAAGACAGGTGGTAGAAGATCTGTCCTGTCAATCTCGGAAGTGATTTGAGGTGCTGGCATAGGGTATGAAGCCAAGTTCCTTGCTGAAAACAAATCAAGAAGTGAGTTAGAAGTTGAGGGTCAGAAGAAAGTGAAGGGAAAAGAGGAGCATGGGTTAGGATCCAAGAGTTACTTTAGGTTCTGGCCCTTACTACCTGAAAGGAGGGAAAATAATCAGTTTTCCTCCTTAGTGCTGGTCAAAACAAAGGATGATGTAAAGAGAGGACCAGGACACCTGCAGTATAGTTTGAGACAATACTGCTGAATATACAGGCAGAATGCATGCACCTGCACATGGTTTTTTTTAAAAGTTGAATTGAATGAAGCACCCCCTTGTTTTCAACACAACAAAAAGCCAGCATTTTAATATTCAGTTCTGACAAAGTATGTATATGCCTGAAATAGTAACCTAAGTTTTCTCTTTACATGGGTTGATTGAGCTGTGCATTTCCAACATTTTCTGGTTTTGTGTCAGACCAACACCATTTGCAGCTTTTTGTTCTTACTATTTGTAAAATTAAACCTGAGCTGGCTTGATTCAGTGTGTGTGGTGGTTATTAAGCACAGCTCCTGGCATAGCTAGTTTAAGATGAAATGGTATGTAAGTGAACCTTTCAAAATGATTCCGAATTAAATCTGATCTGCAGACTGAATTTGTAATGACCTGGTCCTAGTCTTTGAATTCTGAGATGGTAAAACTTGGGCCTTTTTTTGCACTGGGTGGGGGGGCTTTAAAATATTTTCTTGTACAAAGCACTGGCTTACTTAAACTATAACATTATTTCCTGTAAAATGTCAATGTGGCTTGTCTAATCAGTTTTGTGTGTGTATTTAAATAATCAGTAAATTTCAACATGGACCTTGGCATTATTGCCAAAAGCATCCTGATTTTGCATAATGGTAATATACACTTTCAGACAAATATATTAGATGCCTATCTAGGCATTCATTACAGCTCACTCCTAAAATTATTGGGGAATGCTGTACAGCTAGTAGCTGGTGCCAACTTAATGTAAATTTTAGTATACAAGTTATAACTGAAGTTTCTAAACCTATTTCACACTCCAAACAGGTCAGAGGCTGGGTGTTCTGATGGGAGTGACTCACCTCCTGACCCCCTAAAGCCTTTCCACCATCTACAAGGCACAAGTCAGGAGTGTGATGGAATACTCTCCACTTGCCTGGATGAGTGCAGCTCCAACAACACTCAAGAAGCTCGACACCATCCAGGAAAAAACAGCCTGCTTGATTGGCACCCCATCCATTTCCTAAACATTCACTCACTTCACCACCGGCGCACAGTGGCTGCATTGTGTACCATCCACAGGATGCACTACAGCAACTCGCCAAGGCTTCTTCAACAGCACCTCCCAAACCCACGACCTCTACCACCTAGAAGGACAAGAGCAGCAGGCACATGGGAACACCACCACCTGCACGTTCCCCTCCAAGTCACACACCAACTCGACTTGGAAATATATCGCTGTTCCTTCATCGTCGCTGGGTCAAAATCCTGAAACTCCCTCCCTAACAGCTGGTGGGAGAACCTTCACCACACGTACTGCAGCAGTTCAAGAAGGTGGCTCACCACCACCTTCTCAAGGGCAATTAGGGATGGGCAATAAATGCTGGCAGCGCAAGTGACGCCCACATCCCATGAACAAATTTTTAAAAAAACATTCACTTTTTACATGTATAGATGAGAGACTTTGAGTCATCTGCAGTATCAGTGGAAAGAGACCAGTTTAATAAAACTTTGCAGAAAGGAAAACAGACTAAAGTTCAAGCTGCTCTGCTTGGAACAAGTTGTCCTTTCAATGTTTAATAGTAATCATTCATGGTGACTCTGGTTTTATTTGCTATTAACGGCGCTCTCCATGACATTGCTCATAATACATCAGAGGATACGTTCTTTTAATCACAGAGTGCACAGTGTATTACCGGGGCTACTGGCTCACAGTGATAAAGTCAAATAGTGTTTTTATTATGGGATTTTTATCAGTGTTTTGGGAATCAAATTATGCAATGTGTCCAAATTTCTCTGAAAACTAAATCAGTGGCCTTGATTACATATTCAATTACCCATGTATTCAATTTTTATTTCTATTTGAACACAGATTTACTATAAGCCCACCGACTCCCACAGCTTCCTTGATTACATTTCCTCCCACCCCGATTCCTGTAAGGACTCTGTTCCATTCTCCCAGTTTCTCCATCTCCGTCTTATCTATTCTGACAATGCCACCTTGCACACCAATGCTTCCAATTTTTCTTCACCCGAGGATTCTCCACCACTGTAGTTGACAGGGCCCTCGATCGTGTCCATCCCATTTCCCGCACATCACTCCCAGAACCACAATAGTCTCCCTCTTGTCCTCACCTTCCAACCCACCAGCCTCCACATTCAACGGATCATCCTCCATCATTTCCGCCACCTCCAGCGCAATGCCACTACCAAATACAGCTTCCCCTCCCCTTTCAGCATTCTGTCGGGACCTTTCCCTCCACGACACCGTGGTCCACTCTTTCATGACCCCCAACAACCGCTCCCCTTTCCCCCGCACCTTCCTACAAGAGCACAGGAGATGCAACACCTGCCCTTTCACCTCCTCCCTTCCCACTGTCCAGGGCCCCAAACACTCTGGGTGAAACAGCAATTTACTTGTACTTCTTTCAATTTAATAAACTGTATTTGCTGCTCACGATGCGGTCTCCTCTGCATTGGGGAAACCAAATGTTGATTGGGTGAATCGCTTTGCGAAATGCTTCTGCTCAGTTCCCAAGCGTGACCGTGACCTTCCTGTCGCTTGCCATTTTAGTTCTCCGCCCCACTCCCACTCTGATCTCTCTGTCCGACGCTCTTCCAATGAAGCCCAATGGAGGCTCGAGGAACAGTACTTCATTTTTCGATTAGGCACTTTACAACAGTCCAGACTTAACATTGATTTCAATAACGTCAGATCATAACCACTGCTCCCATTTTTTTGGACAGCGGGTGCTGGTAATGGTTCTGCTGTTGCCATTTACAGCTCCCCCAGACCCATCTTTTAGTTTCTTTACTTGTCGCTTTACCACTCTCCTTGCCTTGCACCATCATCGCATTTGTTATTTGATCACTCCTGCCCTCCACCCTATTTCACCTCTTTTGTGCTCTCCTCCCGACCCCCCTCCCCCCACTTTGGCCTGGCTCTGTACTTGCTTAAAAACTGTTAACTCTTTAACTTCCAGTTCTGAAGAAAGGTCTTCAACCCGAAACGTTAACTCTGTTTCATTCTCCATCGATGCTGCCTAACTTGCTGAGTATTTCCAGCATTTTCTGTTTTTATTACAGATTGCTGATATTGTTTCATATAAAAATCCCTTCTGGCACAGTTGTACTAACATTTTTTGCATTGATATGCAATGGTGTCATATGCACAAGAGAAAATCAATAGCAGGTTAGCAATCTGACCACAGACTTTACTAAAGGCAAGAAGCATTGAACCGCATTCATGAGTAGTGTCAGTTTGGCTCACTAGTCACAGTCTCACTTCTGCTTCAGAAGGTTCTGGATTTGAGTCCCATTTCAGGACATGAGCACATAATGTAAGCTGACAGTGTGGTACAGCAAGAGCTGCGTTGTCGGAGATGCTGTCTTTTCGATGAGACGTTCGAGTAATATTCTTGCGAGGGTTCCCTGATCTCCCACTGTAACTTCAGTGGAAGATCAGCAGATACCCTGGAAAAATGGCACAAATGGACATTTCTTTGGGGTTTCTGTTGAAGTTACAGCAGGAAATTGGAGAACCCCTGCCGAAATTCTATCCCATTAAATCAAGGCTTCATCTGCCTGTTCAGGTGGATATAAAAGATCCCATGACATTAATCAAAGAATAGCAGGGGAGTTATACAGGACAAGATGTATCCTTCAATCTACACCACCAAATTAGATTAACTGCTTATTTATTCGTTGCTGCTTGTGGGACCTTGCTGAACACAAATTGGATGCTGCATTTGACTACCTAACAGCAGTGACTACACTTCAAAAGTTGAGGTGTCCCATTGATATGAAAGGCACTATATGAATGCAAGCTCTTTACTCTCACTGCTTGGGTTTCACTTTGACTGCAGTATAACTCAAATATGCAATATAATCATAAGAGAACAACTAAATCATACTATCAGGTGAGATCCTGAATGAATATTTCACATCGGTATTTACGGTTGAGAAAGGCATGGATGTTAGGGAACTTGGGGAAATAAATAGTGATGTCTTGAGGAGTGTACATATTACAGAGAGGGAGGTGCTGGAAGTCTTAACGCGCATCAAGGTAGATAAATCTCCGGGACCTGATGAAATGTATCCCAGGACGTTATGGGAGGTTAGGGAGGAAATTGCGGGTCCCCTAGCAGAGATATTTGAATCATCCACCGCTACAGGTGAGGTGCCTGAAGATTGGAGGGTAGCAAATGTTGTGCCTTTGTTTAAGAAGGGCGGCAGGGAAAAGCCTGGGAACTACAGACCAGTGAGCCTGACATCTGTAGTGGGTAAGTTGTTAGAGGGTATTCTGAGGGACAGGATCTACAGGCATTTGGAGAGGCAGGGACTAATTAGGAACAGTCAGCATGGTTTTGTGAGAGGAAAATCATGTCTCACGAATTTGATTGAGTTTTTTGAAGGGGTAACCAAGAAGATAGATGAGGGCTGTGCAGTAGACGTGGTCTACATGGACTTCAGCAAAGCATTTGACAAGGTACCGCATGGTAGGTTGTTACATAAGGTTAAATCTCATGGGATCCAAGGTGAGGTAGCCAATTGGATACAAAATTGGCTTGACGACAGAAGACAGAGGGTGGTTGTAGAGGGTTGTTTTTCAAACTGGATGCCTGTGTCCAGCGGTGTGCCTCAGGGATCGGTGCTGGGTCCGCTGTTATTTGTCATTTATATTAATGATTTGGATGAGAATTTAGGAGGCATGGTTAGTAAGTTTGCAGATGACACCAAGATTGGTGGCATTGTGGACAGTGAAGAAGGTTATCTGGGATTGCAACGGGATCTTGATAAATTGGGCCAGTGGGCCGATGAATGGCAGATGGAGTTTAATTTAGATAAATGTGAGGTGATGCATTTTGGTAGATCGAATCGGGCCAGGACCTACTCCGTTAATGGTAGGGCATTGGGGAGAGTTATAGAACAAAGAGATCTGGGAGTACAGATTCATAGCTCCTTGAAAGTGGAGTCACAGGTGGATAGGGTAGTGAAGAAGGCATTCAGCATGCTTGGTTTCATTGGTCAGAACATTGAATGCAGGAGTTGGGATGTCTTGTTGAAGTTGTACAGGGCATTGGTGAGGCCACACTTGGAGTACTGTGTACAGTTCTGGTCACCCTATTATAGAAAGGATATTATTAAACTAGAAAGAGTGCAGAAAAGATTTACTAGGATGCTACCGGGACTTGATGGTTTGACTTACAGGGAGAGGTTAGACAGACTGGGACTTTTTTCCCTGGAGAGCAGGAGGTTAAGGGGTGATCTTATCGAAGTCTATAAAATAATGAGGGGCATAGATAAGGTCGATAGTCAAAATCTTTTCCCAAAGTTAGGGGAGTCTATAACGAGGGGGCATAGATTTAAGGTGAGAGGGGAGAGATACAAAAGGGTCCAGAGGGGCAATTTTTTCACTCAAAGGGTGGTGAGTGTCTGGAACGAGCTGCCAGAGGCAGTAGTAGAGGCGGGTACAATTTTGTCTTTTAAAAAGCATTTGGACAGTTACATGGGTACGATGGGTATGGAGGGATATGGGCCAAGTGCAGGCAATTGGGACTAGCTTAGTGGTATAAACTGGGCGACATGGACATGTTGGGCCGAAGGGCCTGTTTCCATGTTGTAACTTCTATGATTCTATGATCAGAATAGGTACAGCACATGAGGAGGCCATTCAGCCCATTGTGCCTGTGCCAACTCTTGGAAAGTGCTATCCATTTCGTCCCACTATCCCTGCTCTTTCCCCATAGCCCTGTAAATTTTTTCCCTTCAAGTATTTATCCAATTCCCTTTTGAAAGTTACTATTGCATCTGCTTCCATCACCCTTTCAGACAGTATATTCTAGATCATTACAACTCGCTGCATACAAAAATGTTTCCTCGTGTCACCACTGGCTCTTTTGTTGATCACCTGTGTCCTCTAGTTACTGACCTTCTGCCACTGGAAACAGTTCCTCCTTATTTACTCTGTCAAAACAGTTCATGATTTTGTACACCTCTAAAAATATGTCCCCTCAACCTTCTCTGTTCTAAGGAGAACAACCCCAGCTTCTCCAGTGTCTCCTTATAACTGAAGTCCCTCATCACTGGCACCATTCTAGCAAATCCCTTCTGCACCCTTTCTAAGTCCTTGACATCCTCCCCAAAGTGTGGTGCCCAGGATTGAACACAATAGTCCAGCTGAGGCCTAACCAGTGTTTTATAAAGGTTTAGCATAACTTCCTTGCTTTTGTACTCTATGCCTCTATTAATAACGCCCAGGAACCCATACACTTTTTTTAAGCAACCTTCTCAACTTGTCCCGCCACCTTCGAAGATTTGTGTATGTGTATCCCCAGGTCTCTCTGTTCCTGCACCCACCTTTAAAATTGTGCCATTTAGTTTATATTGCATCTCCTCATTCTTCCTACCAAAATGCATCATTTCACATTTCTCTGCGTTAAATTTCATCTGCCATGTGTCTGCCCATTTCACCAGTCTGTCTATGTCCTCCTGAATTCTGTTATCCTCCACATTGTTTACTACATTTCCAAGTTTTGTGTCATCTGCAAACTTTGAAATTATACCCAAGTCCATGTCATTAATAAATATCAAAAAGAGCAGTGGTCCTAATACTGACCCCTGGGGAACACCACTGTATACTTCCCTTAAGTTCACCAGTACTCTTTGCTTTCTGTCCCCTAGCCAATTTTATGTCCACGCTGCCACTGTCCCTTTAATCCCATAGGCTTTAAATTTGCTAACATGTCTATTATGTGATACTTTATCAGATACCTTTTGAAAGTCCATATACACAACCTCAACCGCACTACCCTCATCAACCCTGTCTGATACTTCATTAAAGAACTCTATCAAGTTAGTCAAACACAATTTTCCTTTAACAAATCCATGCAGACTTTCATTTATTAGCCCATACCTTTCCAAGTGCCAATTCTTTTTGTCCCAGATTATTGTCTCTAAAAGTTCCCCACCACCGACGTTAGGCTGACTGGCCTGTAATTGCTAGGTTTATCCCTCTCCTCTTTTTTGAACAAGTGTGCAACATTTGCAGTCCTCCAGTCTTGCGGCACCATCCCCACATATAAGGAGGATTGGAAGATTGTGCCCAGAGCCTCCACAATTTCCACCCTTATTTCCCTTAGTAACCTAGGATGCATCCCATCTGGACCAGGTGACTTTTCTACTTTGAGTACTGCCAATCTTTTAAATACCTCCTTTTTATCCTGTCCAATATCACTACGACCTCCTCCTTTACTGCTACAATGGCAGCATCCTCTTTAGTGAAGACGGATGTGAAGTAGTCATTTCCTACCTCAACTATGCCCTCTGCCTCCACAAGAAGATCTATTTTGTCCCTAATCGGTCCCACGCTTCCTTTGAATAACCTTTTACTATTTATATGTTTATAAAAGACTTTTGTGTTCCCTTTTATGTTCGTCGCTAATCTATTCTCATACTTTCTCTTTGTCCCTCTTATTCCCTTTTTTAGATCTCCTTTGTACTTTCTGTATTCAACCTAGTTCTCTAATGTATTATGAACCTCACATTCGTCATCAGCCTCCTTTTTCTGTTTCATTTTAATCTCTATATCCTTAGTCATCCAGGGAGCTCTAGCTTTGGATGCCCTTCCTTTCCCCCTCGTAGGAATGTGTCTACTCTGTACCCAAACCGAATCCTCCTTGAAGGCCTCCCATTGTTCAATTACTGTTTTGCCTGCCAATTCTTGATTCCAATCTATCTGGTCAAGATCACTTTTTAACTCACTGAAATTTGCCCTCCTCCAGTTAAGCATTTTCACAATTGATTGTTCCTTGTTCTTTTCCATAACTGTTTTAAACCTAATGATATGATCACTGTTCCTCAAATGTCCACCCACTGAAACATGCTCCACCTGCCCCACTTCATTTCCCAGAACTAGATCCAGCACTGTTTCCTTCCTCATTGGGCTGGAAACACACTGTTCCAGAAGTTCTCTTGTATACATTTCAGGAATTCCTCCCCCCCCCCCCCGACCTTTGCCCTTTACACTGTTACTGTCCCAGTCTATATTGGGATAATTGAAGTTCCCCATTATCACTACTCTATAGTTCTTGCATCTTTCTGTAATTTGCCTGCAAATATTCTCCTCCATCTCCTTCCCACTATTTGGTGGCCTATAGTATATTCCCAGTAGCTTAATAGCTCCTCTATTGTTCTTTAATTCTAACCAGATAGATTCTGTCTTTGACCCCTCAACTACATTATCCCTTTCCAATGCTATAATAGTTTCTTTGATCAATATTGCCACCACCCCCCTCCTTTCTTTCCTTTCCTATCTTCCCTGAATACCTTGTAGCCAGGAATATTAAGTACCCAATACTCCACTTCTTTGAGTCAGGTCTCTGTTTTTGGCACTATATCATTGTCCCATTTGGCAACTTGAGCCTGCAGCTCACCAACCTTATTTACCACACTATGTACATTTACGCACATGCACTCCAATCTCACCTTAGTCTGCCTCGCATTTGCCCCCATCTGATCCCTCCTATTTCTGAACTATTCTTTACTCAAGTGCTATTTGTCTCTCCCAGTCTTATTTGCACCTTGTTTCTCCTCTCTAATGTTTCCTCCTGGTGCCCAGCCCCCTACCAATTCATGTCAGCGGTTGCAGGAACGCCTGTCTATTCCCCTGAGTATCGAATCCCCTATCACAGCTGCATTTCTCTTGCACCCCCCACCCCGTGCAGTTGAGTCTCCCACAATGCCGTGGATTTGTTCCTGACTGTACCCCACCCCCCGAGGTGTCAACACCCTCACTGGTATTCAACACTGAATACAGGTTTGTGAGTGCCACACACCCAGGGGACTCCTGCA
Source organism: Heptranchias perlo (assembly GCF_035084215.1). NCBI lineage: Eukaryota > Metazoa > Chordata > Chondrichthyes > Hexanchiformes > Hexanchidae > Heptranchias > Heptranchias perlo. The sequence continues at coordinate 51,400,618 of NC_090329.1, forward strand.
CTGCCTGCTCATTCCTCTTAGTCTGTCTGGTGGTCACTCACTCCCTCTCTGCCACTATCTGTATCTTCAGGGTGACCACCTCCTGAAATGTGCTATCCACGAAACTCTCAGCTGCCCCTCAAGCTCAGAAACTCTGAGCTCGAGCTCGAGCATTTGGCAGCACTTCCTGCACGTGTGGTTTTCCAGGACACATGAGGTGTTCTGGAGTTCCCACATGGCACAGGATGTGCTTGCGATGGGCCCCAGCTGTCCTGCCGTGTTTGCCAACGGTTATTTAAACTGTTTGTTTAGCTTTAAGTCACTTTACTGGTTATCTGATACTTAAACACTAACCTCTAAAAGAAACTTTAACCAATCACTAAAACACACTAACCACTGAACACAATTACAATAAACTGAATATTACACTGAATTACCCTCGGTGCTAAAGGCAATTATGTTCTTAATACTTAATAAACAATTAGCTCTAATTTCTAGGCTCTGCCGCTCCTCACTGTGTGCTCACTATGGCGTCACTTTTTTTGTTTTCACCTTTGTTTGTTTCCCCTCTGCCACACTGGGTCCATTGACAGGCTCTGCTGCTGCAGGTATTTCAAGCCCCAAGGTGGAAAAAGATGGATAATATCCCTTCATAAACATTTTACATCAACATTAAGTTATTTGAGAGTTTAACGCCATGATTATATTTCAGGTAATGTCCTGAGCCAGACATCACTAACTGTGATGCACAGTCAGCAGAGCCTTGTTATAATGCACAAAGACCTGAGTCTGAGCAGCTCAAATGCAGCCGCAGAGCTTTACACACACTTACTTTGATATAACCACTAAGCTCCCTCCTCTTCCAGCAGCTAACTTTTAAGGAGAGAGCAGTAGGAGTGCTTGTTTTTTGCCTTATATTAAGAATATTCTATTCAAGGAAGAGGTGCAACAGGATGCCAGGGCACTTTTGAAATGTTACTTCACACCGCTCTCTAGCTATACTGCAGCTATGCTTGAGCATCAGATCAAGACCATTCACCTCAGTTATTTTGCCACTTTTTGCTTTGATGTGCAGCCAAACTGCTAACCACCCAAATTCCCTTCCTGACCCACACGCTAGCTGATATTGTAAATCATTCCCACTCATCAGGTACTGTTGCTCTCCCTTTCAAAATCATCTTCATCCCCGCTCCTCAAAAAACCCACCCCCAACCTCTAGCTTCTTGCAAACTATCAAACCATCTCCAATGTCCTTTTTCTCTATAAAGTCCTTGAACATGTTGTCACCTCCCTTTTCCCCTCCCCTGCCATAGCACCAAAATGGTCCTAACGAAAGTCACAAATCAAATCCTCTATGATTGTGATTGTGATGCATTATCCCTCCTCGTCCTATCTACAGCCTTTGACATGGTCTACCTCACCTATCCAATTGTAGCCAGAGCACCTCCAGCAATGGGGGAGAACCGTCACCACACGGACTGCAGCGGTTCAAGAAGGCGGCTCACCACCACCTTCTCGAGGGCAATTAGGGATGGGCAATAAATGCTGGCCTCGCCAGCGACGCCCACATCCCATGAACGAATAAAAAAAATGGTTCTTCCTGTCTGACACCATTATTTCCAGAGTTACGCAATGATCTATCCTTGGCTTTCTTCTCCTCCTCATCAACATGCTCCCTTTTGGCGACATCATCCGCAGACAATGAGTCAGCTTCCACATGTATGCTGACAGCAACCAGCTCCACCTCTCCAACAGCTCTCTCAACCCTTTCACTGTTTCAATGTTGTCAGACTGCCTGTCGAGCATCCAGTCACCCCTTTACCCCAGCATTGGCAGCCACATCTTCATCAACATTCATCCCACCCTCTGGAATTCCCTCTCTAAAGATCTTTGTCTCCCCACATCTCTCTCCCCCTTTAAGATCCTGCTTAAAATCCTCCTCTTTTTACCACCTTTCGAATAGCTCCAACTCTGGCTTGGTTTCCATTTCTTTTATTACACTTCTGTCAAGAACTTTCCGACTTTTTTAAAGTTAAAGGCAGTATATAAATGCAAGTAGTTGGTATACTGTTCAAATCAAATTAGTCATTGTTTGATATTATGAAATGTGGAGTTATGCCCTTGGCTATGTTTCTGCACTGTTTCATGAGCTTCACTTTGCCTCACTTTTTTTCCCCTTTTTTTTGGTGTGGGGTGTGCTTAACAACTAAAAACCAAACAAACCAAAACCAAGAGTTCAAATCAAAATTTTATTATCCTCGTTCAGGATGCACTCGAGCCCCTGCGTTGCCCACCGGTCGCGGAAAGCCTCAAGCGTACCGGCAGACACCGCGTGCTTGCAGCCAGAACTTGAGGAGCAGCCCCTCCAAATAATGGAACAGGGGCTGCAGTCTCGCACACCCAGTGTACAAATGAAAAACGGACTCCTCCAGGCCGCAGAAAATGCAAGCGGCCTGGGTGTCCGTAAAATGGCGTAAACGCCTGTTGCACGGGACTGCTCCGTGCAACACCCTCCACCCCAGATCCCCAAAGTACTTTTTTTTTCTTTTTATGCCAGGGTATTTAACAATCAGGAAGGACAGGCAGGAAGGAAGGGGAGGTGGGGTGGCTATGTTAATAAAGGAAGGAATCACTGTAATACAGAGAAATGATATTGGGACAAAGCATCAAGATAATGAAACAGTTTGGGTGGAGATAAGGAATAATAAGGGAAAAAAAACATTAGTGGGCGTAGTATATAGGCCTCCTAATAGTTGCAACTCTGCTGGAAGAAGTATTAATCAGGAGATAGTCGGGGCATGTAATAAGGGAACAGCCATAATTATGGGGGATTTTAATTATCATATTAACTGGACAAATCAAATTGGGCAGAGCAGCCTTGAGGACGAGTTCATTGAGTGCATCAGGGATGGATTTCTTGAGCAGTATGTAACTGATCCTACAAGGGGGCAGGCAACCTTGGACCTGGTCCTGTGTAATGAGTCAGGATTAATTAATAATGTCCTAGTTAAGGATCCCCTTGGAACGAGCGACCACAACATGGTTGAATTCCATATCCAATTAGAGGGTGAGAAGGTTGATTCTCAAACAAGCGTACTGAGCTTGAATAAAGGAGACTATGATGGTATGAGAGCGGAATTGATTAAAGTGGACTGGGAAAATAGATTAAAGGGTAAGACGGTACATGAGCAGTGGTGTTCATTTAGGGAGTTATTTTACAACTTTCAAAATAAATATATTCCACTGAGGAAAAAAGGGTGTAAAAGAAATGACAGCCACCCGTGGCTAAGTAAAGAAATCAAGGATAGTATCCGACTAAAAACAAGGACATATAAGGTAGCCAAACTTAGTGGGAAGATAGAAGATTGGGAATTCTTCAAAAGACAGCAAAAAGTAACTAAAGGATTGATTAAGAAAGGGAAGTTAGATTATGAAAAGAAATTAGCAAAAAATATAAAAACAGATAGCAAGAGTTTCTATAGTTATATAAAAAGAAAAAGGGTGGCTAAGGCAAACATAGGTCCCTTAGAGGATGAGACCGGGAAATTAATGGTGGGAAACATGGAGATGGCAAAAATGCTGAACAAATATTTTGTTTCAGTCTTTACAGTAGAGGACACTAAGAATATCCCAACACTGGACAAACAGGGGACTCTCGGGGGGGAGGAGCTAAATACGATTAAAATCACTCAAGAGATGGTACTCAGTAAAATAATGGGACTCAAGGCGGATAAATCCCCTGGACCTGATGGCTTCCATCCTAGGGTCTTGAGGGAAGTGGCAGTAGGGATTGTGGATGCTTTGGTGATAGTTTTCCAAAATTCCCTGGACTCAGGAGAGGTCCCGGCAGATTGGAAAACTGCTAATGTAACACCGTTATTTAAAAAGGGTAGTAGGCAGAAGGCTGGAAATTATAGGCCAGTTAGCTTAACATCTGTGGTGGGTAAAATTTTGGAGTCTATTATTAAGGAGACAGTAACGGAACATTTAGATAAGCATAATTTAATAGGACAAAGTCAGCATGGCTTTATGAAGGGGAAGTCATGTCTGACAAATTTGCTTGAGTTCTTCGAGGATATAACGTACAGGGTGGATAAAGGGGAACCAGTGGACGTAGTGTATTTAGACTTCCAGAAGGCATTCGACAAGGTGCCACATAAAAGATTATTACTTAAGATAAAAAATCACGGGATTGGGGGTAATATTCTGGCATGGGTGGAGGATTGGTTATCAAACAGGAAGCAGAGAGTTGGGATAAATGGTTCATTTTCGGACTGGCAACCAGTAACCAGTGGTGTTCCACAGGGGTCGGTGCTGGGTCCCCAACTCTTTACAATCTATATTAACGATTTGGAGGAGGGGACCGAGTGCAACATATCAAAATTTGCAGATGATACAAAGATGGGAGGGAAAGTAGAGAGTGAGGAGGACATAAAAAACCTGCAAGGGGATATAGACAGGCTGGGTGAGTGGGCGGAGATTTGGCAGATGCAATATAATATTGGAAAATGTGAGGTTATGCACTTTGGCAGGAAAAATCAGAGAGCAAGTTATTTTCTTAATGGCGAGAGACTGGAAAGTACTGCAGTACAAAGGGATCTGGGGGTCCTAGTGCAAGAAAATCAAAAAGTTGGTATGCAGGTGCAGCAGGTGATCAAGAAAGCCAACGGAATGTTGGCTTTTATTGCTAGGGGGATAGAATATAAAAACAAGGAGGTATTGCTGCAGTTATATAAGGTATTGGTGAGACCGCACCTGGAATACTGCATACAGTTTTGGTCTCCATACTTAAGAAAAGACATACTTGCTCTCGAGGCAGTACAAAGAAGGTTCACTCGGTTAATCCCGGGGATGAGGGGGCGGACATATGAGGAGAGGTTGAGTAGATTGGGACTCTACTCATTGGAGTTCAGAAGAATGAGAGGCGATCTTATCGAAACATATAAGATTGTGAAGGGTCTTGATCGGGTGGATGCAGTAAGGATGTTCCCAAAGATGGGTGAAACTAGAACTAGGGGGCATAATCTTAGAATAAGGGGCTGCTCTTTCAAAACTGAGATGAGGAGAAACTTCTTCACTCAGAGGGTGGTAGGTCTGTGGAATTTGCTGCCCCAGGAAGCTGTGGAAGCTACATCATTAGATAAATTTAAAACAGAAATAGACAGTTTCCTAGAAGTAAAGGGAATTAGGGGTTATGGGGAGCGGGCAGGAAATTGGACATGAAGCTGAGTTCGGATCGGTCAATGCCCTGTGGGTGGCGGAGAGGGCCCAGGGGCTATGTGGCCGGGTCCTGCTCCGACTTCTTGTGTTCTTTAGAATTGTGGTTGGGATCAGATCAGCCATGATCTTATTGAATGGCGGAGCAGGCTCGAGGGGCCGATTGGCCTACTCCTGCTCCAATTTCTTATGTTCTTATGTTCTTATGTTCTTAACCTGCAGTCACCTGACTCCAATTCAATGAGTCGCTGTTGTGATACGATTGGATGTCTTTCAGAAAAAAAACTCAATGTTTTTCTTTTTCTTTTTTTTCTTCCTTTTTTCTTTTTTCTGTTTTTTTTTTGTGTTCTTCGGCCCCCCTTTTATAAGAAGGGGGTGTAGGGTGTGCTTAAATACTAAAAACCAAATAAAACGAAACCAGGTATCAAATTAAAATTTTATTTTCCCCGTTCAGGATGCACTCCAGCCCCTGCGGTGCCCACCGGTCGCGGAAAGCCTCGAGCGTACCGGCAGACACCGCGTGCTCCATCTCCAGGGCCACCCGGGCACGGAGCATCCCGCGGAAGAGAGGCAGACAGTCCGAGCGACCGCCCCCACCGGCCGCACGCAACCTGGACCTGTGGATGGCCACCTTGGACAGGCCCAGGAGCAGGCCCACGAGGACGTCCACCGACCTGCCCGCTCCCCTCCTCACCGGGCGGCCAAAGATCAGGAGCGTGGGACTGAAGCCCAGCCAGAACCTGAGGAGCAGCCCCTCCAAATAATCAAACAGGGGCTGCAGTCTCCCACACCCCGTGAACAAATGAAACACGGACTCCTCCAGGCCGCAGAAATTGCAGGCGGCCTGGGAGTCCGTAAAATGGCGTAAACGCCTGTTGCACGGGACTGCTCCGTGCAACACCCTCCACCCCAGATCCCCAAAGTACTTTGCCTCACTCCTTTTTTTTTTTCTTTGTATTAGGCCCCCCTTTTATAAGAAGGGGGGGGTGTGGGGTGTGCTTAAATACTAAAAACCAAATAAACCAAAACCAAGTGTTCAAATTAAAATTTTATTCTCCTCGTCCAGGATGCACTCCAGCCCCTGCGGTGCCCACCGGCCGCGGAAAGCCTCGAGCGTACCGGCAGACACCGCGTGCTCCATCTCCAGGGCCACCCGGGCGCGGAGCATTCCGCGGAAGAGAGGCAGACAGGCCGAGCGACCGCCCCCACGGACCACGATCATCCTAGACCTGTGGATGGCCACCTTGGACAGGCCCAGGAGCAGGCCCACGAGAACGTCCACCGACCTGCCCGCCCCCCTCCTCACCGGGCGGCCAAAGATCAGGAGCGTGGGACTGAAGCCCAGCCAGAACCTGAGGAGCAGCCCCTCCAAATAATCAAACAGGGGCTGCAGTCTCCCACACCCCGTGAACAAATGAAACACGGACTCCTCCAGGCCGCAGAAATTGCAGGCGGCCTGGGAGTCCGTAAAATGGCGTAAACGCCTGTTGCACGGGACTGCTCCGTGCAACACCCTCCACCCCAGATCCCCAAAGTACTTTGCCTCACTCCTGTGCGGCTCCCCGGAGTCAGCGCCAGGTGCTCGCGCTGCTACTAACGAGCGCGTGACGCTCAGTCCGGGCTCGGCTCCCGGTATAAATGGCGCGCGCCCTCTGGGTGCTTTGGACCATTTCATTTATTGAGTGGCGGTGGGACTGCAGCAAAAGACACGGGCTGGGCAGTGGGGCGGGATTCGTACTATGGCGCGTGTCCTGTTATTTGGGTACGTTTTTCGCGATGTCAAAGTTGTACTGTTTAGTGGATTTCTCATCTTTCTAAAGGTTGCTCATTTGTTTAACAGGTTCGTATTGTCGGTGGCTGCGATAGTCCCTGAAGTATGGATGCAAACTGCGCCTCCAGGTCAGATATCGTGCAGATCCCATGTGTTGTGTTGTCACATTCACTTGTGTTGATAGTGAAGGAATGTCCCTGATCCCTTTCTGTAGGTTTTCTGAAGACTGAATGCCGGGACAGTGTCTTTTGGGTTGGACTGAATAAGCACTTTCTTGCAGGGAAGTTCTGGCAGATTAACGTTGTTGGTAAGTTCATCGCCGTTATCTTGGAATCTGTCTCTATTTAACGGTACTCGGCTCCTGGACCCGGTGGTGGTGTGGCAGAACTATCTATCTGCACCGGCTCAGGTCCCACAATCTGGAGTTGTAACTTTTTCACTGCACCCTAAACTGAAGAGCATTCCAATATCTGCCTGTGCAGTAATCGTGCCAATATAGTCTTGGATTGTTCAACTTCTGAAGTGCAAAAAAACCCAAATCACGTTTAGTTCTAATATCCGTATGCTGGAGGATCGAAGTTTGTTCCTGTGCCACTATAGCGATAAGTAATGCAACTTTTTCATGAAGATGCATTCAGTTCACTTGATTTCTTTTTCTGAGATGCCCGTGAGGTGCTAGCTAATTGTCCAATGATTGATTTTATTTAAAAAATAAATCAGTAATTAGCAACACAATCTCAATCTGTGTACTTTTTCCTCCAGAGTTGAGATTTGACATTTCTTTAAAATATGACATGTAGTTAAGTAATTGCACTTGAGGTTAAAACACTGCACAATTGGAGGTGGGTGATCTTGTGACAGTGAAGCTGAGAAGCAAAGGACAGTTGCAATCGTAGTGAGTGAGTACAAAGGAGTCTGGTGCTCTGTTATTCTCCAGAAGAGTAGCCATGACTGCTATAGTTCCCAGAACAGAGATAATCACTTTTTTACTATTTTTGCTCCTAGCAGAAATGTAGTGTGTCCTACTGCTATGATCATATTTCTGATTTGTTACTTGAAGGCTGTCCTAAAGATTAAATCAACATTCATGTGTAGTTGTCTATTTTGAACAGACTTGAGCCAAAATTAAACTACAGTGCAACATCTGACAAGCTCAATAGGCAAAATGTAGTTTGTGTGATGTATGATGCAATTGGTATTCTGAAGTCTTGCTAGGTTTAGGGGATTTAGTCTTGGTGGATTGATATCTATCTTCATGATGACTCTTGGTTGGCATGGATATGCTATCCTAAATTGACTTGGCTTCCAAGATGATTATTCATTTGTCATCCATACAATCCCTCATGTCTGGGGATGGTAAGTTCCAAACCAGCTGATACAACAGTTTCTCAATACTGTGTTGCATAGGGAGTGCATCCTTTTTTGAGGAAATCACTTTTTCCCATTTTTAAGTCTAGCTTTCTGATTGGCAGAGAGCAAAATATTCACCAACAAGTGCACATAGAGTTCAGTTTGGAGGCTAACTTTGTTTTGGTTTGCTTTCTCAGATCAGTCTGGTTATATCTTTCCTGTTACACCAAGATTTGCATCCCAGTGTGGTTATACAATTGCTGTGGATCACTGGAGTGTGGAATTCCGTGCCTCTGTCCTTAGCTGTTGTGTCCATATTGTGGTAAGTAGATCTTGGGGCATCTAGTGGAGAGATTTGCATAGGACATGCTTTTAAAAAAAAAATAAAGCTTTGCCTTGACCTGAGTGGTCCAATGAGATGCAAATATCACTATTATTGGTTTCAATCTTAAAATGTTTATTGGATGCATCTTTCAAGGTAAATGCAGGCTACTGAAGTTTGAACTGTTTTTAAATGCTATCTAAATTTCATGAAGGATCTTGTTTGGAGGCCTATTTTCCTAGAACAGTGGAAATAGGGGTGGGTGAGATGGCAAGTTCACCAGAGCCCTACATCCTAATGGAGGGACATCCTCCCAACTGGACTCAGATGATGTTTGGGGTTCAATGTACTGCATTAAGGAAGGACATAGATGGACACCTTCAATTCACCATATAGGGGATATTGAATGGGAGTTATGTGCTCTCCTTAGTGTGGGAGTGCCTAATGAAGCTCGTCCAGGGTTGTTACTCCAATAGAATCCTTTTTGCCTGAGAACAGGTCACTGACACAAGCCAAAATATTATGCAGATTTGCTTTAAATATGATGTCACCAACTGTATTTTGATATCATTGGTCATATTTCCAATTTGTTTGTAGAATGATGAGCAATTCAACCTCACTATACAAGTACAAGTATCAGGAACTGATGAAGTAGCTTCAACATATATTCAAACTCTGTCTTGTATGTACTATCCATGGGCTGCAAGGGAAATATTCTGTGAAGAAAACTACATGCAGGTAAAGACAGTAATACTGAATATAACTGCCAAATATTTCAAAACTGAGAATGGAGGCTACAGGATCAATGCAATACTTCAAATACAGATTACTGATTTATAATCTGAATTAATTGTGTGTATATAACATTCATTTGCTAATAAATGTTTTACTTTTGAATACACATGGTAGAGTTGCATGATTCCAGGTAGAGTACTCTACACTGTTTCATATATCCTTGTATTAGGATTGATGTCTTAGTTGTAAATTAAGCCAATGGGAAATGTTCTGATTTAATAAAAGAAAACTAACTACCAAGTCATGTATATCCAGTGGGTTCTTTTTGATTAGAATTTCTTTCTGAAGATAATTTGTACTCTTAATCCACTAAACTGTCTGATAGACCATGTGCCTGGATTTCAATAGGTGACCTTATTGCACTTGGAAAATGACAGGAACACTCTGACCCTGTAGCTATACTGGAACTGTAGGCATGTAACTTGTTTAAGTAACCAACTGGTGTAATAGATCTTGTATTTAGTAGTTGACGATTCACTAACTTTGTCTTGCCATCAATCATGCCCAGATCTCTGTACAAAGAAATATACCAACCATTGAGGAGGATTATGCCCAAGATGCTGAAGATTGGGCTTTAGTACTGCCAGAAGTAAGTAGCTTTTTTTCTTTGCCCTCACTCTCTCTCAAACTTGTAATAAACACTTTCCAATATTGGAATGGAGGGAAACTGAACTCAATACTCTGTATTGCACTTACAAATATGTTAGACATTTACATGGTTTGGCTGTCTCCTCCAGACATGAGATGGGAGGACTTTATTCAATCTGTTTATCTTTGCCTCACATTGGATTAAAAGATGAGAATCAACTTGAACTGGACCCTTCAGCCCACCCTTGTAACTGATGTCCCTGCTTATGTATGTGTAACACTACCAGGAAAAGATTAAACTGTAACACACTGAAAATGATGGCATTAGTGGAGAGGCGAGATGAGTTATGTTTACATGTAGTTCTTCAGAACTGGTAGAAATCAAATGAACTGAGGGAGGAAAACCAATGCATGAACAAACATTGAAGCTTAACATATTGCATGCTGTAAACTGTCTAATTGTATTTTTCCTGTCTTTAATCCGTCTTGCAGATCAAGGGCCCTACTTTTTTAAAAAAAAAACATTGCCCCTTCCCCACAATGAAAGAAAATATGAAGTTGTATGGTTTAGGATAAGGTGGCATGTGCACTTTTTTTTTCCTGGTGTTGGAATTTCACAATGGAGCAAAATTTTCCCTGGAAAATGCACGCAAGCACTTGAATTCCCCCAAGAAATGCAATTAAGTGAGCAGTTAACAACAGGAAGTGGCCACCTCCAATTAAATTCTTGAGTAAGGTCACTGCTTGGGTTTGCTGACAAAACTGAGTCAGGCTTATTGCCAGCTGTTTGGCATGCTTTGTCAAAGGCATTCCAAGGTCACTGGGAGAGCTTAACTACTTCCAGAAAATTAAGTTTGTAACTTGTCCTGAACACACGTGATTAAATCATATATCCAACTTCTAGTTGTTAATCTTCCTCCTTTTCAAATCTATTGTTCACCTGCCTCCCCTACCAATTCAATTTGACTGCAATCACTCCCCCTGCCCCTTCCTCCATTACAATCCTATATTCCTGAGTTATAATGTGATCTAATCAGATCACACATTTTCTAAAATTACTTTCAACCTGCTAACGTGTAGTAGTTTAATCCCAATCTGCTAGTTGAGTGGAACCCCCCCACCTTGAAATTACTGGAAATCTTTTTATATAACATTCAAATTAGGGAAAATTAAACTTCTGGATCTCCACATATTTGGCTTGGATATGATTTACTTCTGATTCTCTTGTATAGTTTTTCTCTATTGGAAAGACTCATCCACCCTTTTGTGGTCTCTACTGTTCATGTAGGCAAGTAGTGCAGGCAGTGGAATATGGCAAGTGGTATTTCATGTTCCTGGTGGTAAAAGGAGTATGACTGTGAAAGAAGCACATGAGAGAGGCTATGGCATCAACACAACAGTGTCTCGTATTTTGCTTCGAGCTCCATATCATACAAATGAGGCTCATATAGTCTTGGTAAGTTCACTAATCCTATTCTCCATCATGCTGGTTTGGGCTCAAAATTCTTGACTGAAGCATTCCTATAGGTAGGAGTTGAATATTTTGGCTTTTCATGTAAATTTCCCTTTCCCATTAGGTCCAAGGTGTGCCCTTGTCTGTAATCCGATCGACTAGCTTTCACAAACGGCATTGGGTGATTCTGCTAATTGATACAGCAGTGGCTTGTCCTGTTGGTAAGAACTTGCATATTATGCTCTCAGTTGCACCAGACATTCTTCACCCTCCTGTCCCTACGGAATGAATAGATCAAGCCATGCAAAACTGGATCCAGTTCTATAACCACTTAAAGCAAAAGTGTCTTCCTTGTTTAGACTAACCTGGGCAGAGTTTCCAATTTCTGTGCTTGGTCAGTCCGTTTTCTTCATAAATTAAATGAGTTATTTTAAAAAACCAAACCATTTTCTGTCGCTATCCAAGAATGTCACCATCTATAGTACTGGACTCTTGATGCACTGTGTGGGAGCCATTCATTGCTTTCAGAATGTTATTTCCATTCTGTCTGGAATAATTGAAGCCACTTTTTAAAAATGTACCATTTTGTCATATAAACATAACTTTTTTTATTTATTTTCCCTCCCTCCCTCCTCCTCCCAAACTTCAGATGGTATAACATTCACTGATGATATAATCACCTGGACAGTGCCAAGAATCTTCACTCCAATTGTGACCAGTGCAGTTCATCAGGACAACACCTCAATGGGAGTAAATGGCATCAAGTTGGGTCCTACAAGAATGGCAGAAAGAAATTATACCCTGGCTAAAAATGACACTGCTCTTGTTATAAGGGTCCCAATTGGAGCACAGGATGGATACTATAAGGTTGGTGACGAATTAGATTTTTGCATTGCAGATGGAAAGCAGATATATTCTCCACAATAGATACCCTTTGGACAGGGATTGCAGCCCACAATGTTGTACCTACTTGAAGAAAACTCCTTCTGTAAATGTGGCAAATCTATAATTGTTGCTATCATGGTATTGGCTTCTGTATATTTGGAAGCAGAGATACAAAATGTTCACTCTGGAAATGTCTTGCCTATTTTGACATTCAACCACCAGATTCTGTCTGAAGGCAAGACCTCCAATTCCCACAATGTGGGTTTGACTTTTCAGGGTTTATTTATCACCCAGTCATCTTTAATTCTAGGGCTATTTTGTTGACATTAAGGCAGAGACTCTGTCCAGTTTGCATTGCAGATTAATGTAGCTGATTTCAACTATCTTGTAATGTCCCTGAGGCCTTGTTAAGGCTATAGCATATTGTATTTCTGTTCACTTAACTGCTAGATTCAACAGTAAACAGATTTTTGCCTAAGCTGCAGGTAATTAAGGGTTTATTCAATCTGAGCTTGAGAATGTGACTTCAAACAAACACTCTTTTAAAAAGTGACAGGGATTTTTGGCCCTTGAGCTTGTTAGAAATTTCCTAGAATTTTGGATCACTTACAAGAGTGGTTTGTGACTGAACCTGAAGAAAATATCAGCCAAATGTAAAATGTTGCTGTAATCAGTGTTCAAATTCTGATGTAACATCACTCAGTTCTAATAGCTGAATTGTTCTCTTTCAGAGCCATGTGGTGGATGGCCAGTATGGTATCAAATACAGCATTAACCTATTCTTGGAGCACCTGTGGGAAGATGAGGCATGGGGATGGAATAAAATCAATGTGATCCATCCAGTCACCGCTCCCTTTATTCCTCAGCCCCTTGTTCTCACTGATGGTATGTAGTGTGGTCTTAAATATAAGCTGGCATATGTTCTTGGTTATTAAAATTGAAATGTTTTGGATCATGCATGCAAAAGTCTCATCTTTCAATTTATTATTTATTCCTTGGAGGTGGGCATCACTGGCAAGGCTGGCATTTATTGGCTATCCTTAATTGCTCTGAGAAGATGGTGGGCTGCCTTGATCTGCTGCAGTCCATGTTTGGAAGGTGCTCCCACAATGCTGTTGGGAGTCTGCTGGGTTAAAATCCTGGATGATGGATCTGTGATATGTCCAAATCAAGATGGGGTGTGACTTGGGAGGAGGTGTTCCCATGCACCTTCTGCCCTTGTCTTCTGAGCTGGTAAAGGTCACAGGTTTGAGAGGTGCTGCCAAAGAAGCATTGCTGAGTTGTTAGTTCACATTGCACCACTGTATAGTAGGGATGGACTTTTAGACTAGCGGCTGATATGCTGATCAAGCAGACTGCTTTGTCTGTTGCCAAAAATGGTATGGTAAATTAGTAATCCATAGTGCATGGCTCAAAACCAAACAAACACTTGAATCCTTTTGGGCTCAGGAGTTCTGAGAGAATGCCCTGCTTCCACAATCTCATGCTACTGGCAAATAGTGTGACCTGAGTCTATAATACATATGTCCTGTCTCTTCCACTACTATGAAATGCCCTTGTCCCCATCAAAACTGCTGCAGTTGAATATGTGGATGTCAGATGTTCCCATCATGCTGGATGGATTAAAATCCAGGCCCCAAAGGTGAAAATGCCTTTTTCTAACTCTCTGCTCCAACACACTGTTCAGTGCTTGTTTATAGTAATGCATCAAGTATCAGTCCAAGCTGATCAATTTGGTTACATCACTTGTTCACTGCATGGGCAATTGATGTTTCATGCAGATATTGAACAATTCACACAGCTGTGACTTAAATGGGTTTATTATGCTGCGACATAAATGTGTTCCAGATTGGAGTTCAACTTTTCTATATCTATTCCAGATACCATTCCTGAGCAATGGCTATTCAATGTCACACTAGGCAACTTTCTTTCTGATGTGGAACTAAAAAAGCTCACTCTGGGCTCTCAATCCTTCCCTGTGGATGAAGAAAACCAGATATTTAATGTGTACAACTGGACTACCACAAACGAGACAACCCTAAATAGAATCTTCATTCTCGAAGTTCCAATGGAGTCACCAGTTGTAGACCGAAAGGTAATGGAATATTGGTGAGAAATGTGGGTTCCTACATGGCCTGAAATGTTGTTGACTCTTTGCTTTCTTTTTAGTATATAGGAGATGGTGTTGAACAATACACCCTTGACATCATTTACACCCTGACTGTGGTACCAGAAAATGTAATATTCACACATATAGCTCGTTTAATCCATAAACATAAAATAGGTAAGTTTTTCTCCTTGTGCCCACTAAGTCAGGAATGCTTTCTTTAAAGGCTTCAAATAATACTGTGTTTACTTTAGTACTTCCTGTGGCAAATGGCTTTTGTGATGAAGAAAACATGACACTGGTGATAACCCATGGAACCTTGGATCAGTACTGGATTCCTTTCATTGGCAATGTACAGTTAACCCCTCAGTCTGCTGAGCAGACTGGTTATATGCTGAGAGATAATGGTACCCACTTAATACTTGTTGTTCCACATGATGCAGCTGAAGTTGTCCATGAGGTAAGCTGCTTTTACCTAGTCCCTCTTTTGGCTTTTAATTTGAGCTAATTGTGGCTTCATTACAGGCAATGAATGACCAAGGCCTTAGAAACAGATTTGACTTCAGACTGAAGGATAATAAAACCCTGGATGTTCTGACCAACTTTTCTGTTTCCTGCAGCTTTTCTACAGCAGACTTCATAAGTAAGCTCTTGGCTTTCACTCATATCCAAAGCCTGCCTTGCACTGTTGACATACTGAGTTTTTTATTTCTTCTTAGCTTGTTTGCCAAATGGAAGAATGGTTATTACTGCTCTAAAACTTGAAGCATTGTTGGGAATAGATGCTGCCAAAATGATGCTGAAGGATAGAAGCTGCAAGCCAAAGGAGAGTGATGAATTCAAAGCTGTCTTTGAATTTTCTGCCAACTCATGTGGAACAATTAGAAGGGTAAGCTAACTATGGCCTTCTGTTGATTGACATAAGCTGGAGGCTGCAGGAAGGGCTCAGCAAGCATCTAGTAATTGACTAATTGGCTTCTCTTGTAGTTTGAGAAGAATTACATGATCTATGAGAATGAAGTGGTGTACTTCAGAGAATCAGAACCAACTAGTGACCCAATATATCGGTAAGAATCTGAGCAAAGGCTTTTCCTTTTTGTGGGTATATAAATAGTAAATAACACGTGTTTGCTCCTTTTTTTAGGCTTGCCATATCTTGTCATTACCACATAAATGACTCCCTGCATATTCAGTTTGAACACCAAGTAAATCCTCTGCCAGCTGTTGTACCTGGATATGGACCTATTGTCTTAGTTATGCAACTTTCCAAAGGTAAAGCTCCTAAACTACAGTTCTATACTAGCTTCCATTTTAAAATAGTTGTACCCCACATGTCCAGTATGCAATCATGTGACTGAATATCCATGATTGCTTAATATTGAAATGGGAAGAGCCCCTCTCTCTGGAACTCACTTTTTTTTGGCTTGGATTCTTGCAGATGTGTTGTATTCTAACCTGTATGAAGAAGGTGACTATCCAGTAGTGAAGTATCTGACTGATCCCCTGTACTTTGAAGTGCAACTGTTGCACATAGAAGATCCACAAATTGAATTGTTCTTGCAAGATTGCTGGGCAACTGCATCACCAGACAGAAATGATATTCCACAATGGCCAATCATTGTCGAAAGGCAAGTATGAGCCACTTCTTTCTGGAGAAGGTGGGGAGCTAATTAACTTGAATAACTAACTAACTTTTTTTAAACAGCTGTGAGAACAAGGCTGATGTGCATATGACCATCTTTCATCCAGTAACCAGTAATGAGCGGGTCAGATACCCCACTCACTACAAAAGGTTTGAGGTCAAGATGTTTGCTTTTACTGTGGGCAACCTGAATACCATAGTGGGACAGGTGAGGATTGCTTCAGATAAACATGTTGGTCAGTGCTTTCCACATAATGTCCTGCTATAATAATGCTGTACTTTTATTTTAGGTGTACTTTCATTGCAGTGTAGTCTTGTGCAGGAAGGACCCAGTAAGTGGGCAACTTTGCCCTGGTCAATGTATACCAGGAAAACAGAGGCTGGGTAAGGTATTAAGATTGGAATAAAACTTGTGGTGGTGCTTGTTGCATGCTACTGACAAACTGTGTAACTGCAGGTCGAAGTGCAGGTGCAGAGCACCATCTGCAGGGATCTGTATCATCAGGAGCAGTGGTGATCGTGGCAGAAATCCCTACCCTGGAAAGCAAGATTGTGACAGGTGAAGAACCATTCTTGAGCTAGTGATTCTAGCCGTGATTCTGAAATATATTTGCAACTTGTCTGGCTTTTTTTTCATCAGATATCGAAGAGAAGTCTTACTCCTGGCCATTGCTACTGATTGGAGGTGTAACAATAGTTGTTGCTTCTGTTGTTCTTGGAATTATTGGTCATAAATGCCAAATGAACAGATTATATTAATCTTAAATAAACAACTCTCATTCAAATAGTGTATTTGTTTTCTTAGTGTTGTCACTGTTATGGCAATAGCCAGACGCACCTGATGCAGTAAACTGCTTGTATGAAGTCCTAAGCAGAGTTGTGATTTTATGTTTACAGTGAATGCTTATCACTGTTCCCTAATTGCAATCTAGCAGAAATCACTAAAGCAATTGGGATTAGGAAGCAGCAAGGATTTTTTTTTTTCAGATTGGGTACACTGAGGCTAAGCTTTTGGGAGGGGGAAGAGAATTATAAAATAGTAAGTGTGTTGATATTAGTCAGGTTTTTGAATTCTTGAACTTTTTCATACATTGATTTTCCTTTTCATTAGCCTTCAGTTTGCAATGACTCAACTCTTCCCCATTCCTATACCATTGTTTTTTATAGTTTCTCATTTGAGTACTATATTAAATTGTTTCTTTTCCACTTCTAATTAAATGTGCTTGTGATCCAGATTTGTTTATTCTGAAGAATGCTGTTTGCTCCTATTTAATTAACTTTAAAAAATGCTGTTCAAAATTTTAGTCTGTCACTCTAATCTCATTTATTACTTTTATTTCTCATGCTTGGGCAAAGACCACTCTTGTGAGCCCTCATTCCCTATCATCAGTACCTTCTGTCAAAGACCATTCCCAAAGCTAGTCTGGAGGTTACAGAATAGTTTTTAGTGCATTTAGTTTACTAGAGATCTCATTCTCTTTTCAAATACTACTTTCTAAAGCCTAGTAGATAATCAAACTATGCCTTTTAAGTCACAAACTGGAAGTTTAATTGAAAATGGCAAATGAGCAATAGCAAACATTACAGTAGGACATTTTGCCAATTAGTATTGATCCTAAGATAACCTCCCTTAACTTTGTGGTTCTTTGTGGTCCAATTTTTCCTCTGACAGCTCTTTCCAGACATATTTAGAGCCATCAATCAACTGAGATAAAGGCATGTAAGTTCTTCTGCTAACTCCCAGTACAAAAGATTCCAATTTTTTTTAAAAATAATTCACTTTCTGTAGTCCCTAAGGTCTACCCACCAGACTGAGATGGGGAAGGTTGTCCTTGGTGTTGGATCATGAAGATTAGCTGAATGGGGAGGTTGGTGTGATGGAAGCCTCTTGTCTTCATGAGAAGATTGGGTAAGAGCAGAGGCATAGGAAATAGGGCAAACATGGTCAAGGGTCTTATTGCACTTCCACAGTGCCTGACTAGAACCATAATCCAAGTCGTTGTGGCAGTCATTGGGCTTGTAACTGATGTATATGTAAAGCCTATTGCCAGTAATAGAGAGCAGTCTGGGAAGAGAAGTCAGACAGGTTAAGACATTGGCCCAGATTTTGCGCTGAGCAGCAAACAAATGGCATCTGCCGCTCATTAGATTTGAACTTACCCACAAACTATCCATGGGTTTTTGGGCACCAACTTGCTAAAGTAAGTGCATCTGTGAGCTGTGTGAACAGGGCAAAGAACTGTGTATCCCCTTTAACAATTCTTCAATCTGGCTATGAGCAGCGCAGACCTGGCAGTGTCAATTGGAATAGTAAATTCAATGGAAAATCAGTTACAGAAAGGGTAAGAAATATTGGATCGAGACAATTTTTAAATGTCCAACAATTAAAATGTGAAGGAATGAGACACACACTTGCAAAAGTAAATTTCCAGTGCCAGAGTCATTTGCAGTCATTAAGACTTATCAGGCAGTTAAAATTTTGGTTTGACTTAAATACTAGACATACCTTTCTCTGGCACAAATAACAAATATTTTGCTCC
Organism: Heptranchias perlo; assembly: GCF_035084215.1. Classification (NCBI taxonomy): domain Eukaryota; kingdom Metazoa; phylum Chordata; class Chondrichthyes; order Hexanchiformes; family Hexanchidae; genus Heptranchias; species Heptranchias perlo. Next base: position 51,419,267 of record NC_090329.1, read on the forward strand.
AAGCTGGGCAGGAGAGCAACTTCACACAATTGCTGCCATTTGAACGGTGAGTCAGCCAGCATAATCTCCTTTCTGTGAAACATCTAGACAAGCAGGGCATTTGGTAGAGGAACTTCCGATTTCCACTTCTGATGGCACATGTGCGCTTAAAAGTTCGCCTACCATTTGCACTGAAATAACAATGAGCCCTGTTAGGCTTGCTGTTTTTAATTGAAAGGTTGAAGAAAATTAGTTGCTCAATGCAGTCCCACCAATTTATTCATACAGTCCACTTTATTCTCCAACTCTACTTTCCAAGATGCACAACGGGGTAGGGGTAGATTTCCAGTTGAGATGATAACCATCTGGGAAATGATTATTTGGTTTTGAGGTCAAGGTCTAAAGGGAGATAGAGAAGTCATCCAATAGTTTATATTCAGCTGCAGCCAGGTAAAGGTCCTTTTTGTCAGCACATTAGATGATTTAAGATTGGAGAGCTTTGAATTCAGAAGGAAATAGATTAAGTAACAGGAGTAGAGAAACTAAGGCAGCCAATATCATGGTAGCAGGTTTCAATGACAAGGCAAATGATCTAGAGGGAGAAATCCAGGGTGGAGAAAGCTAGAAATGAGAATGGGGGCAGATTTATGGAGAGGAGGCAAGCTTCCTGGACAAAGACAGAGGTGGTAGATGATCTTGGTCAGGTTGATCTCAGAAGTCATTGAGGGGGATAAAGCTAAGTCCCTTGCTGAAAACAAATCATTCCGGGTCAGAAAGGGGATGGTTAAAACCGATCACTAAGTGAGGGTCAGAAGAAAGTGAAGGGCAAGGAGGATCGGAGGCTGGGATCCAAGAGTTACTTTAGGTTCCAGCCCTTACTACTTGAATGAGGGGGGTTTCATTAAAGTGCTGAATAAAACGAAGGATGACGTGAAGCAGTGGACCAGGACCGCTGCAGTATAGTTTGAGACAATACTGTTGACTAGAAATAGCATACACGGTGAAACAGATGAATTGTATGAAACACCCCCTTTTGTTTTCAACCTTTATTAAATGCTGGCTTTTCCGTTCTCTCACAGAGGGTATAAGACTGAAATGTTAACTTTTTTTTTCCTCTTTACATATGCTGACTTTATGTGTGTGTTTCCAACATGTTTTGTTTCTGTCCAATGCCATTTGCAGCCTTTTTTCCTTTTAATATTTACATTATTCTGCAGTTTTTGATGTAATTCAAACAGGCCATTCACCCTAACAGGTCTATGCTGGTGCTTATGCTCCACACAAGCCTCCTCCCTGCTTCATCTAACCCTAGTGGGATACCTTTCTATTCCTTTTCTCCTCCTTCCCCCCCCCCCCCCCCCCCCTCTTGTGCTTATCGAGCTTCCCCTTAAATGCATCTATGCTATTTGCCTCAACTACTCCTTGTGGTAGTGTGTTCCACATTCTTACCACTCTTTGGGTAAAGAAGTTTCTCCTGCATTCCTTATTGGTTTATTAACGACTATCTTTTATATTTATGACCTCTAGTTTTGGACTTGCCCACAAGTAGAAACATTTTCCCTACCTCTACCCTGTCATTATCATAAAGACCTCTATCAGGTCTACTGGCTTACAGTGACAAAGTCAAATAGTGTTTTCATTATGTAGTATTCTGGAATATTTCAGTTTTAGGAATCAAATTATGTAATATGTCCACTTTGCTCAGAAAACTAAATCAGCCTTCAAAACATATTCATTTACCTATCTACTTTTTCTATTTAAATACAGATTGCTGATATTGTTTCCAGTAACAATCCCTACTGGCACAGTTCTATTAACATTTTTTGCATTGATATGTACAAGAGAAAATCAATAAGCAGATTGGCAATCTGACCGCAGACTATACTAAAGGCAAGAAGCATTGATCCACATTCATCAGTAGTGTCTGCTTGACTCAGTAGTCGCAATCTCACTTCTGCTTCAGAAGGTTCTGGATTCTAGTCACGTTTCAGGACTTGAGCACATAATGTAAGCTGATAGTGCGGTACAAAGAGCGCTGCATTGTCAGAGATGCCGTCTTTTCGATAAGATGTTGGGGGTAATATTTTTGCAAGGGTTCCCTGATCTCCCACCATAAGTGGAAGATCAGCAGAAACCCTGGAAAAACGGCTTAAATAGTCATTTACGGCATTTCTCTGGGGTTTCTGTCGAAGCTACAGCAGGAAATTGGAGAACCCTTGCAGAGATTCCATCCTGTTAAACCAAGGCTTTATCTGCCTGTTCAGATGGATATAAACAATCCCATGACATTAGTCAAAGAACAGCAAGGGAGTTATACAGGACAAGATGTATCTTTCAATCTACACCACCAAATTAGATTAACTGATTATTTATTCATTGCTGCTTGTGGAACCTTGCTTGTACACAAATTGGATGCTGCATTTACCTACCTAACAGCAATGACTACATATCAGAAGTTGAGGTGTCCTGAGGATGTGAAAGGCACTATATAAATGCAAGTTCTTTTCTTTACTCTCACTGCTTGGGTTTCACTTTGACTACAGTATAACTCATATGCTAATGAGAAGAGCATAGTTCAATAAAAGGTATTTCAAGCCCCAAGGTGGAAAATGATGGATAATATTCCTTTATAAACACTTCACTTCAAAATTAAGTTATTTGAGAGTTTAACACCACGATTATATTTCAGGTGATGACCCGAGCCAGACGTCACTAACTGTGATGCACAGTCAGCAGACCCTTGTTATAATGCACACAGACCTGAGGCTAAGCAGCTCAAGTGTGACCGCAGAGCTTTGTACACTCGTACTTTGATATAACCACTGAGCGCTCTGTTCCTCCAGCAGATGACTTTTAAGGAAAGAGCAGTAGGAGTGCTTGTTTTTTTTCCTAACAGTAAAGAAAATTCTATTCATGGAAGAGGTGCAACAGGATGCCAGGGCACTTTTGAAATGTTACTTTTTTTAAATTAAAGGCACTATATAAATACATGTAGTTGGTATACTGTTCAAATCAAATTAGTCATTGTTTGATATTATGAAATGTCTTATCATGTGGAGTCATGCCCTTGGTTGTAAAGGGCTATGTTTCTGCATGGTTTGATGTGCTGCACAGCTTCATTTTACCTCACTGCTTTGGAGCTATACTGCAGCTATGCTTGGACAGCAGATCAGGACCATTCACTTCAGTTATTTTGATTTGAAAACCAAACTGCTAACCACCCAAGTTCCCTTCCTGACCCACACGCTAGCTGACATTGTAAATTATTCCCACTCCTCAAGTACTGTTACCCTCCCTTTCAAAACCACCATCATCCCCACCCTCGACCCCTATGTCCGTGCAAACTATCGTCCCATCTCCAATGACCTTTTTCTCTATAAAGTCCTTGAACATATTGTCCACCTTCCAAATCCTTGTCACTTTTCCCCTGCCATAGCACCAAAATGGCCCTAACCAAAGTCACAAATCAAATCCTCTATGACTGTGATTGTGATGCATTATCCCTCCTCGTCCTATCTACAGTCTTTGACATGGTCTACCTCACCTATCCAATTGTAGCCAGACCATCTCCAGCAATGGTTCTCCTCCTGTCTGAGCACAATTATTTCCAGAGTCCCCCAGTGATCTATGCTTGGCTCTCTTCTCCTCCTCATCAAAATGCTCCCTTTTGGCGACATCATCCGCAGACAATGAGTCAGCTTCCACATGTATCCTGACAACAACCAGCTCCACCTCTCCAACAGCTCTCTCAACCCTTCCACTACCTCAATATTGTCAGACTGCATGTCTGGCATCCAGTCACCCCCTTTACCCCAGCATTGGCAGCCACATCTTCATCAACATTCACCCCACTCTCTGGAATTCCCTATCTAAAGATCTTTGTCTTCCCACATCCCTCTCCTCCTTCTTAAAATCCTCCTTTTTTACCATTGTTTTGGTCACCCTTCTAATATCTCCTACTTTGGCTTGGTTTCCATTTCTTTTATTACACTTCTATCAAGAACTTTGGGACTTGTTAAAAATTAAAGGCACTATATAAATACATGTAGTTGGTATACTGTTCAAATCAAATTAGTCATTGTTTGATATTATGAAATGTCTCATCATGTGGAGTCATGCCCTTGGTTGTAGAGGGCTATGTTTCTGCATGGTTTGATGTGCTGCACAGCTTCATTTTACCTCACTTCTGCGCGGGTCATACGGCTCACTGTAGTCAGCGGCAGGTGCTCACACTGCTATTAACGAGCGCTCCTGTGAAGTGCCTTGGGATGATTTACCATGTTAAAGGTGCAATATTAATGCAAGATTTTGTGTCTTGGATTGTTAAACTTCTGGAGTGCAAAAAAAATTAACTTTAGGTCTAGTATCTGCATGTTGGAGGATCGAAATTTGCTCATACAACGCTAAAGCAGGGTCCAAAAATAATCAATTCTCCAACATACAGCTATTGGAACTAAAGGTGAAGTTTTATCATAAGATGCCCTCTGCTCATTTGATACCCATTCCTTTTCTAAGGGAACCAAAATGATTTATTCAGTGAGGCGAAGGTGTAAATTGACAAATTGTTTGAACAGGTTCTTGCTCTCCAATAATGCTTAAAACCACGGCCAGACTTTCAGGAACATGGTCTCTTAACTTCAATGTGCTGTAGTTGCTGAATCCTGGCAATCTGAACTGCTGAAAATTTCTGGCACAAGTGTTTAGATATTCCTTTTAACTGTAGAGGGCCCAATTTCTGGGGATAACGTATTGCTGCAATGAATGGGCAGCCCCAAAATTCAACTTGCAGTTAACATTTTTTCCAGTGTGGGTAGTCTTGGGTAGGGGCTGAGGACACAAAGGAGTTAAGGGAGATGACTGATGGTTATTGTGGAGGTTTTTCTTTTAATTCTAGAGTCCAGGACTGATGGCTGAAAAGTCTGCCATCATCAAAACTGATCTATCCTTGGCCCCTCCTATTTCTTATCTAATGCTGCCCCTCGGCAACATCATCCGAAAAAACAATGTCAGATTCCACATGTATGCTGCCGACACCCAGCTCTACCTCACAAGCACCTCCCTCGACTCCTCCACTGTCTCTCATTTGTCATATTGCTTGTCCAACATCCAGCACTGGACGAGCAAAAATTTCCTCCAACTAAATATTGGGAAGACTGAACCCATTGTCTTTGGTCCCCACCACAAGCTCCGTTCCCTAGCCACCGATTCCATCCCTCTCCCTGACACTGTCTGAGGCTGAACCAGACTGTTCAGAACCTTGGCATCCTATTTGATCCTGAGATGAGCTTCTGACCACATATCCGCTCCATCACCAAGACCGCCTATTTCCACCTCCATAACATTGCCCATCTCCACCCCTACCTCAGCTCATCTTCTGTTGAAACCCTCATCCATGCCTTTGTTACTTCCAGACTGGATTATTCCAATGGTCTCCTGGCTGGCCTCCCATCTTCCACCCTCCATAAACTTGAGCTCATTCAAAATTCTGCTGCCCATGTCCTAACTCGCACCAAGTCCCATTCACCCATCACCCCTGTACTCGCAGACCTACATTGGCTCTCGGTCCCGGAACGCCTCGATTTAAAAATTCTAATCCTAGTTTTCAAATCTCTCCATGGCCTCGCCCCTCTCTATCTCTGTAACTTCCTCCAGCCCTACAACCCTCCGAGATCTCGGCACTCCTCCAATTCTTGCCTCTTGCACATCCCCAATTTTAATCGCTCCACCATTGGCGGCAGTGCCTTCAGCTGCCTAGGCCCTAAGCTCAGGAATTCCCTCCCTAAACATCTCTGCCTCTCTACCTCTCTCTTCTCCTTTAAGACGCTCCTTAAAACCTACCTTTGTGACCAAGCTTTTGGTCATCTGTCCTAATATCTCCTTATGTGACTTGGTGTAAAATTTTGTTTGATAAAGCTCCTGTCAAGTGCCTTGGGACGTTTTACTACGTTAAAGGTGAGTTGTTGTTGTTGTGCCACTGACTGATTTTGGAAAACAAACCTGAGAAGCTGCAAGCAAGAACATAAGTTACAGGAGACTGTAGAGAGTTAGTGCTTCTGAGGTGCACAAGCCAGGCAGATGTGCTCCGTATGAATGGATCTGGATTGAAATCCTCCTCATGGAGGATTTATAGCCCTGTACAACCCAAAGATCCCATGGTATTATTTGCAGTGTATCCATCTCAACGTGATGTCCTTTCCTCCCCCTCCTGTGCCCCTGACCAATAACAAAAAATGAAATTGCCTTTTCCGTATTTGAGACATACCAGTGCAGACTGAGTTTGTTAAAATAAAATTGCAAGTGTTCTGCTTTTGTGATACTGCAGTATAATTTACTCTGTAAAGTGAAATATTACAATACAGAGTGCAATGTTTAAAGGGGGCTTGCCTTGACCCTTGTTTCAGGTGGACCCAAACAAGTTAAATTGCTCTAGTGCTACTGTAAGAAAATCGGGAGGCAGTGGGTGGGAGGAGGAAGAGGAGAAGAGATCAATTGGTTTATGGATAACAAGTATGGTTTATTGAATCACAGAATGTAAAGTATTTTTTTTTTGATTTAAGCAATAGTTACAGAGAAAGCGTTATTACCCGATCCTCTGAGACCTCGGCTCTTGTTCGTTCGTCTCTCGCTACACCACTTGGCCTTTTGCCCCTTCTTTTATACTCCTTTTCACCCACTGTCTCCCAGATAAGGAATGGTTTTCCTCATTTTCTTGCCAATCACACGCACCCTATTTCTATGTTGCCATGATAACAGGATTACCTATATTTACATTATTTGCACACTAAAATACGTGTTTCCTTGTAACAAAATATGGGGGCAAACCATCTTGTTTTCAGTGTGCTGCAAAAGCTAATGTGGTTGGACCCCTTCCTACCACTTAGGCACCTGCAGTTACTTGTTGCTTGGATCCTTGTGAAGGATTTTTTTTCCAACTAAAATAACAGATTTGCAAAGCAGGATATTCACACCAATCAATTAACTTAAAATTCAGTTTTGGAGCTAACTAGCCTTTTTGCTGTGTTTTCAGATCCCTCTGGCTATATCTTTCACGTTACACCAAGGGTTGCTTCACAGTGCGGCTATACGATTGCAGTGGATTCCTGGAATAATGTTGAATTTCGTGCCTCTGTAAATATTGTGGTAAGATAACCTTGAGTATAGCATAGAGAGGATAATATAGAACACCCTCAAAATCCAGCTTTATCCTAAATCTAGACCTGAGGTGTAAATATCAATACTTGTTTTTCCCCTGAGAAGTACAAACAGCCAGGAAAGATGCAGGAAACTGAACTTGGAGAGGTTTCCAAGTTCTCTGTGGAAAGAACTGTAGTTGTTGGTATCGTAGGGGTGAGATAGGAGGAGAGCAGGGCCCTATAGACCCTAACTGGGGAAACTTGCTCCCCAACTAGGGTCTGATGTTTCTGGGGTTATGTTCCACAATGGAGTGGAACAATATAGACCTATACCTAGATGGAGGTACATTTAATAAAAATTAAGCTTTTTGTTTTTCTGTAGGAGTGCAAAGCTTTTCCAGTGCTTTAGAAGTCATTGCACCCTTGATGTCTGATGCATCACCTAAATGATGCAAGATAGGCAGAAATGTGTAGGGATTCATCCATGTGTCTAAATGGTGGCACTTATCACCACCACCATTTCCCCCCCCAAAACATGCCATTTATTGCCTTTACATTGTCATTTTTGTTTGCAGGCTGATGAATAGTTCAACCTCACTCTTCGAGAAGGAACTGCCAGAATAGTAGCTTCAACATATATTCAAACTCTATCTGTATGTACTCTCTATGGGTTATAAGGGAAATATTCTGTGAAGAAAATGACATGCAGGTAAATAGAAAGCAATATTTTATTTGGCAGAATGGTAATCTGCACTATATGCCAAATGTTGGCTTGTAACTACGGGGGTATAGTTAATACAAAGGAAGAATGCGTCAAAATGCAAGAGGACATTAATAAACTTGCAGAATGGGTGTTTAATTGGCAAATAAATTTCAATATAGATAAATGTGAGGTGCTGCATTTTGGGGGAAGAATGAGGAGGCCACATACTGCTTGGAAAATAAGAGTGTAAATAGGATAGAGGTGCAAAGGGATCTAGGGGTACAGATACACAAATCACAAAGTAGTAGTGCAGGGTAATAAGGCCGTAAAGGCAAATCAAGGAATAGGGTTCATTTCTAGAGGGATAGAATTGAAAAGCAAAGAAGTTATGTTAAACTTGTATAGAACCTTGGTTAGACCGCACAGAGTATTGTGTACAGTTCTGGTCTCCATGTTATAAAAAGGATGGAGGCATTGGAAAAGGTGCAAAAAAGATTCACAGGGATGATACCAAAACTGAGAGGATATTCTTATCAGGAAAGGCTGAGGGGTGGCCTGATAGAGGTCTTTAAGATTTTGATAGGGTAGACGTAGGGGAAAAGTTTCCTCTTGTGGGGGAGTCTAAAACTAGAGGTCATAAATATAAAATAGTCGCTAGTAAATCCAATAGGGAATTCAGGAGAAACTTCTTTACCCAAAGAGTGGTAAGAATGTGGAACATGCTACCACAAGGAGTAGTTGAGGCAAATAGCATAGATGCATGTCAGGGGAAGCTAAATAAGCATACGAGAGAGAAAGGACTAGAAGGATATCCTGATACGGTTAGATGAAGTAGGGAGGGAGGAGGCTCATGTGCAGCATAAACGCCGGCATTGACCAGTTGGGCCAAAAGGTCTGTTTCTGTGCTGTAGTTTCAATGTAATTCGATATTAGTAGTATCTTCAATTAGCAGTAATTCTGAGCAGTTCCAGAAAGTGGAAATAATCTAAACATTTTACAAATATCGGGCACTTTTTTTTATTCGTTCATGGGATGTGGGTGTCGCTGGTGAGGCCAGCATTTATTGTCCATCCCTAATTGCCCTTGAGAAGGTGGTGGTGAGCCACTTTCTTGAACCGCTGCAGTCCATATGGTGAAGGTCCTCCCACAGTGCTGTTAGGTAGGGAGTTCCAGGATTTTGACCCAGTGACGATGAAGGACGATAACCTGCCGACAATAAATTGTAAAATCTGTCTAGAATGATTGTGCTCCTAATTCAATAAACTCATTTTATCCATTATGGCAAACAATTTGCTTTGATTTGATTGCAGATCTGTTATTTGACACTAGTGACTTGATATTAATGGGATTGTAGGCATGCAACTTGGACATTTTTTAATAACCACTGAGTAAATGCATTAGTCTCGTTTCACTATCATGTGCCAGTCTCTGTACAAAGAAAGATACCGCCCATTGAGGAGGATTATGCACAGGGTGCAGTAGATGCTGTTCAGGTAAAAGTGCAAGGCTTTTCTTGCCACCATTCAAAATTCCTGTGTATTTTTATATACATTAAAATTTCTTGTGGGGCTTAAGTAGGATTTAGATGTCCAGGGGATTTGAACTCTTAATGCTTCTCAAGTACACTTGCATCTCAATTCAATAATTTTTTTAGGCATTTCCATAATATCTGGTTTAGCTTATTTGTAATGAATGCGATGGTAGGATTTGATTTGAAACTGCATCTACTTTTAATTTCAACTTGGATTCAAAGTTGTATCCATTGAGCCCATTCTTCCAACTGTAGATGCACAAGTCAGCATCTATGGAAGTTGTACAACATTAGAGCATGACTTGGGTGTAATACAATGTGGTGGTAATTGGTATCCTTTACCTGTTGGCAAGCTTCATTTTAAGTTCATAGAATCATAGAAGTTACAACATGGAAACAGGCCCTTCGGCCCAACATGTCCATGTCGCCCAGTTTATACCACTAAGCTAGTCCCAATTGCCTGCACTTGGCCCATATCCCTCGATACCCATCTTCCCCATGTAACTGTCCAAATGCTTTTTAAAAGACAAAATTGTACCCGCCTCTACTACTGCCTCTGGCAGCTCGTTCCAGACACTCACCACCCTTTGAGTGAAAAAATTGCCCCTCTGGATCCTTTTGTATCTCTCCCCTCTCACCTTAAATCTGTGCCCCCTCGTTATAGACTCCCCTACCTTTGGGAAAAGATTTTGACTATCGACCTTATCTATGCCCCTCATTATTTTATAGACTTCTATAAGATCACCCCTTAACCTCCTACTCTCCAGGGAAAAAAGTCCCAGTCTGTCTAACCTCTCCCTGTAATTCAAACCATCAAGTCCCGGTAGCATCCGAGTAAATCTTTTCTGCACTCTTTCTAGTTTAATAATATCCTTTCTATAATAGGGTGACCAGAACTGTACACAGTACTCCAAGTGTGGCCTCACCAATGCCCTGTACAACTTCAACAAGACATCCCAACTCCTGCATTCAATGTTCTGACCAATGAAACCAAGCATGCTGAATGCCTTCTTCACCACCCTATCCACCTGTGACTCCACTTTCAAGGAGCTATGAATCTGTACTCCTAGATCTCTTTGTTCTATAACTCTCCCCAACGCCCTACCATTAACGGAGTAGGTCCTGGCCCGATTCGATCTACCAAAATGCATCACCTCACATTTATCTAAATTAAACTCCATCTGCCATTCATCGGCCCACTGGCCTAATTTATCAAGATCCCGTTGCAATCCTAGATAACCTTCTTCACTGTCCACAATGCCACCAATCTTGGTGTCATCTGCAAACTTACTAACCATGCCTCCTAAATTCTCATCCAAATCATTAATATAAATAACAAATAACAGCGGACCCAGCACCGATCCCTGAGGCACACCGCTGGACACAGGCATCCAGTTTGAAAAACAACCCTCTACAACCACCCTCTGTCTTCTGTCGTCAAGCCAATTTTGTATCCAATTGGCTACCTCACCTTGGATCCCATGAGATTTAACCTTATGTAACAACCTACCATGCGGTACCTTGTCAAATGCTTTGCTGAAGTCCATGTAGACCACGTCTACTGCACAGCCCTCATCTATCTTCTTGGTTACCCCTTCAAAAAACTCAATCAAATTCGTGAGACATGATTTTCCTCTCACAAAACCATGCTGACTGTTCCTAATTAGTCCCTGCCTCTCCAAATGCCTGTAGATCCTGTCCCTCAGAATACCCTCTAACAACTTACCCACTACAGATGTCAGGCTCACTGGTCTGTAGTTCCCAGGCTTTTCCCTGCCGCCCTTCTTAAACAAAGGCACAACATTTGCTACCCTCCAATCTTCAGGCACCTCACCTGTAGCGGTGGATGATTCAAATATCTCTGCTAGGGGACCCGCAATTTCCTCCCTAACCTCCCATAACGTCCTGGGATACATTTCATCAGGTCCCGGAGATTTATCTACCTTGATGCGCGTTAAGACTTCCAGCACCTCCCTCTCTGTAATATGTACACTCCTCAAGACATCACTATTTATTTCCCCAAGTTCCCTAACATCCATGCCTTTCTCAACCGTAAATACCGATGTGAAATATTCATTCAGGATCTCACCCATCTCTTGTGGTTCCGCACATAGATGACCTTGTTGATCCTTAAGAGGCCCTACTCTCTCCCTAGTTACCCTTTTGCCCTTTATGTATTTGTAGAAGCTCTTTGGATTCACCTTTGCCTGATCTGCCAAAGCAATCTCATATCCCCTTTTTGCCCTCCTGATTTCTCTCTTAACTCTACTCCGGCAATCTCTATACTCTTCAAGGGATCCACTTGATCCCAGCTGCCTATGCATGTCATATGCCTCCTTCTTATTTTTCACTAGTGCCTCAATCTCCCGAGTCATCCAAGGTTCCCTACTTCTACCAGCCTTGCCCTTCACTTTATAAGGAATGTGCTTACACTGAACCCTGGTTAACACACTTTTGAAAGCCTCCCACTTACCAGACGTCCCTTTGCCTGCCAACAGACTCTCCCAATCAACTTCTGAAAGTTCCTGTCTAATACCATCAAAATTGGCCTTTCCCCAATTTAGAATTTTAACTTTTGGGCCAGACCTATCCTTCTCCATAGCTATCTTAAAACTAATGGAATTATGATCACTGGTCCCAAAGTGATCCCTCACTAACACTTCTGTCACCTGCCCTTCCTTATTTCCCAAGAGGAGGTCAAGTTTTGCCCCCTCTCTAGTCGGGCCATCCACATACTGAATGAGAAATTCCTCCTGAATACACTCAACAAATTTCTCTCCATCCAAGCCCCTAATGCTATGGCTGTCCCAGTCAATGTTGGGAAAGTTAAAGTCCCCTACTATTACCACCCTATTTTTCTTGCAGCTGTCTGTAATCTCCTTACATATTTGCTCCTCAATTTCCCGTTGACTATTTGGGGGTCTGTAGTACAATCCTATCAAAGTGATCTCTCCCTTCTTATTTTTCAGTTCTACCCATATGGACTCAGTGGGCGAACCCTCGGATATATCCCCTCTCACTACTGCCGTGATGTTCTCCCTAATCAAGAACGCAACTCCCCCTCCTCTCTTACCTCCTGCTCTATCTTTCCTATAGCATCTGTACCCTGGAACATTGAGCTGCCAGTCCTGCCCCTCCCTTAGCCATGTTTCAGTAATAGCTATAACATCCCAGTCCCATGTACCCATCCATGCCCTGAGTTCATCTGCCTTGCCCATCAGACTTCTTGCATTGAAATAAATGCAGTTTAATCTAGACTTCCCTTGGTCTTTGCCCTGCTTTCTCAGACCATCTGTCCGGTCATGTTCTGTACACTCTCCCTTACTGCCTGTTGTTTCTGTCACCACTTTATTTCCCACTGACTTCCTGCATCGGTTCCCATCCCCCTGCCACATTAGTTTAAACCCTCCCCAACAGCACTAGCAAACACTCCCCCTAGGACATTGGTTCCAGTCCTGCCCAGATGCAGACCGTCCAATTTGTACTGGTCCCACCTCCCCCAGAACCGGTTCCAATGGCCCAGGAATTTGAATCCCTCCCTCTTGCACCATCTCTCAAGCCACGTATTCATCTTAGCTATCCTGTCATTCCTACTCTGACTAGCCCGTGGCACTGGTAGCAATCCTGAGATTACTACCTTTGAGGTCCTACTCTTTAGTTTAACTCCTAACTCCCTAAATTAAGCTTGTAGGACCTCATCCTGTTTTTTACCTATATCGTTGGTGCCTATATGCACCACGACAACTGGCTGTTCACCCTCCCCCTCCAGAATGTCCTGCAGCCGCTCCGAGACATCCTTGACCCTTGCACCAGGGAGGCAACATACCATCCTGGAGTCTCGGTTGCGTCCGCAGAAACGCCTGTCTATTCCCCTTACAATCGAGTCCCCTATCACTATAGCTCTGCCACTCTTTTTCCTGCCCTCCTGTGCAGCAGAGCCAGCCACGGTGCCATGAACCTGGCCACTGCCACCTTCCCCTGGTGAGCCATCTCCGCCAACAGTATCCAAAACGGTATCCCTGTTTTGGAGGGAGATGACCGCAGGGGACCCCTGCACTGCCTTCCTACTCTTCCTCTGTCTGTTGGTCACCCATTCACTATCTCCCTCAGTAATTTTTATCTGCGGTGTGACCAACTCACTGAACGTGCTATCCACGACTTTCTCAGCATCGCGGATGCTCCAAAGTGAGTCCATCCGCAGCTCCAGAGCCGTCAAGCGGTCAAACAATAGCTGCAGCTGGACACACTTCCCGCAGGTGAAGGAATCAGGGATACAGGAAGGAGCCCTGAATTCCCACATCTCACAAGAGGAACATGACACGGCGCTGGGATCTCCTGCCATGACTTAGCCCTTAAATTAGCTTAAGAACAACTACAATGTCAAGAGAAAAAAAAAGGAAAGAAAAACTACTTACCACTCCCTTTAAGGAGTTTACTCCTTTAAATTGTTCTCAATTTAGAGAATGTTAACTACACTGGGGACCTTGATTCACTAAAAAATAAACGCTACTTCCTATAAGACCTGCAGACCTTCCCTTTCCTTTTACTTCAGTTACTGTAGATAAGGAGAAATACTCACCTGAACCTACTCACCAATCAGGTGCCTCCCCTGTGTCGCGTCCCGATCTGATTCCTGACGTCACTTCGAACTCGGTCGCAGCTCCGCTCCGCTCGGCTCCTCTCAGCGCTCTGAAATCCCGCCTTTTATCGGACGCTCCCTCCGCTCGGCTCGGCTCCTCTCAGCGCTCTGAAATCCCGCCTTTTATCGGACGCTCCCTCCGCTCGGCTCGGCTCCTCTCAGCGCTCTGAAATCTCGCCTTTTATCGGACGCTCCCTCCGCTCGGCTCGGCTCCTCTCAGCGCTCTGAAATCCCGCCTTTTATCGGACGCTCCCTCCGCTCGGCTCGGCTCCTCTCAGCGCTCTGAAATCCCGCCTTTTATCGGACGCTCCCTCCGCTCGGCTCGGCTCCTCTCAGCGCTCTGAAATCCCGCCTTTTATCGGACGCTCCCTCCGCTCGGCTCGGCTCCTCTCAGCTGTTCTCAGCGCTCTGAAATCCCGCCTTTTATCGGACGCTCCCTCCGCTCGGCTCGGCTCCTCTCAGCGCTCTGAAATCTCGCCTTTTATCGGACGCTCCCTCCGCTCGGCTCGGCTCCTCTCAGCGCTCTGAAATCCCGCCTTTTATCGGACGCTCCCTCCGCTCGGCTCGGCTCGGCTCCTCTCAGCGCTCTGAAATCCCGCCTTTTATCGGACGCTCCCTCCGCTCGGCTCGGCTCCTCTCAGCTGTTCTCAGCGCTCTGAAATCCCGCCTTTTATCGGACGCTCCCTCCGCTCGGCTCGGCTCCTCTCAGCGCTCTGAAATCCCGCCTTTTATCGGACGCTCCCTCCGCTCGGCTCGGCTCCTCTCAGCGCTCTGAAATCCCGCCTTTTATCGGACGCTCCCTCCGCTCGGCTCGGCTCCTCTCAGCTCCTCTCAGCGCTCTGAAATCCCGCCTTTTATCGGACGCTCCCTCCGCTAAAAGACAATTGGCTATCTGTGCTAATGCAAGCAGATATGAAAATGCCATGAATAACTACAAGCATGTTTTGTCTCGTTACTGTTCTGTATCTCAAATCATTGATCCATATCACACTTTTCTGATGCAGCTAAAATTGCTGTTGCATAGAGAATTTTATCATGCACTGCTTCATAATCTTTCACAATTTGTTTGCAACTACAAATAGCTTAATCTGCTTTAAAACACATCTGAACTTATTTATGTCATGCACTCCCTATTTGGACATCACCATTTTGTCATTCCATTTATGTGGCATGTATTTTAGTATAAAATGTCACATTTGTGTTTGCAGCTTCACGCTTCTACCAATAGATGGAACTTCAGAAGCTGTAGACTTCGCATACCTACAGCATCACAAATATACTGAGGAAACTTTGCTGTGTCTTAATTTTTCTCTCATGGCCATTGCTCACAGATGCACTAGTAAATTTCAACCATTTAAGAATGACTTCAAAATATCTCCTGGATCTCGCAGAATTTGCTGTAACAGCTTGTTTATTACAACTTTTAGCTTTGCTCTTATGAGGGAGCCTTCCATTGCCATATTTAGTTGAGTTCTGTCCATGGAATAATTGAAGATATCTTGATAAAATTACTTCTCAAATTAGCAATATAAAAATGCTACTTCTGTCTTCCCTCAGATGGTATTATATTCACTGATCATACAATCTTTGGACAGTGCCATGAGTCTTCACTCCAATTGTGACCCAGTGCAGTTCATCAAGACAACACCTCCATGGGAGTAAATGGCATAAAGTTGGACCCCACAAGAATGGCAGTAAGAAATTATACACTGGGTAAAAAGGATACTGCTCTTGCCATAAGGGTCCCGATTGGAGCACAGGATGGATACTATAAGGTTGGTGCAAGATTGGATTTTGTATTGCAGGCAGAAGGATGTCCACAAGCTAATCCATATTTGTCTATTATATATCAATTTGGAATAGTGAAACCTGATTTACTAATTTTTTTTAATATACCAGAACTCTGGATGCAAGTCTGTTCTATAAGAATGTAATCTGTTGAAGTTTAACAAATTTTGAAGGCTCCTATCCAAATATTTCACTTCTTGATAGTGAAGACATGGATTCAGATTCTTGTATTCATCTGACTAAAATAGTATCACTGGTCACTAACCGCTTACACTGTGAAGAATTAATTTGGTTATCTTTAATTTCAGTGCCACGTGGTGGATGAACAGTATGGTATCAAGTACAGCATTAATCTGTTCTTGGAACACTTGTGGAGAAAATGAGGCATGGGGACTAAATGAAATCAATGTGATCCACCCAGTTATTACTCTTATTACTCACCCCCTTATTCTCACTGGTATGTACGGTGGTCTTTTATGAACATGGCATAACCAGCATATTTTGAAATGAGATTCTTCTCTGCTCAGCCAATGAGAATACCACAGTCTTTGGTTTAACATCAGATGTGAGCTCCAGCAGGTGCTGTAGAAAACAAATTGGCCCAGAAATCACTCACCTCAGGTCAGTCGTTCCATAATGCCGTCCTCTCAGACTGCCAGCGAATCGATGGAGTAAGTTCGCGAATGCTCACATGCACACTAAAACCCGGAAATCACAAATTTGTTCTCATTGGTTCACTGGCGATTTGAAAGTTCTGATTTAAAGGGATGTGGTACGCTAAAATCATAGAAATCATTAAATATTCGTAAACTTACCCATCTGCCCAGCTGGAACAAAGATACGCCACCAAAAGGTACGCTGGACAATACCAGCCCTACACTACTTTTTAAAAGTGCAGTGACTATTAATGACTGCAAAACAAAAAATGAAATTTTAAAAATGTGGAATGTCAAATTGCTCTTACTTTAATATTTTTTGATCATTAAAAACAAATTTAAATTAAAAAATTTAAAAAAAAATTTTTACTTTTAACTTCTGTAAATTTCATTAAATTAACTCATTTGCTTGGCTTTTTATAAGATATGTTAAAGTTTTATTTATACCAACATAGAGAAGTTCACTTTAAATGAATGATTTCTACTTGCCTGCTTCCATTCTCACAGCCATTTCCCATGTGCATCAACCCACCCTGTTCAGAGGCTGGGCTGATGTTGCGTTTTTTTTCAAATCTTCAAATTTACGCAAGTGTAAGTAATCTGGGGTAAGTAATTTTGTATCTTTTATTTGTAGGAGCTGCTGCGGACGTTGCCATGCCAGTGTGAGCAATTTCCAGCCTATTATCTCCATCCAGTACCACTACTGAGCATTCCACTGTTAGAATACATTGAGTGCAAAGTACTATCCTTTCCCCTCTAGTGTCCTGCCCTATTGGGAAAGGAAGATTAAACAAAAGAACTGGGTTCATACTGCCAAAGTTGGACATGTAGTTCTTGGGAGAAAAAGGTCCCATCAATCTGGGTGAGTTAAATCCAGGCCCTAAAGGTGAAAATGCCTTTTTAACTCTCTTCCATTGTCCAGGTCCACGAATCACTGGGAAGTACCCATTTCCCTACAAGTGGCGCCCGAACAGGGACTTGACAGTTCAACAAAGAAAGTGTACCAGTTCATGTGAAATGACCCTGCAGAGCAAAAGCTAACTACTGTGCCCAGCATCCAGCAAGAAAGGCTCCGATATTATCTTCAGCTGCTTCATCAATGACCTTCCCTTCATCATAAGGTCAGAAATGGGGATGTTCGCTGATGATTGCACAGTGTTCAGTTCCATTCGCAACCCCTCAAATAATGAAGCAGTCCGAGCCCGCATGCAGCAAGACCTGGACAACATCCAGGCTTGGGTTCATGAGTGGCAAGTAACATTCGCACCAGACAAGTTCCAGGCAATGACCATCTCCAACAAGAGAGAGTCTAACCACCTCCGCTTGACATTCAACGGCATTACCATTGCCAAATCCCCCACCATCAACATCCTGGGGGTCACCATTGACCAGAAACTTAACTGGACCAGCCATATAAATAATGTGGCTACAAGAGCAGGTCAGTGGCTGGGTATTCTGCGGCGA
Organism: Heptranchias perlo; assembly: GCF_035084215.1. Lineage (NCBI taxonomy): Eukaryota > Metazoa > Chordata > Chondrichthyes > Hexanchiformes > Hexanchidae > Heptranchias > Heptranchias perlo. Next base: position 51,437,160 of record NC_090329.1, read on the forward strand.
GTGGCTCACCTCCTGACTCCCCAAAGCCTTTCCACCATCTATAAGGCACAGGGCAGGAGTGTGATGGAATATTCTCCACTTGCCTGGATGAGTGCAACACTCAAGAAGCTCGACACCATCCAGGATAAAGCAGCTCGCTTGATTGGCACCCTATCCACCACCCTAAACAGTCACTCCCTTCATCACCGGCACACAGTGGCTGCAATGTGTACCATCCACAGGATGCACTGCAGCAACTTGCCAAGGCTTCTTCGACAGCACCTCCCAAACCCGCGATCTCTACCACCTGGAAGGACAAGAGTAGCAGACACATGGGAACAACACCACCTGAAAGTTCCCCTCCAAGTCATACACCATCCCGACTTGGAAATATATCGCCGTTCCTTCATCGTCACTGGGTCAAAATCCTGGAACTCCCTTCCTAACAACACCATGGGGGAATCTTCACCACACGGACTGCAGCGGTTCAAGAAGGTGGCTCACCACCACCTTCTCAAGGGCAATTAGGGATGGGCAATAAATGCTGGCCTTGCCAGCGACGCCCACATCCCATGAACAAATAAAAAAAATTAGTCAGATCCACCTCAGGAGGGACTGTAAGAAAGGGTTCAAACCCCATTTTAATATGTGAACTTAAAACCTACTGGACAACTAAAAGTAAAAGGTTAACTAGTCCCTTTAAGGATTTGGACATTCACTTAGATATTACATTACATCAGTTTAAAACTGCAACTTATAAGAACGAAAGACAGAAGCTTTCACAGATGTGGTTTTTAATAACAACTGATAAGCACGAAAGACAAAAGTTTTAATCACCTTCGAGAAAGTTTGAATGGGTCTTCGGTTCTCATAACAACTGATAAGACGGCAGCTGTATAGAAGCTTCGAGAAGTTTCTAATGATGTCCGTTCTCAGAACATTGTTGATGCTCGAAAACAACTTTGGTTCTCAAAACAAAAGAGCTTGTTAAAATGCACCTGGATTCACACGGAGAAGAAGATACAGTGGATTCACATGGTTCTTGAATGGTCCAACCAACCATCTATCATTAAGGCAACGATGGGTGAGTGGCCAAAATGGGACTTCTCGTAACTTGGATCACACCCTATCAGCTAAGAACCAAATAAAGATAGGACAGCGTAGCAGTTTTAAACAGAAAACATCGGAGGAGCTGGAAGAAGCTTCAACAGTCAACAGTTGAAGGAGCAACAACTACTGCAGTCAGAGCTCCTCCAACAATGATGAGAAGATAAAGAACTTCGACACATCACTCAACGATGTATCATTCGACGCAGCAATCACTGCAGCAAACGACACATTATTTCTAGGCCTAGGCAGCTGCCTTGATGCTTTATAAAGGTTGTATGTGTTGCTTGCTTGCTTTGCTTTATGCCTGCTTGTATGAATTGGGTAGAGTAATTCACGTAATAATTGATTTGCTTCATGCTTATGTGTGCTTTTTAAATTATTAAATAATCACTTTGATTAACTAAACCACCGCATATGGGTGTCTTTCTTTGTCTGAACTATTGTCCAGATCCACGAATCACTGGGAAGTACCCATTTCCCTACAGACAGCAAGGGAGGGGCTGTTCATAGGAGGCTATACTCAGCATAGAGGATGTACAGGCCAAAAGTTAGTTTCATGCATCTATCTGATGAGCAGTGCAACAGGAGACTATGTTTCTCTGCAGACTTTTGCAGACCTCTGCTGTCTATTGGACCAGGGGTATGAATTGCCAGTGGCTCTCAAAGTCACCATAGCCCTTCACTTCTTTGCCACTGGCTGCTTCCAGTCCACTACAGGGAGCATCTCTGCCATTTCCCAGTCTGCAGTGCACAGCTGCATTAATAAGGTCACCAAGGCCATGTTCACCAGGGCTGACTAGTACAGCACCTTCCCAAATTCAATATGAGAGAGCTCAGGGATTTGCAGCAGCGGCTGGCTTCCTTTGCAATCAGGGCACGATTGACTGCACCCGTTGTCATCAAGGCAACAGGACACCAACCAGCACATTCATAAATAGGAAGGGCTACCACTCAATTATCGTCCAGCTAGTCTCCGATCACAGTAACAGGATCATACAAGTTTGTGCAAGGTACCGAAGCGGCTGTCACAATGCTTTTGTCCTGCAACACTGAACCATTCCCCCATCATTCGGTCCTTCCGCCAATGTGACAGGATGGCTGCTGGGGGACAAGGGATATCCCCTATAAACGTGGCTCATGATACCAGTCTGTAACCCCGCCATGGCTGAGAAATACGGGTGTAATCAAAGCCATGGGAACACAGGAGATTATTGAGTACGCCATAGGCCTGCTGAAGCAGAGATTCAGGTGTTTGGATAGGTCTAGGGGCTCCCTACAAAGCTGCAAAGGCTGCTGACATTGACTCCTGTTGTGAGGGCCCTGCTACAGCTTTCCTGGAGGTGGTCACACTCTCCAAGGTGGACTGCAGAATGCTGATGCCACATGAGATGATACCACACAGGCTGAAAGCTGACTCCTCCATTCTTTCAACAATAATGCTGAAATTCCTTGGCAGGCCTTCCAATACCTGGTATAACTGCTTGTGAGAGACCATCAGTTTTCTTTTCATTGCTGGGTCACTGAAGTACGCATCTCTATCCTCCTCAGCAGACCTGGGAGAGGACCTCACCCTCTGGTATACTGTCTCTTGGGCTGTCCCTGCCACCAGTATCTGCTGTTGCTCACTCATTGCAGTAGGCAGCGAGTGAGAGGGGTCCTCATCCAACTTTGCACCCGTAACTCCAAAGGAAAACCTGCCCTCTAATGTCCCCTTTGTGTCCCTGGGAAGATGTTGTGGCACAAAAGGGGAGGGCAGTGGTGAACTTTACCGGCTCTGGTAGTGCAGTGCAGATTTTTGGCTGTCTGCAGATCTTCATGGACCATATGGTATAGCTCAGTTGCACCTGAGCCTCATAATGGACTGCTTCTCTGTCATGCCCTGGGGCTGACTCTAATGCAACAGATCTGCTGCCTAGATAATGGTTTACTACTTTGATCCCAAGCCATCTTTGGAGGCTAACCCCTTGTAGGTAAGCTTTTGTTAAAAGATACATTTTAATATAACTCATGTGAAAGTCCTTTCCATGGAATAAATGGCCAAGGAATCTTGAACTGTGATACTAACAATGACAGATGCCTAGCAATGACTGCGCACCTGTATTCAATAGATGATAAGCATAATGCATAGAAGACTGATGCAATGACAATCTCAGCATTTCAGGCACTGAATTTGAAAAGAGAATTGTGTATTTCTTAAAACATAGATTTAGGAAGTATGTAACTATTTCTAAATGTTGATATTCTAAACTGCAAAATGTATTATTGCTGCACTATTTTGAAGTGTGGTTAACAGAAAGCCCAATTCCATCAGAGTGAGCATCAGATATTTCCCTTATAGGGAAGAAATCAGTACCAGTTTTTACAGGGAGAACATCATGAATAATTTAAGGAAGGGAAGACTATCTAAACTAAAATGTAGGATTTAACCACTTAGAAGTCAGGTATATTTTACAGTTTGCACTTTTGTGAGGTGTTTTTAGTTTTGCAACAATGCAAACTGTGCAGTACAATTCAGATCTGAAATTGCCTGAATCATATTTCAGCAAGTTGTAAACAAAAAGCAAAAAAAAACTGCAGATGCACAAAATCTGAACCAAAAACAGAAAATGCTGGAAACACTCAGCCGGTTAGGCAGCATCTGTGAAGAGAACGGACAAGTTGCTGCTTTGGATGCTCAACAGGACCAGAGCAGCAATCAACAAAAACACTGGGAAACTCATATTTTTCAGCCATGAAAGGAGAAGACTGAGAAGTAATCTTATAGAGTGATACAAAATAGTTAATAGAATAGGAAAGGTAAATCCAGTATATTAATTCAACTTAAATTGTGAGGGTAGGATAAGGGGAAACAGGGCCAAACTAGCAAAATGAAAATGTAAGACTAATATCAGGAAGTTAACACAAAGAGTGATTAATACATGGAATGGACTTGCAGGTAGCATACTGGAGCATAAACCCTAGAATCATTTAAGAAAATATTAGATGCTGCAATAGGAGGAGTGTACGGTTTTTCTGGATAGGTGAACTAAGATGGACTAAATGGGCCTCCTCATCTGTTTATATCTCATGCTCAAGTGATTATGTTACAATTCACATTCTGTTTGTGGCTGTATCAATGGGGCATGAGTTAGGGCAGAAGAGGGTATCCTTGGACATTCAGGACCCATCTGTCCAGTTTGCTTTCTCTTTGAAATAATGATAGCATGGTGGATTGTCTCAAATTAAGACATTATGATTGCTAGTAGTGTAACAGCCATTCAGTTACATACTTTTGCGAATATGGTCATAGATCTGCACATTGGCCGAATGGTATTCCTTTATGTTAATGAAGACCACGGAATTCAGTGTAAGGGCCCAGTTAGTCACATGTATGCCATCAGTAATGCCCTGTACTTTGGGGCACACAGAAATAGTGCCCTCTCTTGCTGCAATTGGTTTTCCATTGGAAAAGTTATGAAAGACTTCGCTCTGGCAAATAATGCATCTGTCACATGCTGTATGCATTAATGCACTGCTGATAGTCTGATTTGGTATATATGCCAGAGGTGTCTTGGAATGGTATGTAGTCATAAACATTTAGGCCATTGGCAGAGTCACCAATCTTATCTGAAAGTCAAGCCGGATGATACTGAAGAACTGCCTCCCTGGTGAAGTGCAGCTGTGAAGACAGATCTCCTCAGACACACCCCAGTAGTTATACGTGGGTCTGTGATCATGTTCCTTCCGTAGCATGGGTTAGGGCAGTCCTTCTCACCCTCTTAGATCTTCATCTTCCTCCGCCAAAACAGCACGAGAGGAATACAGAGTTATTCCCATGTCCTAAAATTTGTAGCAGCAACTGTAATTGCAGAGGCCAGAAATTCAACTTCAAGAGAATGAGTTAAGAAAGAAGACAATAAGGAATAAGAGTGGGAGAAAATGCACAGAAAGCAATGACAAAGACAAATGTTTAAGTGTGTCCACATCAAATAGTAAGGGATGGTGAATTCATTGAGTCATACAGCACAGGAGGCCATTCTGCCCATCGTATCAGTGCCGCCTCTTTGAAAGAGTTATCCAATTACTCTCACACCCCTGCTTAGATTCATAGAGTCATAGAGTTATACAGCACGGATAGAGGCCCTTCGGCCCATCGTGTCCGCGCCGGCCATCAAGCCCTGTCTAATCTAATCCCATATTCCAGCATTTGGTCCGTAGCCTTGTATGCTATGACATTTCAAGTGCTCATCCAAATGCTTCTTGAATGTTGTGAGGGTTCCTGCCTCCACAACCCTTTCAGGCAGTGAGTTCCAGACTCCAACCACCCTCTGGGTGAAAAAGTTCTTTCTCAAATCCCCTCTAAACCTTCTGCCTTTTACCTTGAATCTATGCCCCCTTGTTATAGAACCCTCAACGAAGGGAAAAAGCTCCTTAGTATCCATCCTATCTGTGCCCCTCATAATTTTGTACACCTCAATCATGTCCCCCCTCAGCCTCCTCTGCTCCAAGGAAAACAAACCCAATCTTCCCAGTCTCTCATCATAGCTGAAGCGCTCCAACCCTGGTAACATCCTGGTGAATCTCCTCTGCACCCTCTCCAAAGCGATCACATCCTTCCTATAGTGTGGCGACCAGAACTGCACACAGTACTCCAGCTGTGGCCTAACCAGTGTTTTATACAGCTCCATCATAACCTCCTTGCTCTTATATTCTATGCCTCGGCTAATAAAGGCAAGTATCCCATATGCCTTCTTTACCACCTTATCTACCTGTTCCGCCGCCTTCAGGGATTTGTGAACTTGCACACCAAGATCCCTCTGACCCTCTGTCTTGCCTAGGGTCCTCCCATTCATTGTGTATTCCCTTGCCTTGTTAGTCCCTCCAAAGTGCATCACCTCGCACTTTTCCAGGTTAAATTCCATTTGCCACTGTTCCGCCCATCTGACCAACCCATCTATATCGTCCTGCAGACTGAGGCTATCCTCCTCGCTATTTACCACCCTACCAATTTTTGTATCATCAGCGAACTTACTGATCATACCTTTTACATTCATATCCAAGTCGTTAATGTAGACCACAAACAGCAAGGGACCCAGCACCGATCCCTGTGGTACTCCACTGGCCACAGGCTTCCAGTCACAAAAACAACCTTCGACCATCACCCTCTGCCTTCTGCCACTAAGCCAGTTTTGTATCCAAAGTGCCAAGGCACCCTGGATTCCATGGGCTCGTACCTTCTTGACCAGTCTCCTGTGGGGGACTTTATCAAAGGCCTTACTGAAATCCATGTATACCACATCCACTGCGTTACCCTCATCCACACGCCTAGTCACCCCCTCAAAAAATTCAATCAAATTAGTCAGACATGATCTTCCCTTGACAAAGCCATGTTGACTATCCCTGATTAATCCTTGCTTCTCCAAGTGGAGACTAATTTTGTCCTTCAGAATTTTTTCCAATAATTTTCCTACCACTGATGTTAGGCTCACTGGCCTGTAGTTCCCCGGTTTTTCCCTACTCCCCTTCTTGAATAATGGTACTACATTAGCGGTTCTCCAGTCCTCTGGCACATCCCCTGTGGCCAGAGAGGTTCTGAATATATGTGTCAGAGCCCCCGCAATCTCCTCCTTTGCCTCACACAGTAGCCTGGGATACATTTCGTCCGGGCCTGGGGATTTATCCATTTTTAGGCCTGCTAAAACCGCCAATACATCCTCCCGCTCGATGTTAATATGTTCGAGTATATCACAGTCCCCCTGCCGTATTTCTATGTCTACATCGTCCTTCTCCATAGTGAAAACAGATGCAAAAAATTCATTTAGAACCCCTCCTACATCTGCCGGCTCCACACACAGATTGCGATTTTTGTCCCTAATGGGCCCTATTTTTTCCCTAGTCATCCTCTTACCCTTAATATACTTATAAAACATCTTAGGATTTTCCTTTATTTTGCTCACCAGTGTTATTTCATGGCCCCTCCTTGATCTCCTAATTTCTTTTTTAAGTATCCCCCTGCACTTTTTGTACTCCTCTAGGGCTTCATCCGTCTTTAGCCCATTGTATCTGCCAAAAGCCCTCCTTTTTTTCCTAATCCATTCTCGTATATCCCCTGACATCCAAGGTTCCCTGGAGTTCTTGGAACCACCCTTGACCTTTACGGGAACATCTTGCCATTGTATGGTCTCAATCTCCCTTCTGAAAGACTCCCATTGCTCCGATGCGGATTTTCCTACAAGCAGCTGATCCCAGTCCATTTTGGCCAGATCCTGCCTTATCCTATTAAAATCGGCCTTCCCCCAATTTAGAACCTTTATTTCCAGCCCCTCCCTGTCCTTTTCCATGACCACCTTAAATGTTCCCCATAGCCCTGCAAATTTTTCCTTTTCAAGTATTTATTCAATTAAAGATGAGAAACAACTTTTTTTTCTGTTAATAAGGTATTAAAGATCTTAATGTGTATGCATTATATATGTGGTGGCCGAATGACAGAAAACGGCATGGGCAGGGACTCCGACACAACCTAATCTTTGCGGATTGTGTGAATCTTTAAAACTCTGAAAATCGACAAAAGTCAGTACGAAAGCTAATAGAAATGAGGTGGAATCGTCAGGAAGAACATTTGCAGGACATGGATGCAGAAGGCATTGATGGTGATCAAACTGATAAAAGACTTGATTTTAAACCGTGCACATATTGATCTTCCGAAATCTCAACTAAACCAGAGTGCAATATTTCATCACAAAATTAGGTCATTAAGCCCAAGTTCAAAAAGTTGGCTGACATCTGTGTAACAGGAAGACGCCTTGAGAATTTAAGATTAAAAAGTCAGAAATGAAAGGGAACCTGAGAAGAGGTGTTTGGAGAGGTGATGAGTTTTGTGTTTCCCTCGATCATTTCAGTTGGTTGATTTTCTCCAACTGCTCACTGGGTTCGCTCGTGAAATTCCTCATCCCTGTGATTAGTTGACATTAACTGTGACTTCGGATTGGTCAGCAATAACTTTGTAAGTGTTTCACTTTCGGGGGACAAATACCATCAATTGTGAGGGAAGTGGTTGAAAAAGGTTAAAAGGCGATAGTTGTGACTCTTATGGGGCAACAGTTCCTATAGTTTGTAGTACAGTGTGTTTACTGTGCTGGAGGATGGGTGTTCTCGTGGGGTAAGCCGGTTACAAGTGCCCAAAGTAGTGATGTTTCATGTACGTTCCACGTTGAGTGTTTTTTTCTTTTCTAGGATAACGTTAGTCCTGACGGTGTTTATCACCAACACGTGGACGCAACGCTCGCCGCCTCCAGGTCAGAATGAGATTTGTTTTTAATAACCCGTGTATCTCTTGGTAGACGGACTCTGTCCCACTTCCCTTCTCCCTTTTTATGCAGGTCTCCTACAGAGTAGTTGCTCTGGACGTCTCTTCTGGATCCGGCTGGATGCCTCCTTCCTGCAGGACAAATCGTGGACTCTCGGGGTCACCGGTAAATCTCTTTAATCTTTGAAGATTAGATCCTGTTTTCCTATTCTGTCCCATTCTCATTACATCTTCCGATTGCTAGATCCAACCGGCAAAGTCTATCCGCTCACCTCCCCGTTCGCACCCGAATGTGGCTACACTGTATCCGAGGATCCGTTTGGTAACGTTGTGTTGCGTGCCTCGGTGTTGGCATGCCTGGTAGTAAACGAGGTAAGAGCCTGCGTACACTACGTGTTAATAACATTTTAGTGAGCGTTTCGAGACCGGTGGGCACTGCTCGATATGTGGTTGTATTTTAAACTCGCGCACATTTTGCTTTAAAGTTTGTTGGCAGTTGTTTTAGCCTCTTCCTTGTAAAAGGGGGCACTTGATCAGATTGACGGGTTATTGTGGCAAATGCCACTTCCTACTTCAAACGAAATAGGAATTCAACCTGCAGATAGTCATAGTGCTGCATGAACGGAAATAATAAGTAGTCGACTTGCTGTTCAATTCCCTAACAATACAATTTACAGTACATACGGGGGAGGGGCTCTAAATTTTTACATTTAGCCCTCCCTATCTAGCTGCTGTAGAAGACTGACTCGACCTCTGACCAAGGCAACTGATTTACAATGGCTGAAGAGATTTAATTCTATTATGGTGGGAGAAGGCTTGTGGAGCATTGACATGTTGGACTGGATAGATGACAAATGTAAGGAATCTTACAACACCAGGTTATAGTCCAACTGTTTTATTTGAAAATCTCAAGCTTTTGGAGGCTTTCTCCTTCATCAGGTGAGTGTGGGATTCCATGTTCCAGGTAACATCTCTGTCTGAACACTTTGAATGCCTTGACAATGGGCAGTTGGAAAGATTATCTGTAATCACCAGGTATTGTTCTGACTATAAATGCAGTAAACTTCCATGGAATTCCACTCTCACCTGACTAAGGAGAAAGCCTCCAAAAGCTTGTAATTTTCAAATAAAACAGTTGGACTATAACTTGGTGTTGTAAGATTCATTACATTTGTCAACCCCAGTCCATCACTGGCATCTCCACATCATGAATAGATGATGGCAACAAGCTAAGTCTAGATACTTTCTTATGTGGGATTGTTGTCTGTTTTGGGACCATGTCTTAACAGTTTTTCCTCTGGGGAAAGACTGAAATGTTATGTGAAGGTGGTGGTTATACTGGGTGTAATGGGGCATTGTTATAACTTGAGCTGTAGGCATACCCGGTAAGTTGTCCTATTTCCTAAATGAAAATAGGATAAGGGTTTACCAGCAGAATGTTTGATTTTATCACTTTTAAAATGTTTGTAGGCAGCATAAATGGCAATATTTAATCCATTACCAATCTCCTGAGCCAGTTTGGGGATTTGTGACTGTCTGCACATCCATGCATTTAACTCACTGAGCTTTAGTCTTCTGCACAAGAAAACCTCCAGGTATTCTGAAGTGACATAAAGGGCAGTGAAAGCTGACTCTTTGGGCAACAAATGCTGACTGAACATGAAATGACTGACTTGTTTATGCTAATCTCTAGAGGAATCAGAATTCTGTTCTGATTTAACCAACCATTGCTCCTGATCAGTTTAAACACTATCCATGGTGGATATATTCTCTATGAAAAGGAAGAAAAGTCTTCTTCTGATTCCGGAGGGATTTATTTAGTGCTGTAATGCCTAATTTTATACTACAGATTTTTCAAAGCTCCAATTTGCTATTATTTCCAGGGTGATGACCTGTTTAGGCTGACTGTGCAAATTTGGATTGCTGCAATTGGCCACATGGAAAGAGCATCAACTTACTTCCATACCATGACTTGCTCATATTTCCCATGGCAAGTGAGAGAAATCCTTTGTGAACAAAACTATATGGAGGTATGCATTCTAGCTGAGGGGCAAGCACTCTAGGGCTAATATAGTTCACTCCTTGCTGATTTTAATTCCGCTCTTCACAAATTGCACTCCAGTGAACAGGCTTTTTTAAATGTCAAAAGCCATCTTCACTCAGACTGTCTAATTGTGAGAGCTTTTCCACTTCATGCAAATATATAGTTGTAGTTTCTGGGCCTTGCATACTGTTGTTCCTTGAGCATCTTCACATGTAAGCTGTAGTGTCATCCTGGGATATTAACTATCATATCTTGATTTCCCCATATAACTAAAAATGCACGCACTAAGCTAAACAAACCTAAAGCACTTGTACACCTGAAATTTCACTTCTTTAGAAACTGTTTGAACATGTCAACAAATTGACAATTTAATTATTGGTTTAATGTCCATGTTCCTAGTACATTCCTACTATACATCTAGTGGAAGTATGGAAATGTGCCTGGATCCTGATGCAGCAGGTGCTGGTGTGGGATCTAAACTGCTTGTCCCCATGCAGTCACCTGTTCAAGGGGTGTGGCTAGTGACAGGGCTCCCAGTTTCACCAGACTTGGCCAGGGATCCACTAGTACACCAGATAAGTGAACTAGTTGACCAGCTGGTCGAAGTGGGGCCTTCCTGGGACTCTACCTAGACCACTGTCTCTTTTTTTCAATCTCTTTATAAAGGGGCCACAAACTTAATTCTACCCCATTGGTTTTCCAGTCCCTCTGCCACGGGAGATGCCCATAATGGTACAGCTGACTAACAGAAAATGTGACGTAAGGAACCTTCCTACCAGATTTCCTAGAATGAAAGAGGGAATTGGTGAGGTTCCCAGCAGGTGTAGCTTGGCACTTGTGCAGGAGTTGAGGATCCATGGATGGTTGGGTCCTCTGTCTACTTGATTGCTCCCTTCTTTGTAAGAATCAACAGTCAGATGGCTTGTCGGCAGGGATCCTGATGGTTGCAGTGTTAATTGGCAAGGATTTTTTTTCGTTAAATTGTATTGACTTCTAATTCTGCATGTTAAATGCAGAATTCACTCATGGGGAGGAAGGTCTAGATGCTTCAGATGTTGGAAACCAGATGGTTCCTAATGTAACTTAAGCTATACATCTGAAGCATTTAAAGCTTGTGGCTGCTCATCTCTAACTGGTGTTTATAGAATCTATATAGTTTCATCCCAAATCCATAGACATATAGTAACTGGAAATCTTACTAAGAAATACACTAAATTCTTGGAGTTAACTTATTTGTGCAAATTTTGTGACATTACTTGGTGATAAAATGTATAATTTGGTGCTTGAGCTGTCATTACCAGTAAAATGAGTAAGTATGCTATGGAGTTTCCATATCAGTAAGCTGGAAGAAATTAACTGCACTCTCTCTCCTTGGCATTGGATAGGTTTCAGTACAAAGAATAATACCAGGAATTGAAAATGACTATAATGAAGACTGGGTGGCAGCTGTTCCATTGGTAAGTTGCTTGTCCTGCTTTTGGTTCAGAGAATCTAATTGCATTTGTTAACATTGAAATATGGTTTTGTTTCAGGCCCAAGAAGCTGAAAACTCAGTTTGGCAAGTTGTATTCCACCTTCCTGAAGGAACTAAAACCATGACTGTGAATGAAACATTGGGGGCTCATTACAGAATTGATACAACAGTTTCTCGGCTATTATTGAGGGCACCCTATAATGCAACTGAAGCTGAGCAGTTAATGGTGGGTACTGAGAAATGGCTCAATCTAAAGTGCTACCTTTTGCATTCTAATAATGTATATCCTATTGCAATAATATCTATAGGTAGAAAACGTGCCAATATCCAGCATCCGATCAACCACATTCTACAAACAAGAATGGATGATCATCTTGATTGACACAGCTGTGGCCTGTCCTACGGGTGAGCTTTTTGGGTCAGTTGGGTGGTGTTTGTTTCTAAACCAAGCTATTGTAAAATCCACGTATGTTTACCCGTATGTGAACACTAAATTTGCACCCCTTGTTCCACCCCCAAAAGAAATCCTCCCTGGCTTATTGCCCACAAATCTACTTTTAAAATCTTGATTTCTTGCATGTGTTTAGATGCCCTTGTATGCCATGAGCATAACCTTCATTTGGGATTTGACTGAATATGGAGGTCTTGCCAAGCTGAAGTTGGCATCCACAAGAACACCCACCACCCCCGACCTTTTATTAATGTCAATGAATTGGGATCAATGCTACTTGTATCTTAACTGATGTCTGCAATCTCCTAGTATTTTAAAATCAGTTTCAAGAGTCATGCTGTAATATGATTTGAAAAGCTTGTTTTGAGTTTCTGGCTATTTTAAGCATTCTTTTAATTAATTACAAAGAAATCAGCTTTAAGGCTGTGAAGGTCATTTGAAGACTAATCATGCATTCTGATTAATATTGGGCCTGAACACAACAGTAACTTATTGTAAAGGCACATCATGAAGTGCATTTAAGGCCCAGTGGAAGGATGGTTAGGATTGAGTTTGCAGCTATAATTAATTCCACAATAGCTATTTGATAAGTTGAGAAACACATGCTGATATTATCTCCTCTATACTGACAGATGGCATTACCTTCACTGAGAATAAAATCACCTGGAGAATTCCAAGAAGAATCCCTTCCCTTAGTTTCCCAGAAGAACAGTTCTATGATGATTCTATTGTTATGGGAGTCAACAATGTTGTCCTGAAACCGGATACAATAGCTGAGATGAATTATACATTATCATACAATGATACAAACATTGTTGTTACTATTCCCATTGGAGCAGAAGGTGGTTATTACAAGGTTTGTAAGCAGTATTGTCAATGGGATTAATTGAATAAATTGTAATTCACAGGAATATTCTATTTGTTGCAGCAGTGGTGAGGGCTACTTAATAACCAGATACTAATTTGTGTTTCAGAGCCATATAGCTCATGGACAATATGGCATTTTGTACTACATAGAATTATTTGTAGAACATCAATGGAAGCTAACGAAGTACACAGTGATCCATCCAGTTGCCACACCCTTCATGCTTCAGCCACCAATTGTGACCAATAGTAAGTAACATAGGAGATAACTACATTTTTTAAGTAGAGTAATACTTTGGGTAACTTTTTTTCTTTTTTCTTCAGATACCATTCCAGCAAAGCGAGTGTTCAATATTACTTTAGAAAGCTTCCTTCCTGATGTCGAGCTTGTAACTCTAACTGTAGGAACACAGATGGTCACAGTGGATCAGGCAGACCAAATGGGATTCAAAATCTATGAAACTATATTGCCTAACGACACTAAAGCCTACATATTGGAAGTTCCCTTTGAGAATGTAAATGTGAAGCAAGAGGTAAAGTGGCTAGTGTAATCTTTGTGCTGAAATTTTGGTTTTAAGCCAATGAGTATCCTATAATGTACTAGATAATTTATCTATCTAGTTTTAACTGACTGCTTCATCCCTTTCCTATCCTGTTGTAGAAACTATGGTGTCACTAGTTTGACTTCACAATAAAATGGGCTGGTTATTAAGATCCCAAATTTATTTGTTCATTGCTCGAGTGAAGTGATCAGAACTAGATCAAACAAGTGACACCTGTGCAGAAGTATTGGTTGAACTGATTTTACAGTAATTATCCACAAACAATATTGACCAGGTTAAATATTTTAACCTGAGCTTCAAAATCTAACTTTCATAAGCTGTTAATTTAAATCCACTTGGCAAAAGGAACATCATGGACCAATTATGTCCCTCAAGAGCCCAACAGCCAGCTTGGATAGAGCAATAGCCTGAGCTGTTGTAGTCTTAGAGCAGTGAGGTTTTTTGCTGGTCTATTAATCATACTCTAGCCTGAAGTCTTGGGTTTTTGCCTTCAATGACTTTGGGGAGGTGACAAGATTTTTAAGAGAGGGAAACCGGGGCATTATAGACCAATTAGCCTAACATCTGTGGGGAAAATGCTGGAGTCCATATGGATAGGTTGACTGAATAACTGAAAATTCAAGGTGATCAGAGCCAGCATGGATTTGTGAAAGGTAGGTCATGCCTGACAAACCTGATTGAATTTTTTGAAGAGGTGGTGAAAGTAATGGACAGGGGGATGTCAATGCATGTTGTTTATATGGACTTCCAGAAGGCATTTTATAAGGTCCCACATAAGAGACTGTTAGCTAAGATAGAAGCCCATGGAATCGAAGGACAAGTACGGACTTGGTTAGGAAATTGGCTGAGGGAAAGGCGACAGAGGGTAGGGATAATGGGAAGGTACTCACATTGGCAGGATGTGACTAGTGGAGTCCCGCAGGGAAATGTCTTGGGGCCTCAATTATTCACTCTTCACAACTTAGATGAAGGCATAGGAAGTCTCATATCTACGTTTACTGATGACCAAGATTGGTGACATTGTAAGCAATGAAGATGAAAACATAAAATTACAAAGGGATATTGATAGATTAGGTGAATGAATTCCATTTGCCACAGTTTTGCCCAATGTAGACAAATGTGAGGTCATCCACTTTTGCTCAAAAAAGGATAGAACAGGGTACTTTGTAAATGGTAAAGTTTAAAAACGGTGGCTGTCCAAAGGGACTTAGGGGTTCAGGTACATAGATCATTGAAGTGTCATGAACAGGGGCAGAAAATAATCAAGCAGGCAAATGGAATGTTGGCCTTTATATCTGGAGTACAAGGGGGCAGAAGTTATGCTGCAGCTATACAAAACCCTAGTTAGACTGCACCTGGAGGACTGGAAGCAGTTCTGGGCACCGTACCTTCAGAAGGACATATTGGGCTTGAAGGGAGTGCAATGTAGGTTTACTAGAATGAGACCCGGACTTCAAGGGTTAAGTTACGAGGAGAGATTGCACAAATTGGGGTTGTATTCTCTGGCGTTTCGAAGGTTAAGGGGTGATCTGATCAAAGTTTATAAGATATTAAAGGGAACTGATAGGGTGGATAGAGAGAAACTATTTCCACTGGTTGGGGATTTTAGGAGTACGGGGCACAGTCTTAAATTAGAGCCAGACCTTTCAGGAGTGAGATTAGAAAACATTTCTACACACAAAGGGTGTTAGAAGCTTTGATCTCTCTTCCGCAAATGGCAATTGATACTCGCTCAATTGCTAAATTTAAATCTGAGATAGATAGCTTTTTGGCAACCAAAGGTATTAAGGGATATGGGCCAAAGGCAGGTATATTGAGTTAAATCACAGATCCGCCATGATCTTATCAAATGGCCTACTTGTGTTCCTATGAGTTGATTCAGAATACTTCAATGGTGTTAGCTGCTGATGAAATACTTGAGCCACTCTGGTATCATTGGTCTAATGCCCATCATCAAGTTGCAAGCAGTCGTGGTTGTAACTAGAATAGTACTGCTTGTATCTTTCCAGTTCACTACAAATCTACTTATGTAGAACTGAACTCTTAATGCTTCTGCCCACTTTTTTTCTTGCACAGCTCTAGGACAACAGCATTTTTTTTAAGGCTGGTATTTGTCAACTTCCTTCACCTGAAGGGGTTCAGATTGTGTTAATTCAACAGCTGTTTGGGTACACCTTCTCTTTTTTTTTCTCTTTTTTTCCCCCCCCCCCACCCAAACCAGGATTTTAAATGGATTGCCCGCTCTAGGGTTTATTCTGCATTCTTTCAAACAATTTGGGTGATGGTGGAAACTAAATGTCCAGAATGTAAATCAATAGCATTTATTCCCAGTCTAAGGAAGACTTCTTCCTGGTAGGAAGAATATGGGGTTTTGGAAGCGAAATCATCCTACAATCACTTTGAAGGGGAGAGCAGGACTTGTAGAATAATAACCTAGATAGTTCTAATGCAATGGAGCATATGTATTTCTCAACATGAGGTAGGAGTCAATTGTCTTCACGCTATCATGTGCCCAGAGGGAGGAGAAAATGACTTTCAGAATAGCATCCAGCTACTATAGAACATACAAGTTCTCTTATTCTGAGCTACAAAGTGGCCACTATTTCTCTTCCAGCATCTACATTCTGACATCAGACGCTACACACTGAATGTTATCTACACTTTCAACATCATTCCAGAAAATGAACTCTTCATCCAGGATGTTGAGATAATGTGTGAAGTGGCAGATATTGGTGAGTAGTCACAAATTCTTTGTATGAACAGAATAGTACAGACAACTAAGTGCCTTTTTTCCCCTTCTAGTATTGCCCAAGGCCACTGGATTCTGTGACAAAAAGACCATGTATCTACTAGTAACTCATGGGAACTTGGTGCATTACTGGCTTCCATTCATTGGTAAAATGCTGGTGACACCACAATCTGCACATGATTATGGGTACCTCATTGTGGATAATACAACCCATATTTTGTTTGGTGTCCCTCTCTCTGCAATGGGTGTGATTTATGAGGTATGTGATGCATGTCACCTTTTTCTTATTTGCCAGCTTTTACATTTGTATAAAGTAACTGTAGCTCCACTTTCTTTAGGAACTGAGCCTTCGTGGAATTGTAGCTCGGCTCAACCTGACACTGAAAGACAAAAGTACATTAAGGATTGAGATCCATTTCTCAGTATCCTGCAGTTTTCCTGCTGTAGATCTTGCAGGTAAGCTTTACAATGTAGGCAGAATCTGGATCAAAAGATTAACCTATAATTGAAGTAAACTACTTTGCATTTTGTTGTAGTATGCTTTCCCAATGGAACCATGGTGGTCACTGCAGTTGTGGATACACTACCTGACCTAGATCCTAGTAAGTTGGTACTGAGGGATGGAAAATGTCAGCCAAGGGAATTTGATCACGATAAAGCCCTCTTCCAATTTGATGTTGACAGCTGTGGTACCACAAGAACAGTAAGTCTTGGGTTCACTGATACTTACAATTTAAAGTATAGCAAATACAACCCCTTCCGGCAACCCCCCCCCCCCCCCCGCCCCCCCAAAAAACCTTTGCTAGTCCTTTACTTGCAAATTAACATGTATTCTGGCATGCATAGCTTTGTGGTTGTAATCGCATGATGCTGTTTAGATTAAAGGAAACTACTTGATCTATGAGAATGAAGTTTCATACCCAAGAGAGCTGATCCCTGTTGACTTCCCAGTGATAACCAGAGACCCAGATTATCGGTAGGTACAGCTGTGCAAAATAGATAGCTGTAGACTTGTGGGAGTGGTGATGAGCTTGCTTTATTTTTCCCGATAGGTTAACTGTCTCTTGTCGGTACCAAATAAACAATACGTTGGCCCTTGGGTTTGTGAAGGGATACCAGAAAGGCACTGGTCACAATTCTACAGCCAATAGATTGCAAATAGTGAGGGGTAAGTTTGCACTGAATCTCCTGTTGGTCTGAATTCTGTTAACTAATATGGAACATATGTTTTCAACTTAGCCTTGTTGAAAGTAAGTGCCCATAGTCCACATTTTTAAAATGCATGCACGTGTCTACCTAATGAATTTGGATTAAATAACTGTTCTCAATTAGTGAGGGCTTAAAGGACAGTATTTGTCTTTGTACACTTATGAAGACCTTGCTAATTATCTACTGTAGAATGCCCTGAAAGCCACTCAGTGCATGAACTGTTCAGGGACTTGAGTTCCTCACTTGGCTTGCTATTGTATTCTGAAACTGATATCCTTGGAACATGGACACTCTTGTATTCAGGCATTGTAAACTGGGCAAGAGATGGGTTAAGTCTTCATCTGACTGGTCTTGGCATAAGAATTTTATGTCGCAACTACAGCATCTTTTTTTAATTTTAGGGCACAAGAAGCCAAGGCACACTTTGAACCTACATTCAAGGATTTACAAAAGTAAGCTGGACAGACATTACATTTTGGTCTATTCATCCCCTGTACAAAAAGCTAATACATTTCTGTCTCTGCAGGTGTAGATTATTTGGATTTCTACAAAGATGATGAATACCCAGTGGTGGTGAATTGGACAGAATCCCTTTATTTTGAAGTTGAGCTACTAAACCACAAGGATCCTCAAATGTACTTATTGTTGGATCATTGCTGGATGACTACAACTCCTGATCACAACAGCCCACCAGAGTGGCATATTATTCAGGCTGGGTGGGTAATGAAATGTACATGTCTAGCTATTGCTTCTACTAGCTTTTTTTGGTCTAAACTCCATGTCTGTCTAAACAGTTGTGAGAATAAAGAAGAGATGTTCGTGGCTGTCTTCCACCCAGTACCAAACCGTATCCAAGATTCCCAGCATCTGAAAAGATTTGAAGTAAAAACACTGAAACTGTCTCCTGCAGAACAAACAGTCTTGCCAAAGAAAGTAAGTCTAGGGGTTGCAAACTAAATGTCACAAGGCGTTCTTGAGCCTCAAACCAGTTCACCCACTAGCTTACAAATGACATCATCCAGTTGCTTCATTTGAACATGATCTAGCATTAATGTTAAATACTTCAGGTTATTAACAATAACTATATTTGCAGGTATACTTTCACTGCAGTGTTGGGATTTGTGCTAATAAGCAACAAGCTACCAACTATTCTTGCAATGGGCAATGTATTCCTGGAAAACTAGGTAAGACATAGTGCATTTGTAATTAATTTGAATGTGAATATTCTGCATGGACTAATGCTTAAATTCTTACAGGTCAGGATAGTCTCCAAGATTATGTATCTCTTGGAGAAGTGTGGCTTTTTGCTGGAACATTGGAACAAGCCAAGAATGGACAAGGTGAGTTAACACTGCTTTTAAAGGCACCTGTAATATTGTTAACTCATGATTCTCGTCATTTGCCAGGTCACTGCCCAAACTGGTGTAATGGGTACCTTTTTTTGATTGATAACTAAACCATTCTGACTTGTGCTCTTGCATTTAACATTCTATGAGCATGGCTATTGTATCCTTTCAAGTGCTTGCTTGATTATCTTGATGGGGAGATGCCGGTGATGGACTGGGGTTGACAAATGTAAGGAATCTTACAACACCAGGTTATAGTCCAACAGTTTTATTTGAAAATCACAAGCTTTCGGAGGCTTGATTATCTTGCTCACAGCTTATTGGAAAGGAACCATCCAGCCCTGTCCTACTCTACTCAGCAGGATTGTTAAACTAAATTGACTAGTCAGAAAAGGCCACTGTCTTTCAACAAACCCAACGTTTGATGCTGACCAGTCAGCTTCTGTACCTTCATCAAATCACTATTGACTTGTGACCAGCAATCACCAGGTTTGAATACAGCTGGTTCCTCCTGTTTGGATGTGATATTGCAGTGGCTGTGCAAGTGTTCCACAGGAGCCACTGGTGAGATGTTGGGAGTGCTGGGTATTTCTTTCCAGCCCAGTGTTGGTGGTCCCTGTATACCTTAACACTCTCCCAGCTGAGACCCTAGAGAACTGCCAATTGTGACCTTTAAGTATCATGGAGGAAAATGTCAAATCAATGTTCTTGTTTTTCAGGTGGAACAATGCACTCTTATTGGCTGTGGGTGCTGGGAAGCTGTTCAGTAATCTTTTTAATTCTTGTACTAATTCTTGTGAAAATGCACATGTACCACTGAATAAATAAATGAAATTTGAACTGGCTTAGTGTATATTCTGTTGCATGAGTTTAAAAAGGCCTGTTTTGACACCCCCTGTTGAGGTTAAGTACCACTCAATCTGTTAATGTATTATGCATTATGGAATATGGATGTCTCTGGCCCATAAACCCACATCTTTGAGTTGAATGAAGTGAGTATGTCAGTAATTCTAAATCTTTTCTGGGGTGAGGAGCTGTATAGAACTAATCTGTCCAGGGAAGTGTATTGATCTCAGCATGCTTTGCCTGAGGGAATACATGCTCTACTGCCAAAGCCTTCAGACATGCCCTCAAGTACTGTAACATTTTAACCAGGAAGTAGACACTTTGCATCAGCAGTACAAACAAGCAAACAAACAATCCTGCTAGAAAGCAAGTCTACCATTTCCTGACCTTGCCAGGAGTCCCCCCACCCCCTACACTATTAAATCTTTAAATGTGGAAAGCAGTGAGGACAGGAGTGTGCTTGGCTTAATAGTCACTACAGGAAAGCTAGTTGACTAAGGACTGGCCCATGGCTAACTTCACTTGGTAGGGGTGCATGATCAAATGCTATTTTTCACACCTACCTATTAAGTAATGAGCTACATTTTGAATTATAATGTGAAATTTAAATGTTACACTAAGGTGCATTTCTCCACCAGATGCTCTGTTGCTTGTTCTGAAATTGGTCTGCGTTTCTGTCGTGTATTTCGATCCTAGTGTATGATTCCAGAATAAATTAGTTTAATGGTTCTGTATGTAAATTTGTGGGATACACTAGTTTCTATTTTGGTATGAGTCACTGATCACATTTTTGCAATCTGTTAACCTCTTGTCATTTCAAATACATGTGGAAACTAATATCACCCAGCTGATGCTAACCAATGGCTGCTATGGTGTTATCTGCAGACTCTCACCATTCGTTGTTGAACACTCTTGTCAATGATCGATTTCTAGTCTGGACAAGTGGGTTTTTTTTTTTGGGGGGGGGGGGGGGAAAAAGCTTGATGCATAAATAGCCACCCCCAAAAAAATCAGCCACTTCGTGCAATGCTGCTGACCTTCCCTCCCTGAAGCCTCCAGCTTGAGTGGATGTTGTCTTCCACTGCTCCCTGTTGTCACTCCAGTTCCTTGCCTCTCCCTTAACATCCACCAAAGAATTCTTCCCTTAACAAATGTACTTTTTAGTTCTGAATGGTTCAGCTTCTACAAATCACTCTCATTTTAAAGGCCAGTTACAATTTTTTTAGATTTGAATGTGTAGGGACTATGCTAATAATGGAATTTAAAGGAGTGACAAAATAGAAACTATTCTTGCAGGCTTGACCAAAACTAAAGGAGTGAGGATGAAGGACTTAGTAATGAGGAAGAGCCTATAGGTTGGAAGGTAATGGGACAACGATGTGTCTAAGGCAGGTGCTGAAGCAGCCTAGTATCCAAATGATAGTTGATCACCTTAATCATGGAGGGTTGTCCTGTGGCATATCTCCCTTGCAGTATGGCTAGAAGGAGGTGGAGGCTACAACTGACTTGTGCTGCACAAGCTCCAAATCTGCTTTAGTGGTGGCTATGGTTGTTGAAGACTTGAATTTACTACCTTCATGGAAATGTGCAACATAAATTTCGTAGACACAATTGAGTCATTGTATAGTAGCTGTGACATTGCTGGTGGTTTCTAATGTCACATGGTAACCGTTTGGGAGTATACAGCACCAAAACCACCTGAACAAGCCATTTTGTTTATAGAATAGTACCTTCCAGCCTTCTCCACATAATACACGTAAAATGGAATATCACCAGTTTGTTGCTTTCTCCCCTCCTACCCTGAGTGAAATCAGCCTGGGCGTTTAACTCCCCTTCATGCTGAAGGGTTTTTTTTCTGCCTTTAGTCTTTTTTCTTCCCCCTGCCCCAACTCTACTTGACCTGACTGCTGTACTTGTTTTTTTTGACTGCAACTCGTGGTCTCAAATGTATTCACACTTCAAGAAAAGATGAGCATGTTGATGGAGTGAACTTTTCTCCCAGAATATTTACTCTGCTGCTTCAAATGAAGGATACTTCATTTTCTGCATCAATCCCTACTATTAGTGACTCTCCAAGCAGTCTCCACTATTTTGGGTGGTGAAGGGTTGGAATTTGAACCAGCTGAGTTGCAGTCGAGCGACACAGCATAACAACTTAGTTTCAGTTGAGACTTTTTAAAACAAATGGAACAGATGGTCAGAAACTGAACTACAAGTGATTAAGCATGTGAAGACAAGGTTAAAATTTGCAGAACAATCGGGTTACGAAGTAGCAACTGTCACATGGGTGTATGGAGGGTATATTTGATTAACCTTTGAGCCATGTCCAATCATGAGTCACTGACTCAGATCGGCCGAAGCCACATTACAGCAAAAATAAACCCTACTGTCCTGATAACTGGACAAACTTAGCTAAAAGCCTTCTTTTAGTTCTGTCTTTTATCTAACGATGTAAAGATATAATTAGGTTGTTTTTGAATGTTGCCACGGAGCCGGATTGGCTAAGGAATAATTAATGTAGTAACTGCTATCGGTGTGCTCCAGTCTTGTGTATAAGCTTGTGAATTTTGTTGATCGGGGAGAAGGTGCTCTCACAGACCGTGGGGTCAGAGACCCTTCTCCCAGAGCTCTGTTTTAATAAACTGCACCTTTTACTTTACCACAGATTTAGATGTGACTTTATTTTCACCCAACAGGTGGTTGTTTTTAAATGTGGATTGAATGATCATATTTTTTCCAAAATATGTGTTCTGTTAGCAAGTATGCCATCTAACCTTTCTTTGTTCTTATCTTCCATCCCTTCTCTACAATTTCTTTCTTGGTCCTCCTGTACTGTTCTAACTACAACAAACTGTAGCAATAGTATAGTCACTGATACCAGTCACAATATTAGCTAGTCTTTCAAGCAACTTCAGACCTATAATTGTCTTTTCCCATTTTCCTGCCTGTTTCTTTCCAAGTAGGATGTTTTACCTTTTTTTGGAGACTACATTGCATATTATATGTATGTTTCAAAGCTGTTCATAGATGATTCAGCTCTTTCCTTTTATGCTAGGAGCTAGCATCTCTGATGATCACTTTTTTTTTTCCCCTGCCAAAAAAAACTTCCCAAATCTTCATTTTAGTTATTTGCAAACTTTTTTTTTGTTGTGTTGACCAATCCATTAGTGGTATTTTGTCATTACAATAGCAACCTAAAGCTTCATGATTAAACCTGAGCTAGCTTCCTTTTTGGATAGTGATAGGAAATGTGCTTAGTGATAGCTGTGCCTAACATGGATGATTTAAGATGGACCTGGTACAGGAGGGAGACAAGGAATGGTTCCTCCTTGATGAACTGAGGTGGTAATGACCTGGTCCTAGTCTTTAAATTCTTGAAGTGTTAGTAAAAGCTTTGTCTTGAGGCAATCTTCCTTTTCCTGATCTTCCTGCATAAACTCGTTTTGTGCCTGGAGAAGGGGAGAAAAAAAATAACAGGCTTCAAAACTTCATATTAAACTGCCTGGTATGTTTCTATTGGACAAAAAAGGGCTGTCAGTTAACTACCACTTATGGGCAAACACTCGGTGCCTTCTTTAATCAAACATGCTACAAGGGCTTCTGTGAGTCTCCAAACGACACCCTGTTTGAAGGGACAAGGCAACTTCACTGCATGGTATAAATAACCTCATATGGGGCAAGTCTCCATGGCTTTCACACACCTGTAACATTGCCTTCTCCCTCTAAGCAAAGTGGCATACATTCAGCACCACAGAATGATAATGGAGAACTACCATCACTGAAAACTGAGTCCTCAAGGAAGAGGAGGCTATAGACAGTTGTACAGGCAATGGTAAGGTTGGACATAAGCTGGCAAGAGAAGGCTGGTAAAGGCTGAATAAAGCTCACCATATGTAGTTTCAGCTTTTTGCTAAAGTATTATACTACTCTTACACTCACCCATTATTTCTTTAAGAGCAAATGTCACTGTGTACAGCTAAATGGACTCTTCTATCTTTCACAGCAGAGGGGTGCTTTGGAGGGGGGGAAAAAGTCACTCGAATGATACTTCCAGATCCACAGCTCTGTCCTGGCATCTTACCTGTACAAACACCAGCCCAGAGACATTCACTCATAAAGAATTAGACAGTCAGAAGGGTTGTCACTGAATGCATCATTGAGCGCTAGTGAGAACCTGGGACTGCAAGAGAGGAGGGTGGGGTTGGAGAATTGACTACCCTTGGCTGCGGAGCCTAGGGGCCCAGTGTTCAAAGGAACAATGGCTTTTGATCATCAATCTCACTTGGAGGTAATGGAGATGGTTTCCATGCATATGGTTGAGATGATGGATAAATGGAAGGTGTCCACTACCTGAATCTGCAACATATTGCAGGTGGGTTCTCATGACCTGCAGAACACCTTGGCGATTGACAGCCTGGGATAATGTTTCAGCTTCAAGACCCATAAAAGGACATTGGTGGCTCCCAGAGTGGTAGCTGGCAGTAATTTGAACATGATACTTTCTCAGGCTTCCAACATGTGATTTGAGACTAGTCAGTCTGTGTTGACATTGACCAGTAGCATCTCAGAAACTGTGCCCAGTAACAGTGGGCTGCACGGAGTGGGTGCAGATGTCACTGTCTCTGGAGAGTGGCAATCTCCCCACCTCCATAAAGACCCATTCAATCCTTTCATGAGGAAGTTTCAGAGATGGGTCCAAGCCCCCTTACTACTGCAAGTGCCCAGTGTGGGACAGCAGCTATCCTGAAATAAGAGTCACCACAGGTCTCTAAAGCTTTATATGGAAACCGTCCCAGTCACCCAACGTTCAATCTCATCTCACTCGGAGCATTTCATAGGATTAGAGATTAGGAAGTAAGGTAGCTGGCACAAAGAGTTGTAGAAAGGGAGAATTAATTTTGTAGGTACTTCCATGTGAATGGGGCTGTTGAAAGTAAAGATACCTTTATCACATAGGTAGTGAATTTTTCCGGGGCTTCTCCCGCTCCGCCGCGCGAGTTTCAGCGGGATCGCCATTTAGGCGTGGTAAACGGGGTTTCTGCTGAACTTCCATCTCAGTTTTGGTGGTGGAGCAGGAGAAGACCTGAGGAAATTCACCCCCATAGAGTTGTGATTTAATTTCTGTTTCTACTTTCAACTTTTGGGAGATGGCAGGGCAGGCTTGTGATGGACCTTAAAGGAACCTGGCAGTTTTTTGTGAGAGCAATGCAAATGTTTTTTTTCTTTTATGGCAGATTTAAGGTCTTTAAGAATTTATTTTGCAGCCCCAAAAATGGGTGGTAGGTCAGAGGAGAATTTTAAAACCATTCCATGACATAACAATGTAAACTTTAGTATGCAATTTCACACTATCTACTATAATCTGTAGTTCATGGTCTTCTACTTGTACATGCAATCTGCTACACCAATGTAAAAGAAACAAAAATCAATAAATCTTTTTCAGAAGGGAAGGCCGAATAAAAGTCATACCTTTGGGGGGTTGGGATTGTGCGATTGCTCAATGTTGATTGTGCTACCATTTGATTGATTTTTACTTTTAGAGGATGTAATGCACATTTCACCTTGGATCAACTGTTTCTATTTTTGAACAATTATCAACAAGTTATTCTGGTGCCCTGTGCCCCTTAAGCATAAGTATCCTTATGGTCAACTGAACGGCTCTGGAGCTGCGGATGGACTCACTTTGGAGCATCCGCGATGCTGAGAAAGTCGTGGATAGCACGTTCAGTGAGTTGGTCACACCGCAGATAAAAATTACTGAGGGAGATAGTGAATGGGTGACCAACAGACAGAGGAAGAGTAGGAAGGCAGTGCAGGGGTCCCCTGCGGTCATCTCCCTCCAAAACAGGTATACCGTTTTGGATACTGTTGGGGGAGATGGCTCACCAGGGGAAGGTGGCAGTGGCCAGGTTCATGGCACCGTGGCTGGCTCTGCTGCACAGGAGGGCAGGAAAAAGAGTGGCAGAGCTATAGTGATAGGGGACTCGATTGTAAGGGGAATAGACAGGCGTTTCTGCGGACGCAACCGAGACTCCAGGATGGTATGTTGCCTCCCTGGTGCAAGGGTCAAGGATGTCTCGGAGCGGCTGCAGGACATTCTGGAGGGGGAGGGTGAACAGCCAGTTGTCGTGGTGCATATAGGCACCAACGATATAGGTAAAAAACAGGATGAGGTCCTACAAGCTTAATTTAGGGAGTTAGGAGTTAAACTAAAGAGTAGGACCTCAAAGGTAGTAATCTCAGGATTGCTACCAGTGCCACGGGTTAGTCAGAGTAGGAATGACAGGATAGCTAAGATGAATACGTGGCTTGAGAGATGGTGCAAGAGGGAGGGATTCAAATTCCTGGGCCATTGGAACCGGTTCTGGGGGAGGTGGGACCAGTACAAATTGGACGGTCTGCATCTGGGCAGGACTGGAACCAATGTCCTAGGGGGAGTGTTTGCCAGTGCTGTTGGGGAGGGTTTAAACTAATGTGGCAGGGGGATGGGAACCGATGCAGGAAGTCAGTGGGAAATAAAATGGTGACAGAAACAAAAGGCAGTAAGGGAGAGTGTACAGAACATGACCGGACAGATGGTCTGAGAAAGCAGGGCAAAGACCAAGGGAAGTCTAGATTAAACTGCATTTATTTCAATGCAAGAAGTCTGATGGGCAAGGCAGATGAACTCAGGGCATGGATGGGTACATGGGACTGGGATGTTATAGCTATTACTGAAACATGGATAAGGGAGGGGCAGGACTGGCAGCTCAATGTTCCAGGGTACAGATGCTATAGGAAAGATAGAGCAGGAGGTAAGAGAGGAGGGGGAGTTGCGTTCTTGATTAGGGAGAACATCACGGCAGTAGTGAGAGGGGATATATCCGAGGGTTCGCCCACTGAGTCCATATGGGTAGAACTGAAAAATAAGAAGGGAGAGATCACTTTGATAGGATTGTACTACAGACCCCCAAATAGTCAACGGGAAATTGAGGAGCAAATATGTAAGGAGATTACAGACAGCTGCAAGAAAAATAGGGTGGTAATAGTAGGGGACTTTAACTTTCCCAACATTGACTGGGACAGCCATAGCATTAGGGGCTTGGATGGAGAGAAATTTGTTGTGTATTCAGGAGGAATTTCTCATTCAGTATGTGGATGGCCCGACTAGAGAGGGGGCAAAACTTGACCTCCTCTTGGGAAATAAGGAAGGGCAGGTGACAGAAGTGTTAGTGAGGGATCACTTTGGGACAAGTGATCATAATTCCATTAGTTTTAAGATAGCTGTGGAGAAGGATAGGTCTGGCCCAAAAGTTAAAATTCTAAATTGGGGAAAGGCCAATTTTGATGGTATTAGACAGGAACTTTCAGAAGTTGATTGGGAGAGTCTGTTGGCAGGCAAAGGGACGTCTGGTAAGTGGGAGGCTTTCAAAAGTGTGTTGACCAGGGTTCAGGGTAAGCACATTCCTTATAAAGTGAAGGGCAAGGCTGGTAGAAGTAGGGAACCTTGGATGACTCGGGAGATTGAGCAACTAGTCAAAAAGAAGAAGGAGGCATATGACATGCATAGGCAGCTGGGATCAAGTGGATCCCTTGAAGAGTATAGAGATTGCCGGAGTAGAGTTAAGAGAGAAATCAGGAGGGCAAAAAGGGGACATGAGATTGCTTTGGCCGATCAGGCAAAGGTGAATCCAAAGAGCTTCTACAAATACATAAAGGGCAAAAGGGTAACTAGGGAGAGAGTAGGGCCTCTTAAGGATCAACAAGGTCATCTATGTGCGGAACCACAAGAAATGGGTGAGATCCTGAATGAATATTTCACATCGGTATTTACGGTTGAGAAAGGCATGGATGTTAGGGAACTTGGGGAAATAAATAGTGATGTCTTGAGGAGTGTACATATTACAGAGAGGGAGGTGCTGGAAGTCTTAACGCGCATCAAGGTAGATAAATCTCCGGGACCTGATGAAATGTATCCCAGGACGTTATGGGAGGTTAGGGAGGAAATTGCGGGTCCCCTAGCAGAGATATTTGAATCATCCACCGCTACAGGTGAGGTGCCTGAAGATTGGAGGGTAGCAAATGTTGTGCCTTTGTTTAAGAAGGGCGGCAGGGAAAAGCCTGGGAACTACAGACCAGTGAGCCTGACATCTGTAGTGGGTAA
This sequence comes from Heptranchias perlo, assembly GCF_035084215.1. Lineage (NCBI taxonomy): Eukaryota > Metazoa > Chordata > Chondrichthyes > Hexanchiformes > Hexanchidae > Heptranchias > Heptranchias perlo. Next base: position 51,465,223 of record NC_090329.1, read on the forward strand.
GTTGTTAGAGGGTATTCTGAGGGACAGGATCTACAGGCATTTGGAGAGGCAGGGACTAATTAGGAACAGTCAGCATGGTTTTGTGAGAGGAAAATCATGTCTCACGAATTTGATTGAGTTTTTTGAAGGGGTAACCAAGAAGATAGATGAGGGCTGTGCAGTAGACGTGGTCTACATGGACTTCAGCAAAGCATTTGACAAGGTACCGCATGGTAGGTTGTTACATAAGGTTAAATCTCATGGGATCCAAGGTGAGGTAGCCAATTGGATACAAAATTGGCTTGACGACAGAAGACAGAGGGTGGTTGTAGAGGGTTGTTTTTCAAACTGGATGCCTGTGTCCAGCGGTGTGCCTCAGGGATCGGTGCTGGGTCCGCTGTTATTTGTCATTTATATTAATGATTTGGATGAGAATTTAGGAGGCATGGTTAGTAAGTTTGCAGATGACACCAAGATTGGTGGCATTGTGGACAGTGAAGAAGGTTATCTGGGATTGCAACGGGATCTTGATCAATTGGGCCAGTGGGCCGATGAATGGCAGATGGAGTTTAATTTAGATAAATGTGAGGTGATGCATTTTGGTAGATCGAATCGGGCCAGGACCTACTCCGTTAATGGTAGGGCGTTGGGGAGAGTTATAGAACAAAGAGATCTAGGAGTACAGATTCATAGCTCCTTGAAAGTGGAGTCACAGGTGGATAGGGTGGTGAAGAAGGCATTCGGCATGCTTGGTTTCATTGGTCAGAACATTGAATGCAGGAGTTGGGATGTCTTGTTGAAGTTGTACAGGGCATTGGTGAGGCCACACTTGGAGTACTGTGTACAGTTCTGGTCACCCTATTATAGAAAGGATATTATTAAACTAGAAAGAGTGCAGAAAAGATTTACGAGGATGCTACCGGGACTTGATGGTTTGACTTACAGGGAGAGGTTAGACAGACTGGGACTTTTTTCCCTGGAGAGTAGGAGGTTAAGGGGTGATCTTATAGAAGTCTATAAAATAATGAGGGGCATAGATAAGGTCGATAGTCAAAATCTTTTCCCAAAGGTAGGGGAGTCTATAACGAGAGGGCATAGATTTAAGGTGAGAGGGGAAGAGATACAAAAGGGTCCAGAGGGGCAATTTTTTCACTCAAAGGGTGGTGAGTGTCTGGAACGAGCTGCCAGAGGCAGTAGTAGAGGCGGGTACAATTTTGTCTTTTAAAAAGCATTTGGACAGTTACATGGGTAAGATGGGTATAGAGGGATATGGGCCAAGTGCAGGCAATTGGGACTAGCTTAGTGGTATAAACTGGGCGACATGGACATGTTGGGCCGAAGGGCCTGTTTCCATGTTGTAACTTCTATGATTCTATGATTGCATATCAATGCAAAAAATGTTAGTACAACTGTGCCAGAAGGGGTTTTTATATGAAACAATATCAGCAATCTGTAATAAAAACAGAAAATGCTGGAAATACTCAGCAAGTTAGGCAGCATCGATGGAGAATGAAACAGAGTTAACGTTTCGGGTTGAAGACCTTTCTTCAGAACTGGAAGTTAAAGAGTTAACAGTTTTTAAGCAAGTACAGAGCCAGGCCAAAGTGGGGGGAGGGGGGTTGGGAGGAGAGAACAAAAGAGGTGAAATAGGGTGGAGGGCAGGAGTGATCAAATAACAAATGGGATGATGGTGCAAGGCAAGGAGAGTGGTAAAGCGACAAGTAAAGAAACAAAAGATGGGTCGAGGGGAGCTGTAAATGGCAACAGCAGAACCATTACCAGCACCCGCTGTCCAAAAAAATGGGCATGATGTGGAGATGCCGGTGATGGACTGGGGTTAACAATTGTAAACAATTTTACAACACCAAGTTATAGTCCAACAATTTTATTTTTAATCCCACAAGCTTTCGGGGGCTTTCCCCTTCCTCAGGCGGTCCACACCGACTGAGGAAGGGGAAAGCCCCCGAATGCTTGTGGGATTAAAAATAAATTTGTTGGACTATAACTTGGTGTTGTAAAATTGTTTACAAAAAAATGGGAGCAGTGGTTATGATCTGACGTTATTGAAATCAATGTTGAGTCTGGACTGTTGTAAAGTGCCTAATCGAAAAATGAAGTACTGTTCCTCGAGCCTCCATTGGAAGAGCGTAGGACAGAGAGATCAGAGTGGGAGTGGGGCGGAGAACTAAAATGGCAAGCGACAGGAAGGTCACGGTCACGCTTGGGAACTGAGCAGAAGCATTTCGCAAAGCGATTCACCCAATCAACATTTGGTCTCTCCAATGTAGAGGAGACCGCATCGTGAGCAGCAAATACAGTTTATTAAATTGAAAGAAGTACAAGTAAATTGCTGTTTCACCCAGAGTGTTTGGGGCCCTGGACAGTGGGAAGGGAGGAGGTGAAAGGGCAGGTGTTGCATCTCCTGTGGCTCTTGTAGGAAGGTACGGGGGAAAGGGAAGCAGTTATTGGGGGTAATGAAAGAGTGGACCACGGTGTCGTGGAGGGAAAGGTCCCAACAGAATGCTGAAAGGGGAGGGGAAGCTGTATTTGGTAGTGGCATTGCGCTGGAGGTGGCGGAAATGACGGAGGATGATCCGTTGAACGTGGAGGCTGGTGGGTTGGAAGGTGAGGACAAGAGGGAGACTATTGTGGTTCTGGGAGTGATGTGCGGGAAATGGGATGGATACGATCAAGGGCTTGTCAACCAGACTGGTGGAGAGTCCTCGGGTGAGGAAAAATTGGAAGCACTGGTGTGCAAGGTGGCATTGTCAGAATAGATAAGACGGAGATGGAGAAACTGGGAGAATAGAACAGAGTCCTTACAGGAATCGGGGTGGGAGGAAATGTAATCAAGGAAGCTGTGGGAGTCGGTGGGCTTTTTGATCTGTGTTTAAATAGAAATAAATATTGAATACATGGGTAATTGAATATGTAATCAAGGCCACTGATTTAGTTTTCAGAGAAAATTGGACATATTGCATAATTCGATTCCCAAAACACTAATAAAAATCCCAGACTACTACACAATGAAAACACTATTTGACTTTGTCACTGTGAGCCAGTAGCCCCGGTGATACACTGGGCACTGTGATTAAAAGAATGTATCCTCTGATGTATTATGAGCAATGTCATGGAGAGAGCCGTTAATAGCAGATAAAACCAGAGTCACCATGAATGATTACTATTAAACATTGAAAGGACAACTTGTTCCAAGCAGAGCAGCTTGAACTTTAGTCTGTTTTCCTTTCTGCAAAGTTTTATTAAACTGGTCTCTTTCCACTGATACTGCAGATGACTCAAAGTCTCTCATCTATACATGTAAAAAGTGAATGTTTTTTAAAAAATTGGGTCATGGGATGTGGGCATCACTTGCGCTGCCAGCGTTTATTGCCCATCCCTAATTGCCCTTGAGAAGGTGGTGGTGAGCCACCTTCTTGAACTGTTGCAGTCCGTGTGGTGAAGATTCTCCCACAGTGCTGTTAGGGAGGGAGTTTCAGGATTTTGACCCAGCGACGATGAAGGAACAGCGATATATTTCCAAGTCGAGTTTGTGTGTGACTTGGAGGGGAACGTGCAGGTGGTGATGTTCCCATGTGCCTACTGCTCTTGTCCTTCTAGGTGGTAGAGGTCGTGGGTTTGGGAGGTGCTGTTGAAGAAGCCTTGGCAATGGATGGGGTGCTAATCAAGCAGGCTGTTTTTTCCTGGATGGTGTCGAGCTTCTTGAGTGTTGTTGGAGCTGCACTCATCCAGGCAAGTGGAGAGTATTCCATCACACTCCTGACTTGTGCCTTGTAGATGGTGGAAAGGCTTTAGGGAGTCAGGTGGTGAGTCGCTCGCCTCAGAACACCCAGCCTCTGACCTGTATGTAGTGTGAAATAGGTTTAGAAAGTTCAGTTATAACTGATTATTTTTCCTCCTTTCAGGTCGTAAGGGCCAGAACCTAAAGTAACTCTTGGATCCTAACCCACGCTCCTCTTTTCCCTTCACTTTCTTCTGACCCCCACAACTTCTAACTCACTTCTTGTTGGTTTTAACCTTACCCTCTAACCATCCCCTTTCTGACCCCAAATGATTTGTTTTCAGCAAAGAACTTGGCTTCATCCCCAATGCCAGCACCTCAAATCACTTCCGAGATTGACATGACAGATCTTCTACCATATGCTTTTTAATCCAGGAGGCTTGACTCAACATAAATCTGTCCCCTGCTCCACTCTGGCGACCTCCCTCTAGATCATTTGCCTTCATCTTTGAGAATTGCCATGATATTGGATGCCTTAGTTTCTCTACTCCCATTAGTTAATCTCCTTTGCATTCATAGCTTTCCAGTCTTTTAATTCTTGCCCCATCATCTAACCTGACAAAAGGGGCACTGTTCTCATATGGTGGAAGGACCTCTACCTGGCTGAATGCTAACTATTAAATGACTCCTATCTCCTGCTACCAAACTGTAAACCATTTCCCTAGTTACCTCTCATCTCAATTGGAAATCTCTCCTGCTTCATCCACTCTTGTTCTCCAACTCTACAAGATTCACAAAAAGGACTGTATGCTATCCCAATCAGCTGAAAAAAAACCCTAAAATTTCCTTTAACCTTTCATTAACTATCCTTCCAATTTCCAACTTCACCTGCATTCTGTGCCAAAAATGGTGAGCCTAACAGGTCTCATGTTATCAGTGCAAATGGTAGAGGAACTGCCAGCACCCAAAAGCCCATGGATAGTATGTGGGCAATTTCAAGTCTAATGATCAGCAGGTGCCATTCATTCACCACTAAGGGAACAATCTGGGCCAATGTCCTGGTCTCTGCCTTCTCTTCCCAGACTGCTTTTAATTCCTGGCAAAGGGCTTGCAAGCCCATTGCCCACCACAACCACCTAGATTATGGTTCTTACAGCACTTCCAGTGACCGACAAGTTCTTTGACCATGTCAGTTCCATTTCCTATGCCTCTGCTCGTATCCGTTTGTCTCATAAAATGAAGAGGCGTCCCTTTGTCCTCACCTTCAATCACACCAACCTCACCATAATCTTCTGCCATCTAAATGATACCACCAAGCACAACCTTGCCCATCTCACATCCTAGGAACTACACATATGCTGTCATACATTTAAGACAATTATTTAAAAAAGATTAGAATCCTTTTGTAGTGGGATTTGACCAAGGAATTTAAGTAACTTTTCATAAAATGACTGGGCCAATACATGTATACACACACAATGTTTAGGTACCACTAATCAGATTTAGCTAGAGAATTTGTTCATGGGGCAAAAATACTTCAGCAATTTTTATGATTTTGCATTGGAAAGAATGTGGGCAGGGGTTAGCATAAAGTGATCATTTAATGGGCAAAGGCAAGAGGGAGACTTGGGCCTATTTTAATTGGACCAATAGGGGCAGCACTGAGTTGCCCCGATGTAACCTGCCAGAAGTATCCTTTAGAAGGGCACCACTACTACAATCCAACATGTGGTCCAATTAAACTGAAATATACTTAATAAAAGCAACAAAGTCCTATTTCAACAAACGTACAGAAAATTGTATGGTCTAATAGATACTTGTATAAGAAATAGGAGCAGGCCATTTGGCCCCTCGAGCCTGCTCTGCCATTGAGATCATGGCTGATCTGATTTTTACCTCAACTCCACTTTCCCACCCTTTCCCCACATTAAAAGGACCATTAGGCACTACAGGAAATAGTGTCTACCAGTCAAAGAGACAGAGTTGCCTTAGCTTGCATAGAATTGATCAATTTTGTTAACATCTCCTGTGGTGCCATTAACTAGGACAGCAAAAACAACCTGTAAACAAATAGTCAATTGGGATTAAATTGAAAGTTCAAGAATTGCTTAAAAAGTGTACTTACTATTTTATAATTCCTCCTTTCTTCACCCCTCCTTCCCCCCCCAAAAAAAAATTGGCCTCAGTGTCCCCAATCTGCAAAAGAATACAAAATCCTCACTGCTTCCTAATTACAATTGTTAGTCATTTCTGCTAGATAGCAATTAGGGAACACAGTAAAAAGCTCTGCTCAGGATTTCATCCAAGCAGTTTACTGCATCAGGTGCTTCTGGCTAATGTCATAACAATGACAAAGTACAGTAGCATAGTGGTTATGTTACTGGACTAGTAATCCAGAGGACTGGACTAATAATCTGGAGTCATGAGCTCAAATCCCACCACAGCAGCTGGGGAATAATTAAATTAATTAAATAATCTGGAAAAAACTAGTATCAGTAATGGTGGCCACGAAACTGCTGGATTGTCGTAAAAACCTATCTGGTTCACTAATGTCCTTTAGGGAAGGAAACCTGCTGTCCTTACTTGGTCTGGCCTATGTGACTCCAGACCCACAGCAATGTGGCTGATTCTTAATTGCCCTCTGAAATGGATTAGCAAACCAGCCAAGAAGGTGGCTCAACACCACCTTCTCAAGGGCAATAAATGCTGGCCTTGCCAGTGATGCCCACATCCCATGAACGAATAAAAAAGAAACACACTATTTAAATTAGAAATTTGTTTTTAATTAAGATTAATATAATCTGTTCATTTGGCATTTGTGACCAATAATTCCAAGAACAATAGAAGCAACAATTATTGTTACACCTCCAATCAGTAGCAATGGCCAGGAGTAGGACTTCACTGCGATATCTGATGAAAAAAAGCCAGACAAGTCAGCAAATATATTTCAAAATCACTGCTGGGACTAGCTCAAGAAAGGTTCTTCACCTGTCACAATCTTGCTTTCCAGTGTAGGGATTTCTGCCACGATCACCACTACTCCTGATGATACAGATCCCTGCAGATTGTGCTCTGCACCTGCACTTCGACCTGCAGTTACACAGTTTGTCAGTAGCATGCAACAGGCACCACCACAAGTTTTATTCCAATCTTAATACCTTACCCAGCCTCTGTTTTCCTGGTATACATTGACCAGGGCAAAGTTGCCCACTTACTGGGTCCTTCCTGCACAAGACTACACTGCAATGAAAGTACACCTAAAATAAAAGTACAGCATTATTATAGCAGGACATTATGTGGAAAGCACTGACCAACATGTTTATCTGAAGCAATCCTCACCTGTCCCACTATGGTATTCAGGTTGCCCACAGTAAAAGCAAACATCTTGACCTCAAACCTTTTGTAGTGAGTGGGGTATCTGACCCTCTCATTACTGGTTACTGGATGAAAGATGGTCATATGCACGTCAGCCTTGTTCTCACAGCTGTTTAAAAAAAGTTAGTTAGTTATTCAAGTTAATTAGCTCCCCACCTTCTCCAGAAAGAAGTGGCTCATACTTGCCTTTTGACAATGATTGGCCATTGTGGAATATCATTTCTGTCTGGTGATGCAGTTGCCCAGCAATCTTGCAAGAACAATTCAATTTGTGGATCTTCTATGTGCAACAGTTGCACTTCAAAGTACAGGGGATCAGTCAGATACTTCACTACTGGATAGTCACCTTCTTCATACAGGTTAGAATACAACACATCTGCAAGAATCCAAGCCAAAAAAAAAGAGCTCTTCCTATTTCAACATCAAGCAATCATGGATATTCACTCATGATTGCATACTGGACATGTGGGGTACAACTATTTTAAAATGGAAGCTAGTATAGAACTGTAGTTTAGGAGCTTTACCTTTGGAAAGTTGCATAACTAAGACAATAGGTCCATATCCAGGTACAACAGCTGGCAGAGGATTTACTTGGTGTTCAAACTGAATATGCAGGGAGTCATTTATGTGGTAATGACAAGATATGGCAAGCCTAAAAAAGGAGCAAATATGTTATTTACTATTTATATACCCACAAAAAGGAAAGGCCTTTGCTCAGATTCTTACCGATATATTGGGTCACCAGTTGGTTCTGATTCTCTGAAGTACACCACTTCATTCTCATAGATCATGTAATTCTTCTCAAACTACAAGAGAAGCCAATTAGTCAATTACTAGATGCTTGCTGAGCCCTTCCTGTAGCCTCCAGCTTATGTCACTCAACAGAAGGCCATAGTTAGCTTACCCTTCTAATTGTGCCACATGAGTTGGCAGAAAATTCAAAGACAGCTTTGAATTCATCACTCTCCTTTGGCTTGCAGCTTCTATCCTTCAGCATCATTTTGGCAGCATCTATTCCCAACAATGCTTCAAGTTTTAGAGCAGTAATGACCATTCTTCCATTTGGCAAACAAGCTAAGAGAAGAAAAAAAAGTCAGTATATCAACATGCAAGCCAGGCTTTGGATATGAGTGAAAGCAAAGAGCTTACTTATGAAGTCTGCTGTAGAAAAGCTGCAGGAAACAGAAAAGTTGGTCAGCACATCCAGGGTTTTATTATCCTTCAGTCTGAAGTCAAATCTGTTTCTAAGGCCTTGGTTATTCATTGCCTGTAATGAAACCACAATTAGTCAGAATCAGCTCAAATTAAAAGCCAAAAGAGGGACTAGGTAAAAGCAGCTTACCTCATGGACAACTTCAGCTGCATCATGTGGAACAACAAGTATTAAGTGGGTGCCATTATCTCTCAGCATATAACCATTCTGCTCAGCAGAGTGACGGGTTAACTGTACATTGCCAATGAAAGGAATCCAGTACTGATCCAAGGTTCCATGGGTTATCACCAGTGTCATGTTTTCTTCATCACAAAAGCCATTTGCCACAGGAAGTACTAAAGTAAACACAGTATTATTTGAAGCCTTTAAAGAAAGCATTCCTGACTTAGTGGGCACAAGGAGAAAAACTTACCTATTTTATGTTTATGGATTAAACGAGCTGTATGTGTGAATATTACATTTTCTGGTACCACAGTCAGGGTGTAAATGATGTCAAGGGTGTATTGTTCAACACCATTTCCTATATACTAAAAAGAAAGCAAAGAGTCAACAACATTTCAGGCCATGTAGGAACCCACATTTCTCACCAATATTCCATTACCTTTCGGTCTACAACTGGTGACTCCATTGGAACTTCGAGAATGAAGATTCTATTTAGGGTTGTCTCATTTGTGGTAGTCCAGTTGTACACATTAAATATCTGGTTTTCTTCATCCACAGGGAAGGATTGAGAGCCCAGAGTAAGCTTTTTTAGTTCCACATCAGGAAGAAAGTTGCCTAGTGTGACATTGAATAGCCATTGCTCAGGAATGGTATCTGGAATAGACATAGAAAAGTTGAACTCCAATCTGGAACACATTTATGTAGCAGCATAATAAACCCATTTAAGTCACAGGTGTGTGAATTGGTCTTTATCTGCATGAAACATCAATTGCCCATGCAGTGAACAAGTGATGTAACCGAATTGATCAGCTTGGACTGATACTTGATGCATTACTATAAACAAGCACTGAACAGTGTGTTGGAGCAGAGAGTTAGAAAAAGGCATTTTCACCTTTGGGGCCTGGATTTTAATCCATCCAGCATGATGGGAACATCTGACATCCATATATTCAACTGCAGCAGTTTTGATGGGGACAAGGGCATTTCATAGTAGTGGCAGAGACAGGACACATGCAATATTGACTCAGGTCACACTATTTGCCAGTAGCATGAGATTGTGGAAGCAGGCATTTTCTCAGAACTCCCATGAGCCCAAAAGGATTCAAATGGCTGTTTGGTTCAAAGCCATGCACTATGGATTACTAATTTACCATGCCATTTTTGTTAGCGGACAAATCAGTCTGCTTGATCAGCATATCAGCCGCTAGTTTAAAAATCCATCCTTGGTATACAGTGATGCAATGTGAACTAACAACAATGCTTCTTTGGCAGCACCTCTCAAACCTGTGACCTTTACCAGCTCGGAAGACAAGGGCAGCAGGTGCATGGGAACACCTCCTCCCAAGTGACACACAATCTTGATTTGGACATACAGATCCATCATCCAGGATTTTAACCCAGCAAACTCCCAACAGCATTGTGGGAGCACCTTCCAAACATGGACTGCAGCAGATCAAGGCAGTCCACCACCTTTTCAGAGCAATTAAGGATAGTCAATAAATGCCAGCTTTGCCAGTGATGCCCACATCCAAGGAATTAATAATAAATTGAAAGATCGGACTTTTGCATGTATGATCCAGATCATGTCAATTTTAATAACCAAGAACATCCCATTTAGGAAAGACTATGCCAGTTGTATTTAAGACCACACTACATACCATCAGTGAGAACAAGAGGCTGAGGAATAAAGGGAGTGGTGACTGGATGGATCACATTGATTTTATTCCATCCCCATGCCTCATCTTCCCACAGGTGTTCCAAGAATAAGTCAATGCTGTATTTGATACCATACTGTCCATCCACCACATGGCTCTGAAAGCAAGGTAACAATTCAGCTATTAGAACGGAGTGACATTACATCAGAATTTAAACACGGATAACAGACAAATGTAAAATGTGGCTATTTTCTTCAGGTTCAGTCACAAACCACTCTTGTAAGTGAGCCAGAATTCTAGGAAATGTCTAACAAGGGCCAAAAAACCTTCCACTTTTTAAGCTTGCTTGTTTAAGTCACATTCTCAACTTCAGATTGAATAAACCCTTCACTACCTGCAGCTTAGGCAAAAGTCTGTTTACTGTTGAATCTGGCAGTTAATGAACAGAAATATGATATGCTATAGCCTTAACAAGGCTTCGGGGACATGACAAGATAGTTGAAATCAGCTACATTAAGCTGCAATGTAAAGTGGACAGAGGAGGGGGTGGTTAACTGTCTGTAGAGTCTCTGCCTTGCTTAATTTCAACAAAATAGCCCTAGATTTAAAGATGACTGGGTGATAAATAAACCCTGAAGAGCCAAACCCACATTGTGGGAATTGGATGGCTTGCCTTCAGACAGAATCTGCTGGTTGCATATCAAAATATGCAAGACATTTCCAGAGTGAACATTTTGTATCTCTGCTTCCAAATATACAGAAGCCAATACCATAATAGCAACAATCATAGATTTGCCACATTTACAGAAGGAGTTTTCTTCAAGTAGGTACAACATTGTGGGCTGCAATCCCTGTCCAAAGGTTATCTATTGTGGACAATATATCTGCTTTCCATCTGCAATGCAAAAATCTAATTTGTCACCAACCTTATAGTATCCATCCTGTGCTCCAATTGGGACTCTTATAGCAAGAGCAGTATCATTTTTATTCAGGGTATAATTTCTTTCTGCCATTCTTGTAGGACCCAACTTGATGCCATTTACTCCCATGGAGGTGTTGTCCTGATGAACTGCACTGGTCACAATTGGAGTGAAGATTCTTGGCACTGTCCAGGTGATTATATTATCAGTGAATGTAATGCCATCTGAAGTGGGGGAAACAAAAAGTTTTGTTGATTTGACAGATTGTACATTTAAGAAAAAAATGTGGCTTCAATTATTCCAGACAGAATGCAAACAACATTCTGAAAGCAATGGATGGCTCCCCTACACAGTGCATCAAGAGTCCAGTACTATAGATGGTGACATTCTTGGATAGTGACAGAAAATGGCTTGCTTCTTGTTTTAAAAAAAGTTTATTTTATGAAAAAAAACAGGCTGACCCCTAGCACAGAAATTGGAAACTCTGCCCAGGTTAGTCTAAACAAGGAAGACACTTTTGCTTTAAAGTTGTTATAGAACTGGATCCAGTTTTGCATGGCTTGATCTAGTCATTTCCATAGGGACAAGAGGGTGAAGAATGTCTGGTGCAACTGAGAGCATAATATGCAAGTTCTTACCAACAGGACAAGCCACTGCTGTATCAATTAGCAGAATCACCCAATGCCGTTTGTAAAAGCTGGTCGATCGGATTACAGACAAGGGGACACCTTGGACCTAATTGGAAAGGGAAATTTACATGAAAAGCCAAAATATTTCAACTCCTACCTATAGGAATGCTTCAGTCAAGAATTTTGGGCCCAAAGCACCACTTGAAGGAGAATAGGATTAGTGAACTTACCAAGACTATTTGAGCCTCATTTGCATGATATGGAGCACGAAGCAAAATACGAGACACTGTTGTGTTGATGCCATAGCCTCTCTCATGTGCTTCTTTCACAGTCATACTCCTTTTACCACCAGGGACATGAAATACCACTTGCCATATTCCACTGCCTGCACTACTTGCCTACATGAACAGTAGAGACCACAAAAGGGTGGATGAGTCTTTCCAGTTAAGAGGAAAACTATAGAAGAGAATCAGAAGTACATCATATCCAAGTCAAATATGTGGAGATCCAGAAGTTTAATTTTCCCTAATTTGAATGTTACATTGAAATTACTGGCAATCTTGCTCTCTAACCAGCAGATTGGGATTAAAATACTACACATGTTGGCCAGTTGAAAATAATTAGACCATGAGATAGGAGCAGGAGTACACCATCATGTGGCTGATCAGATCAGATCACAATTCAGGAATATAGGAATCTAATGAGGAAAAGGGACCAGTGATTGTAGTCAAATCAGATGGGGCTGAAGGAGATCGGAAAGGAGTCAAGAGATTTTTTACATTTTTCAGGACAAGTTACAAGCTTAAATTCTCTGGACATGACCTTTGGCATGCTTTGTCAAAAGGCATGCCAAACAGCTGGCAATAAGCCTGACTCCTCAGTTTTATTGCTAATTGAAGCAGCAACCTTACTCAAGAATTTAATTGGAGAAGGCCACTACATTGCATTTTTTGGGGGATTCAAGACAATATGTGCATTTTACAGGGAAAATTATTGACTATGTTGAAACTCCCTTAACAGGGAAAAAAATGCTCATGCCACACGACTTCATGGTGGGGAACATGTATTGATGGATGTATGGCAGAAAAATACAAGTCCCCTTAATCTACAAGATGGCTTAAACAGCATTAAACTACTTGCTATGAGGCGAGGAGGAAAAAATACAATTAGGCTGTTGACAGCATGCAATACATTGCACTTCAATGTTTGTGCATGCATTGGTTGTCCCTCCCTCAACTTATCTGATTTCTTCCAGTTCTGAAGAACTGGATCTAATCTCCCCACAGATACTGACTAATTTGCTGAGTGGTTCCAGCATTTTCTATGCATGTTTCACACACATCAGTTAAATCAAGGGTCCAGGTCAAGTTTTGATTCTCATCTTTTAACCCAATGTGAGGCCAAGATAAACAGATCTAATAAAGTCTTCCCATCTCATATCAGGAGATGGTCAAACCATACAAATATGTTCGACATTTACAAGTGCAATATAGAGTACTGGGAGTTCAATTTCCCTCCATTCCAATATTGGAAAATCTTTAGTACAAGTTTCTGTGAGTGAGGGAAAAGAAAAAAGCTACTTACTTCTGGCAATACTAAAGCCCAATCTTCAGCATCTTGGGCATAATCCTCCTCAATGGTTGGTATATTTCTTTGTACGGAGATCTGGGCATGATTGATTGCAAGACAAAGTTAGTGAATCTTCAACCTGGTGTAATAGATCTTTGTAGTTACTGAAACAAGTTACATGCCTACAGTTCCAGTAGAGTCACTGGGAAAATGGCAGGAACACTCATTGCCCAAGTTCAATAAGGTCACCTATTGAAATACAGGCACATGGTCTATCAGGCAGTTTAGTGGATTAGGAGGACACATTATCTTCAGAAAGAAGACAATTCTATCCACGAGAACCCACTGGATATACACAACTTGGTAGTTAGTTTTTGTTTATTAAATCAGAAACATTGCCCATCAGCTTAATTTACAACTAAGACATCAATCCTGATGCAAGGATGTATGAGCCAATGTGGAGTATTTGACCCAGAAGCACACACACAGATTATAAATCAGTGATTTGTATTTGAAGTGTTGCATTAATCTTGAAGCCTCCATTCTCAGTTTTGAAATATTTGACAGTCTGGACAGATATTCAGTATTGCTGTCTTTACCTGCATGTAGTTTTCTTCACAGAATATTTCCCTTGCAGCCCATGGAGAGTACATACAAGACAGAGTTTGAATATATGTTGAAGCTACTCCATCAGTTCCTGATACTTGTACTTGTATAGTGAGGTTGAATTGCTCATCATTCTACAAACAAATTGGAAAGGTGATCAATGGTATCAAAATACAGTTGGTGAACCATTTCATTATACATTTAAAAGCAAATCAGCATTACATTTTGGCTTGTGTCAGTGACTGTTCTCAAGCACGAAGGACTCTATTGGAGTAACAACCCTGGAAGAGCTTCATTAGGCACTCCCACACTAAGGAGAGCACATAACTCCCATTCAATATCCTCTATATTGTGAATTGAAGATGTCCATCTACATCCTCCTTTAATGCAGTACACACTGAACCGCAAACATCATTTGATTCCAGTTGGGAGGATGTCCCTCCATTCAGATGTAGGGCTCTGGTGATCTTGCCATCCCACCCACCCCTATGTCCACTGTTCTAGGAAAATATGCCTCCAAACAAGATTCTTGGTGAAATTTAGACAGCATTTAAAAACAGTTCAAACTTCAGTAGCCTGCATTTGCCTTGAAAAATGCATCCAATAAACATTTTAAGATTGAAGCAAACAGCAACATTTGCATCTCACTGGTCCATAGGTCAAGGCAAAGCACTAATTTTTTTTTTTAAAAACATGTCCTTTGCAAATCTCTCCACACTAGATTTCCAAGATCTACCTACCACAATATGGACACAACAGCTAAGGACAGAGGCACGGAATTCAACACTCCAGTGATCCACAGCAATCGTATAACCACACTGGGATGCAAATCTTGGTGTGACAGGAAAGATATAACCAGACTGATCTGAGAAAGCAAACCAAAACAAAGTTAGTCTCCAAACTGAATTCTATGTGCACTTATTGTTGGTGAATAGTCTGCAAATCAGAAAGCAAGACTTAAAAATGGGGGGGGGGGGCGGGGGGAAGAAAGTGATTTCTTCCTTGAAAAAAAAAGGGTGCACTCCCTATGCAGTACAGTATTGAGAAACTGTTGTATCAGCTGGTATGAAACTGACCATCCCCAGAAATGAGGGATTGTATTGATGACAAATGAATAATCATCTTGGAAGCCAAGTCAATTTAGGATAGCATATCCATGCCAACCAAGAGTAATCATCAAGATAGTTATCAATCCACCAAGACTAAATCCCCTAAAACAAGCATGACTGCAGAATACCTATTGCATCATACAAACTACATTTTGCCTATGAGCTTGCCAGGTGTAGTATGTATCTAATTTAGGCTCAAGTCTTTTCAAATTAGACAACTACACACAAATGTTATTTTAATCTTTATGACAGCCTTCTAGTAACAACAAATCAGAAATATGATCATAGCAGTAGGACACCACTACATTTCTGCTAGGAGCAAACCACCAACAAAAGAGATCTGTTCTGGGAGCTATAGCAGTCATGGCCACTCTTCTGGAGAATGTCATAGCTCCAGACTCCCTACTGTTGCAACCCTCCTTTGTTGCTCAGCTTCACTTTCACAAGATCACCCACCTTCAATTTTGCAGTGTTTTAACCTCAAGTGCAACTTACTTCACTACATTGTCATATTAAGAGATATCAAATCTCAACTCTTGGAAAAAAATGTACAAAACAGATTGAGCTACTAACTACTGGTCAATGACTTTTAAAAAAAAGTCAACCAGCACCTCACATCTCAGAAAAAGAAATCAAGTGAACTGAATGCATCTTCATGAAAAAGTTGCATTACTTATAGCTATAGTGGCACAGGACCAAGCTACGATCCCCCAGCATACGGATATTGGAGCTAAAGGTGATTTGGGTTTTTTGCATTTCAGAAGTTTAACAATCCAAGGCTATATTAGCACGATTACTGCACATGCAGATATTGGAGTGATCTTCAGTTTAGGGTGCAGTGAAAGAGTTACAACTCCAGATTGTGGGACCTGAGCCGGTGCAGATAGATGGGCTCGAAGTTACCAGGGCTGCGGGTTCACAGCCACGCGACCGGCGAAATCAGTCTGCCCCCCGCGCAATCGCAGCCTAATTGGATCCACTTACCTGGTCTTCTGGGTTCCCCACTGCTGATCTGCACTTCGGGCAGACTGCGCAGTAAGCTCTGTCAGCTGGAGGTGCTCTATTTAAAGGGGCAGTCCTCCACTGACTGATGCTGCAACAAATAGCAAAAATTACAGCATGGAGCAGCCCAGGGGGAAGGCTGCTCCCCCAGTTTAATGATGACTCACTCCAGGTATCATTAGATGGGGTGAGGAGGGGGAGGACAGAGATCTCCCCACCCCAGCAGACAGGAGGAAGCGGCCTACCTCTGCCACCAGGAAGGCCTGGCTCGAGGTGGCAGAAGAGGTCACCTGCACCACCAACATATTACCCACCTGCATACAGTGCAGAAGGCGCTGCAATGACCTAAGTAGGTCAGCCAAAGTGAGTACACTTACTCATTCTCCTACACTCCGTCTGCCACATCACTGCCCCCACCCCACATCTCCTTCTGCACTGCCAACACTACTCTGGCACATCACCCCTCATACCCACTCAAACCTCATCTTACCTGCACTCACTCACCTGTACTCATCCCGCCACTACCACTCAACCCAATCCTCATACTCACCCCCTCATGCATCTGTTTCACTGTCAGCCTCACTCAACCTGCCACTACCTGTGCTGCAGCCACAGGGCATGCATCACATATGTGCAGTAGGAAGCATAAGGCAAACATGTCATGAGCATGAAGGGGATGCATAAGAAGGATGTTTGAGGGTTTGTCATGGTTTTTACTCATATTTAATTTCTGACCAACTCACATTACATATTATATTGGCACCACTACTGCCACATCTTTGCAAATCTTGTCTGGTTTGTGCAATAATGCCCTTTCCTGAGGATCAAAATGAAGACCCATAATTGATGCCACCCACTGTCACTGCAGAGTGGGTGTAGGTGTATTTGCAGGGCTGTTTTGTGCAGACGACAGACGTCGGTGATGTCCTCAGTGGCACCCTGGAAGGATGCGGAGAAGTTGTTGAGGGCAGTGGTGACTTTGACAGCGACAGGTAAGAAGATGGCACTCGGGCCAACCGGGAGCAGGTCAGCATGAAGGAGGCTGCAGATGTCCACGACTACATGTAGAGTGACTCTGAGCCTCCGTGTGCACTGCTGCTCAGAGAGGTCCAGGAAGCTGAGCCTCGGTCTGTGGACCCTATGGTGAGGGTAGTGCCCTCTGTGACGCATCTCTCTGCGGTTGCCCTCCCTCCTGCTGTGCAGGTGGATGTGTCAAAGCACTCTGTTGTGGAGCTCCACGTGGCAGAGGTGGCCGGCGAGGCTGTTCGCCCTCCGAGAAGGTCATGACTGCAGCTACAGCGGGGGGCCGCCCCCCCCAATCCGGAAGATGTACATCAGAGGGGGTCCGCAAGGTAGGTACATGTCTCTGGACCCTGGGGTAAGTGTGCAAGTTGGTGCATTTTATTGTTAGAAGGGTGGTGGAGGCCAAACTTTGTCCAAAGTGACAGAGTGGCCTCCTGCAATGAGCGAGGGTCTCCCCCCACCCCACCACCTATCAAATGGACCTTTGCAGCTGCCACAGGCTGAGAGCTACAACACATCCATTTCAACTGGGAGTGTTTTCCCAGTATGGGAAACAGTCCCAGTTGTCTCTAAAATCCCACCCCTCCTCACATATTCCCTTAATCAGGTCTGTTAATGACCTGAAATACCTGAGTAAATATTGTCAAGTGGCACCCCATGGGCTTTAATTGCCTGCGGGAGTCCCACATGCGGAGCTGCGGGGAACCCGGAGTGGGCGGGTTGGAGCAGAGCTCCGGACCCGCTCCAGGATTCCCCGATTTTCGGAGCCCCGCCCCCGCGCCAGGAACGCACCCAATAGCGGGTGCTAAAATGAAGCCCATGGTTCCGCCACACCACCACCGGGTCCAGGAGCCGAGTACCGTTAGATAGAGACAGATTCCAAGATAACGGCGCTGAACTTACCAACAACGTTAATCTGCCAGAACTTCCCTGCAAGAAAGTGCTTATTCAGTCCAACCCAAAAGACACTGTCGCGGCATTCAGTCTTCAGAAAACCTACAGAAAGGGATCAGGGACATTCCTTCACTATCAACACAAGTGAATGTGACAACACAACACATGGGATCTGCACGATATCTGACCTGGAGGCGCAGTTTGCATCCATACTTCAGGGACTATCGCAGCCACCGACAATATGAACCTGTTAAACAAATGAGCAACCTTTAGAAAGATGAGAAATCCACTAAACAGTACAACTTTGACATCGCGAAAAACGTACCCAAATAACAGGACACGCGCCATAGTACGAATCCCGCCCCACTGCCCAGCCCGTGTCTTTTGCTGCAGTCCCACCGCCACTCAATAAATGAAATGGTCCAAAGCACCCAGAGGGCGCGCGCCATTTATACCGGGAGCCGAGCCCGGACTGAGCGTCACGCGCTCGTTAGTAGCAGCGCGAGCACCTGGCGCTGACTCCGGGGAGCCGCACAGGAGTGAGGCAAAGTGAAGCTCATGAAACAGTGCAGAAACATAGCCAAGGGCATAACTCCACATTTCATAATATCAAACAATGACTAATTTGATTTGAACAGTATACCAACGACTTGCATTTATATACTGCCTTTAACTTTAAAAAAGTCCGAAAGTTCTTGACAGAAGTGTAAGAAGAGGAGGATTTTAAGCAGGATCTTAAAGGGGGAGAGGGATGTGGGGAGACAAAGATCTTTAGAGAGGGAATTCCAGAGGGTGGGGTGAATGTTGATGAAGATGTGGCTGCCAATGCTGGGGTAAAGGGGTGACTGGATGCTCGACAGGCAGTCTGACAACATTGAGGCAGTGGAAGGGTTGAGAGAGCTGTTGGAGAGGTGGAGCTGGTTGCTGTCAGCATACATGTGGAAGCTAACTCATTGTCTGCGGATGATGTCGCCAAAAGGGAGCATGTATGAGGAGGAGAAGAAAGCCAAGGTTAGATAATTGCGGGACTCTGGAAATAATTGTGCTCAGACAGGAAGAGAATCATTGCTGGAGATGGTCTGGCTACAATTGGATAGGTGAGGTAGACCATGTCAAAGGCTGTCGATAGGACGAAGAGGGATAATGCATCACAATCACAGTCATAGAGGATTTGATTTGTGACTTTGGTTAGGGCCATTTTGGTGCTATGGCAGGGGAGGGGAAAAGGGAGGTGACAACATGTTCAAGGACTTTATAGAGAAAAAGGACATTGGAGATGGTTTGATAGTTTGCAAGAAGCTAGAGGTTGGGGGTGGGTTTTTTGAGGAGCGGGGATAAAGATGATTTTGAAAGGGAGAGCAACAGTACCTGAGGAGTGGGAATGATTTACAATATCAGCTAGCGTGTGGGTCAGGAAGGGAACTTGGGTGGTTAGCAGTTTGGCTGCACATCAAAGCAAAAAGTGGCAAAATAACTGAGGTGAATGGTCCTGATCTGATGCCCAAGCATAGCTGCAGTATAGCTGGAGAGCGGTGTGAAGTAACATTTCAAAAGTGCCCTGGCATCCTGTTGCACCTCTTCCTTGAATAGAATATTCTTAATATAAGGCAAAAAACAAGCACTCCTACTGCTCTCTCCTTAAAAGTTAGCTGCTGGAGGAGTAGGGAGCTTAGCGGTTATATCAAAGTAAGTGTGTGTAAAGCTCTGCGGCTGCACTTGAGCTGCTCAGATTCAGGTCTGTGTGCATTACAACAAGGCTCTGCTGACTGTGCATCACAGTTAGTGATGTCTGGCTCAGGACATTACCTGAAATATAATCATGGCGATAAACTCTCAAATAACTTAATGTTGAAGTGAAGTGTTTATGAAGGGATATTATCCATCATTTACCACCTTGAGGCTTGAAATACCTGCAGCAGCAGAGCCTGTCAATGGACCCAGTGCGGCAGAGGGGAAACAAACAAAGGGAAAACTAAAAAAGTGACGCCATAGTGAGGAGCGACGGAGCCTAGAAATTAGAGCTAATTGTTTATTAAGTATTAAGAACATAATTGCCTTTAGCACCGAGGGTAAGTCAGTGTAAGTGTTTAGTTTATTGTAAGTGTTTTTGTAGATATAGTGTTTAGTGGTTAGTGTGTTTTAGTGATTGGTTAAAGTTTCTTTTAGAGGTTAGTGTTTAAGTATCAGATAACCAGTAAAGTGACTTAAAGCTAAACAAACAGTTTAAATAACTGTTGGCTAACATGGCAGGACAGCTGGGGCCCATCGCAAGCACATCCTGTGCCATGTGGGAACTCCAGAACACCTCATGTGTCCTGGAAAACCACACGTGCAGGAAGTGCTGCCAAATGCTCGAGCTCGAGCTCAGAGTTTCTGAGCTTGAGGGGCAGCTGAGAGTTTCGTGGATAGCACATTTCAGGAGGTGGTCACCCTGCAGCTAAAGATAGTGGCAGAGAGGGAGCGAGTGACCACCAGACAGACTAGGAGGAATGAGCAGGCAGTGCAGGAGTCCCCTGGGTGTGTGGCACTCACAAACCGGTATTCAGTGTTGAATACCAGTGAGGGTGTTGACACCTCGGGGGGTGGGGTACAGTCAGGAACAAATCCACGGCATTGTGGGAGACTCAACTGCACGGGGTGGGGGGTGCAAGAAAAATGCAGCTGTTATAGGGGATTCGATACTCAGGGGAATAGACAGGCGTTCCTGCAACCGCTGACATGAATTGGTAGGGGGCTGGGCACCAGGAGGAAACATTAGAGAGGAGAAACAAGGTGCAAATAAGACTGGGAGAGACAAATAGCACTTGAGTAAAGAATAGTTCAGAAATAGGAGGGATCAGATGGGGGCAAATGCGAGGCAGACTAAGGTGAGATTGGAGTGCATGTGCGTAAATGTACATAGTGTGGTAAATAAGGTTGGTGAGCTGCAGGCTCAAGTTGCCAAATGGGACAATGATATAGTGCCAAAAACAGAGACCTGACTCAAAGAAGGGGAGTATTGGGTACTTAATATTCCTGGCTACAAGGTATTCAGGGAAGATAGGAAAGGAAAGAAAGGAGGGGGGTGGTGGCAGTATTGATCAAAGAAACTATTATAGCATTGGAAAGGGATAATGTAGTTTAGGGGTCAAAGACAGAATCTATCTGGTTAGAATTAAGGAACAATAGAGGAGCTATTAAGCTACTGAGTGTATACTATAGGCCACCAAATAGTGGGAAGGAGATGGAGGAGAATATTTGCAGGCAAATTACAGAAAGATGCAAGAACTATAGAGTGGTGATAATGGGGAACTTCAATTATCCCAATATAGACTGGGACAGTAACAGTGTAAAGGGCAAAGGGAGGGGGGAGGAATTCCTGAAATGTATACAAGAGAACTTTCTGGAACAGTGTGTTTCCAGCCCAATGAGGAAGGAAACAGTGCTGGATCTAGTTCTGGGAAATGAGCAGGTGGAGCATGTTTCAGTGGGTGGACATTTGAGGAACAGTGATCATATCATTAGGTTTAGAACAGTTATGGAAAAGAACAAGGAACAACAGTGAGTTAAAAAGTGATCTTGACCAGATAGATTGGAATCAAGAATTGGCAGGCAAAACAGTAATTGAACAATGGGAGGCCTTCAAGGAGGATTCGGTTTGGGTACAGAGTAGACACATTCCTACGAGGGGGAAAGGAAGGGCATCCAAAGCTAGAGCTCCCTGGATGACTAAGGATATAGAGATTAAAATGAAACAGAAAAAGGAGGCTGATGACGAATGTGAGGTTCATAATACATTAGAGAATTAGGTTGAATACAAAAAGTACAAAGGAGATCTAAAAAAGGGAATAAGAGGGACAAAGAGAAAGTATGAGAATAGATTAGTGGCTTACATAAAAGGGAACACAAAAGTCTTTTATAAACATATAAATAGTAAAAGGGTATTCAAAGGAAGCGTGGGACCGATTAGGGACAAAAAAGATCTTCTTGTGGAGGCAGAGGGCATAGTTGAGGTAGTAAATGACTACTTCACATCCGTCTTCACTAAAGAGGATGCTGCCATTGTAGCAGTAAAGGAGGAGGTAATAGTGATTTGGAGAGGATAAAAATAGATACAAAGGAGGTATTTAAAAGATTGGCAGTGCTCAAAGTAGAAAAGTCACCTGGTCCAGATGGGATGCATCCTAGGTTACTAAGGGAAGTAAGGGTGGAAATTGCAGAGGCTCTGGCCACAATCTTCCAATCCTCCTTATATATGGGGATGGTGCCGCAAGACTGGAGGACTGCAAATGTTGCACACTTGTTCAAAAAAGAGGAGAGGGATAAACTTAGCAATTACAGGCCAGTCAGCCTAACGTCGGTGGTGGGGAACTTTTAGAGACAATAATCTGGGACAAAAAGAATTGGCACTTGGAAAGGTATGGGCTAATAAATGAAAGTCTGCATGGATTTGTTAAAGGAAAATTGTGTTTGACTAACTTGATAGAGTTCTTTAATGAAGTATCAGACAGGGTTGATGAGGGTAGTGCGGTTGAGGTTGTGTATATGGACTTTCAAAAGGTATCTGATAAAGTATCACATAATAGACATGTTAGCAAATTTAAAGCCTATGGGATTAAAGGGACAGTGGCAGCGTGGACATAAAATTGGCGAGGGGACAGAAAGCAAAGAGCACTGGTGAACTTAAGGGAAGTATACAGTGGTGTTCCCCAGGGGTCAGTATTAGGACCACTGCTCTTTTTGATATTTATTAATGACATGGACTTGGGTATAATTTCAAAGTTTGCAGATGACACAAAACTTGGAAATGTAGTAAACAATGTGGAGGATAGTAACAGACTTCAGGAGGACATAGACAGACTGGTGAAATGGGCAGACACATGGCAGATGAAATTTAACGCAGAGAAATGTGAAATGATGCATTTTGGTCGAAAGAATGAGGAGATGCAATATAAACTAAATGGCACAATTTTAAAGGTGGGTGCAGGAACAGAGAGACCTGGGGATACACATACACAAATCTTCGAAGGTGGCAGGACAAGTTGAGAAGGTTGCTTAAAAAAAGTGTATGGGTTCCTGGGTGTTATTAATAGAGGCATAGAGTACAAAAGCAAGGAAGTTATGTTAAACCTTTATAAAACACTGGTAAGGCCTCAGCTGGACGATTGTGTTCAATTCTGGGCACCACACTTTGGGAAGGATGTCAAGGACTTAGAAAGGGTGCAGAAGGGATTTGCTGGAATGGTGCCAGTGATGAGGGGCTTCAGTTATATGGAGAGACTGGAGAAGCTGGGGTTGTTCTCCTTAGAACAGAGAAGGTGAAGGGGAGATATTTTTCAACGTGTACAAAATCATGAACGGTTTTGACAGAGTAAATAAGGAGAAACTGTTTCCAGTGGCAGAAGGTCAGTAACGAGAGGACACAGATTTAAGGTGATCAACAAAAGAGCCAGTGGTGACACGAGGAAACATTTTTGTATGCAGCGAGTTGTAATGATCTAGAATATACTGTCTGAAAGGGTGATGGAAGCAGATGCAATAGTAACTTTCAAAAGGGAATTGGATAAATACTTGAAGGGAAAAAATTTACAGGGCTATGGGGAAAGAGCAGGGATAGTGGGACTAAATGGATAGCACTTTCCAAGAGTTGGCACAGGCACAATGGGCTGAATGGCCTCCTCATGTGCTGTACCTATTATGATAGTATGATTTAGTTGTTCTCTTATGATTATATTGCATATTTGAGTTATACTGCAGTCAAAGTGAAACCCAAGCAGTGAGAGTAAAGAGCTTGCATTCATATAGTGCCTTTCATATCAATGGGACACCTCAACTTTTGAAGTGTAGTCACTGCTGTTAGGTCGTCAAATGCAGCATCCAATTTGTGTTCAGCAAGGTCCCACAAGCAGCAACGAATAAATAAGCAGTTAATCTAATTTGGTGGTGGAGATTGAAGGATACATCTTGTCCTGTATAACTCCCCTGCTATTCTTTGATTAATGTCATGGGATCTTTTATATCCACCTGAACAGGCAGATGAAGCCTTGATTTAATGGGATAGAATTTCGGCAGGGGTTCTCCAATTTCCTGCTGTAACATCAACAGAAACCCCAAAGAAATACCGTAAATGTCCATTTGTGCCATTTTTCCAGGGTATCTGCTGATCTTCCACTGAAGTTACAGTGGGAGATCAGGGAACCCTTGCAAGAATATTACTCGAACGTCTCATCGAAAAGACAGCATCTCCGACAACGCAGCTCTTGCTGTACCACACTGTCAGCTTACATTATGTGCTCATGTCCTGAAATGGGACTCAAATCCAGAACCTTCTGAAGCAGAAGTGAGACTGTGACTAGTGAGCCAAACTGACACTACTCATGAATGCGGTTCAATGCTTCTTGCCTTTAGTAAAGTCTGTGGTCAGATTGCTAACCTGCTATTGATTTTTTCTGATGCATATGACACCATTGCATATCAATGCAAAAAATGTTAGTACAACTGTGCCAGAAGGGATTTTTATATGAAACAATATCAGCAATCTGTAATAAAAACAGAAAATGCTGGAAATACTCAGCAAGTTAGGCAGCATCTGTGGAGAATGAAACAGAGTTAACGTTTCGGGTTGAAGACCTTTCTTCAGAACTGGAAGTTAAAGAGTTAACAGTTTTTAAGCAAGTACAGAGCCAGGCCAAAGTGGGGGGAGGGGGGTTGGGAGGAGAGAACAAAAGAGGTGAAATAGGGTGGAGGGCAGGAGTGATCAAATAACAAATGGGATGATGGTGCAAGGCAAGGAGAGTGGTAAAGCGACAAGTAAAGAAACAAAAGATGGGTCGAGGGGAGCTGTAAATGGCAACAGCAGAACCATTACCAGCACCCGCTGTCCAAAAAAATGGGCATGATGTGGAGATGCCGGTGATGGACTGGGGTTAACAATTGTAAACAATTTTACAACACCAAGTTATAGTCCAACAATTTTATTTTTAATCCCACAAGCTTTCGGGGGCTTTCCCCTTCCTCAGGCGGTCCACACCGCCTGAGGAAGGGGAAAGCCCCCGAAAGCTTGTGGGATTAAAAATAAAATTGTTGGACTATAACTTGGTGTTGTAAAATTGTTTACAAAAAAATGGGAGCAGTGGTTATGATCTGACGTTATTGAAATCAATGTTGAGTCTGGACTGTTGTAAAGTGCCTAATCGAAAAATGAAGTACTGTTCCTCGAGCCTCCATTGGAAGAGCGTAGGACAGAGAGATCAGAGTGGGAGTGGGGCGGAGAACTAAAATGGCAAGCGACAGGAAGGTCACGGTCACGCTTGGGAACTGAGCAGAAGCATTTTGCAAAGCGATTCACCCAATCAACATTTGGTCTCTCCAATGTAGAGGAGACCGCATCGTGAGCAGCAAATACAGTTTATTAAATTGAAAGAAGTACAAGTAAATTGCTGTTTCACCCAGAGTGTTTGGGGCCCTGGACAGTGGGAAGGGAGGAGGTGAAAGGGCAGGTGTTGCTTCTCCTGTGCTCTTGTAGGAAGGTACGGGGGAAAGGGGAAGCGGTTGTTGGGGGTAATGAAAGAGTGGACCACGGTGTCGTGGAGGGAAAGGTCCCTACGGAATGCTGAAAGGGGAGGGGAAGCTGTATTTGGTAGTGGCATTGCGCTGGAGGTGGCGGAAATGACGGAGGATGATCCGTTGAACGTGGAGGCTGGTGGGTTGGAAGGTGAGGACAAGAGGGAGACTATTGTGGTTCTGGGAGTGATATGCGGGAAATGGGATGGATACGATCAAGGGCTTGTCAACCAGACTGGTGGAGTGTCCTCGGGTGAGGAAAAATTGGAAGCACTGGTGTGCAAGGTAGCATTGTCAGAATAGATAAGACGGAGATGGAGAAACTGGGAGAATAGAACAGAGTCCTCACAGGAATCGGGGTGGGAGGAAATGTAATCAAGGAAGCTGTGGGAGTCGGTGGGCTTTTTGATCTGTGTTTAAATAGAAATAAATATTGAATACATGGGTAATTGAATATGTAATCAAGGCCACTGATTTAGTTTTCAGAGAAAATTGGACATATTGCATAATTCGATTCCCAAAACACTAATAAAAATCCCAGACTACTACATAATGAAAACACTATTTGACTGTGTCACTGTGAGCCAGCAACCACTGGGCACTGTGATTAAAAGAACTTATCCTCTGATGTATTATGAGCAATGTCATGGAGAGAGCAGTTAATAGCAGATAAAACCAGAGTCACCATGAATGATTACTATTAAACATTGAAAGGACAACTTGTTCCAAGCAGAGCAGCTTGAACTTTAGTCTGTTTTCCGTTCTGCAAAGTTTTATTAAACTGGTCTCTTTCCACTGATACTGCACTGGTCTCTCATCTATACATGTAAAAAGTGAATGTTTTTTAAAAAATTGGGTCATGGGATGTGGGCATCACTTGCGCTGCCAGCGTTTATTGCCCATCCCTAATTGCCCTTGAGAAGGTGGTGGTGAGCCACCTTCTTGAACTGCTACAGTCCGTGTGGTGAAGGTTCTCCCACCAGCTGTTAGGAAGGGAGTTTCAGGATTTTGACCCAGCAACGATGAAGGAACAGCGATATATTTCCAAGTCGAGTCTGTGTGTGACTTGGAGGGGAACGTGCAGGTGGTGATGTTCCCATGTGCCTACTGCTCTTGTCCTTCTAGGTGGTAGAGGTCATGGGTTTGGGAGGTGCTGTTGAAGAAGCCTTGGCAATGGATGGGGTGCCAATCAAGCAGGCTGTTTTTTCCTGGATGGTGTCGAGCTTCTTGAGTGTTGTTGGAGCTGCACTCATCCAGGCAAGTGGAGAGTATTCCATCACACTCCTGACTTGTGCCTTGTAGATGGTGGAAAGGCTTTAGGGGGTCAGGAGGTGAGTCACTCGCCTCAGAACACCCAGCCTCTGACCTGTATGTAGTGTGAAATAGGTTTAGAAAGTTCAGTTATAACTGATTATTTTTCCTACTTTCAGGTAGTAAGGGCCAGAACCTAAAGTAACTCTTGGATCCTAACCCACGCTCCTCTTTTCCCTTCACTTTCTTCTGACCCTCACAATTTCCAACTCGCTTCTTGTTGGTTTTAACCTTACCCTCTAACCATCCCCTTTCTGACCCCAAATGATTTGTTTTCCGCAAGGAACTTGGCTTCATCCCCTATGCCAGCACTTCAAATCACTTGCGAGATTGACATGACAGATCTTCTACCACATGCTTTTTAATCCAGGAGGCTTGACTCAACATAAATCTGTCCCCTGCTCCACTCTGGCGACCTCCCTCTAGATCATTTGCCTTCATCTTTGAGAATTGCCATGATATTGGATGCCTTAGTTTCTCTACTCCCATTAGTTAATTTCCTTTGCATTCATAGCTTTCCAGTCTTTTAATTCTTGCCCCATCATCTAACCTGACAAAAGGGGCACTGTTCTCATATGGTGGAAGGACCTCTACCTGGCTGAATGCTAACTATTAAATGACTCCTATCTCCTGCTACCAAACTGTAAACCATTTCCCTAGTTCCCTCTCATCTCAATTGGAAATCTCTCCTGCTTCATCCACTCTTGTTCTCCAACTCTACAAGATTCACAAAAAGGACTGTATACTGTCCCAATGAGCTGAAAAAAAACCCTAAAATTTCCTTTAACCTTTCATTAACTATCCTTCCAATTTCCAACTTCACCTGCATTCTGTGCCAAAAATGGTGAGCCTAACAGGTCTCATGTTATCAGTGCAAATGGTAGAGGAACTGCCAGCACCCAAAAGCCCATGGATAGTATGTGGGCAATTTCAAATCTAATGATCAGCAGGTGCCATTCATTCACCACTAAGGGAACAATCTGGGCCAATGTCCTGGTCTCTGCCTTTTCTTCCCATACTGCTTTTAATTCCTGGCAAAGGGCTTGCAAGCCCATTGCCCACCACAACCACCTAGATTATGGTTCTTATGGCACTTCCAGTGACCGACAAGTTCCTTGACCATGTCAGTTCCATTTCCTATGCCTCTGCTCTTATCCATTTGTCTCATAAAATGAAGAGGCGTCCCTTTGTCCTCACCTTCAATCACACCAACCTCACCATAATCTTCTGCCATCTAAATGATACCACCAAGCACAACCTTGCCCATCTCACATCCTAGGAACTACACATATGCTGTCATACATTTAAGACAATTATTTAAAAAAGATTGGAATCCTTTTGTAGTGGGATTTGACCAAGGAATTTAAGTAACTTTTAATAAAATGAGTGGGCCAATACATGTATATACACACACAATGTTTAGGTACCACTAATCAGATTTAGCTAGAGAATTTGTTCATGGGGCAAAAATACTTCAGCAATTTTTATGATTTTGCATTGGAAAGAATGTGGGCAGGGGTTAGCATAAAGTGATCATTTAATGGGCAAAGGCAAGAGGGAGACTTGGGCCTATTTTAATTGGACCAATAGGGGCAGCACTGAGTTGCCCCGATGTAACCTGCCAGAAGTATCCTTTAGAAGGGCACCACTACTACAATCCAACATGTGGTCCAATTAAACTGAAATATACTTAATAAAAGCAACAAAGTCCTATTTCAACAAACGTACAGAAAATTGTATGGTCTAATAGATACTTGTATAAGAAATAGGAGCAGGCCATTTGGCCCCTCGAGCCTGCTCTGCCATTGAGATCATGGCTGATCTGATTTTTACCTCAACTCCACTTTCCCACCCTTTCCCCACATTAAAAGGACCATTAGGCACTACAGGAAATAGTGTCTACCAGTCAAAGAGACAGAGTTGCCTTAGCTTGCATAGAATTGATCAATTTTGTTAACATCTCCTGTGGTGCCATTAACTAGGACAGCAAAAACAACCTGTAAACAAATAGTCAATTGGGATTAAATTGAAAGTTCAAGAATTGCTTAAAAAGTGTACTAACTATTTTATAATTCCTCCTTTCTTCACCCCTCCTTCCCCCCCCCCCCAAAAAAAAATGGCCTCAGTGTCCCCAATCTGCAAAAGAATACAAAATCCTCACTGCTTCCTAATCACAATTGTTAGTCATTTCTGCTAGATAGCAATTAGGGAACACAGTAAAAAGCTCTGCTCAGGACTTCATCCAAGCAGTTTACTGCATCAGGTGCTTCTGGCTAATGTCATAACAATGACAAAGTACAGTAGCATAGTGGTTATGTTACTGGACTAGTAATCCAGAGGACTGGACTAATAATCTGGAGTCATGAGCTCAAATCCCACCACAGCAGCTGGGGAATAATTAAATTAATTAAATAATCTGGAAAAAACTAGTATCAGTAATGGTGGCCACGAAACTGCTGGATTGTCGTAAAAACCTATCTGGTTCACTAATGTCCTTTAGGGAAGGAAACCTGCTGTCCTTACTTGGTCTGGCCTATGTGACTCCAGACCCACAGCAATGTGGCTGATTCTTAATTGCCCTCTGAAATGGATTAGCAAACCAGCCAAGAAGGTGGCTCAACACCACCTTCTCAAGGGCAATAAATGCTGGCCTTGCCAGTGATGCCCACATCCCATGAACGAATAAAAAACCAGAAATACACTATTTAAATTAGAGATTTGTTTTTAATTAAGATCAATATAACCTGTTCATTTGGCATTTGTGACCAATAATTCCAAGAACAATAGAAGCAACAATTATTGTTACACCTCCAATCAGTAGCAATGGCCAGGAGTAGGACTTCACTGCGATATCTGATGAAAAAAAGCCAGACAAGTCAGCAAATATATTTCAAAATCACTGCTGGGACTAGCTCAAGAAAGGTTCTTCACCTGTCACAATCTTGCTTTCCAGTGTAGGGATTTCTGCCACGATCACCACTGCTCCTGATGATACAGATCCCTGCAGATGGTGCTCTGCACCTGCACTTCGACCTGCAGTTACACAGTTTGTCAGTAGCATGCAACAGGCACCACCACAAGTTTTATTCCAATCTTAATACCTTACCCAGCCTCTGTTTTCCTGGTATACATTGACCAGGGCAAAGTTGCCCACTTACTGGGTCCTTCCTGCACAAGACTACACTGCAATGAAAGTACACCTAAAATAAAAGTACAGCATTATAGCAGGACATTATGTGGAAAGCACTGACCAACATGTTTATCTGAAGCAATCCTCACCTGTCCCACGATGGTATTCAGGTTGCCCACAGTAAAAGCAAACATCTTGACCTCAAACCTTTTGTAGTGAGTGGGGTATCTGACCCTCTCATTACTGGTTACTGGATGAAAGATGGTCATATGCACGTCAGCCTTGTTCTCACAGCTGTTTAAAAAAAGTTAGTTATTCAAGTTAATTAGCTCCCCACCTTCTCCAGAAAGAAGTGGCTCATACTTGCCTTTTGACAATGATTGGCCATTGTGGAATATCATTTCTGTCTGGTGATGCAGTTGCCCAGCAATCTTGCAAGAACAATTCAATTTGTGGATCTTCTATGTGCAACAGTTGCACTTCAAAGTACAGGGGATCAGTCAGATACTTCACTACTGGATAGTCACCTTCTTCATACAGGTTAGAATACAACACATCTGCAAGAATCCAAGCCAAAAAAAAAGAGCTCTTCCTATTTCAACATCAAGCAATCTTGGATATTCACTCATGATTGCATACTGGACATGTGGGGTACAACTATTTTAAAATGGAAGCTAGTATAGAACTGTAGTTTAGGAGCTTTACCTTTGGAAAGTTGCATAACTAAGACAATAGGTCCATATCCAGGTACAACAGCTGGCAGAGGATTTACTTGGTGTTCAAACTGAATATGCAGGGAGTCATTTATGTGGTAATGACAAGATATGGCAAGCCTAAAAAAGGAGCAAACATGTTATTTACTATTTATATACCCACAAAAAGGAAAGGCCTTTGCTCAGATTCTTACCGATATATTGGGTCACTAGTTGGTTCTGATTCTCTGAAGTACACCACTTCATTCTCATAGATCATGTAATTCTTCTCAAACTACAAGAGAAGCCAATTAGTCAATTACTAGATGCTTGCTGAGCCCTTCCTGTAGCCTCCAGCTTATGTCACTCAACAGAAGGCCATAGTTAGCTTACCCTTCTAATTGTGCCACATGAGTTGGCAGAAAATTCAAAGACAGCTTTGAATTCATCACTCTCCTTTGGCTTGCAGCTTCTATCCTTCAGCATCATTTTGGCAGCATCTATTCCCAACAATGCTTCAAGTTTTAGAGCAGTAATGACCATTCTTCCATTTGGCAAACAAGCTAAGAGAAGAAAAAAAAGTCAGTATATCAACATGCAAGCCAGGCTTTGGATATGAGTGAAAGCAAAGAGCTTACTTATGAAGTCTGCTGTAGAAAAGCTGCAGGAAACAGAAAAGTTGGTCAGCACATCCAGGGTTTTATTATCCTTCAGTCTGAAGTCAAATCTGTTTCTAAGGCCTTGGTTATTCATTGCCTGTAATGAAACCACAATTAGTCAGAATCAGCTCAAATTAAAAGCCAAAAGAGGGACTAGGTAAAAGCAGCTTACCTCATGGACAACTTCAGCTGCATCATGTGGAACAACAAGTATTAAGTGGGTGCCATTATCTCTCAGCATATAACCATTCTGCTCAGCAGAGTGACGGGTTAACTGTACATTGCCAATGAAAGGAATCCAGTACTGATCCAAGGTTCCATGGGTTATCACCAGTGTCATGTTTTCTTCATCACAAAAGCCATTTGCCACAGGAAGTACTAAAGTAAACACAGTATTATTTGAAGCCTTTAAAGAAAGCATTCCTGACTTAGTGGGCACAAGGAGAAAAACTTACCTATTTTATGTTTATGGATTAAACGAGCTGTATGTGTGAATATTACATTTTCTGGTACCACAGTCAGGGTGTAAATGATGTCAAGGGTGTATTGTTCAACACCATTTCCTATATACTAAAAAGAAAGCAAAGAGTCAACAACATGTCAGGCCATGTAGGAACCCACATTTCTCACCAATATTCCATTACCTTTCGGTCTACAACTGGTGACTCCATTGGAACTTCGAGAATGAAGATTCTATTTAGGGTTGTCTCATTTGTGGTAGTCCAGTTGTACACATTAAATATCTGGTTTTCTTCATCCACAGGGAAGGATTGAGAGCCCAGAGTAAGCTTTTTTAGTTCCACATCAGGAAGAAAGTTGCCTAGTGTGACATTGAATAGCCATTGCTCAGGAATGGTATCTGGAATAGATATAGAAAAGTTGAACTCCAATCTGGAACACATTTATGTAGCAGCATAATAAACCCATTTAAGTCACAGGTGTGTGAATTGGTCTTTATCTGCATGAAACATCAATTGCCCATGCAGTGAACAAGTGATGTAACCGAATTGATCAGCTTGGACTGATACTTGATGCATTACTATAAACAAGCACTGAACAGTGTGTTGGAGCAGAGAGTTAGAAAAAGGCATTTTCACCTTTGGGGCCTGGATTTTAATCCATCCAGCATGATGGGAACATCTGACATCCATATATTCAACTGCAGCAGTTTTGATGGGGACAAGGGCATTTCATAGTAGTGGCAGAGACAGGACACATGCAATATTGACTCAGGTCACACTATTTGCCAGTAGCATGAGATTGTGGAAGCAGGCATTTTCTCAGAACTCCCATGAGCCCAAAAGGATTCAAATGGCTGTTTGGTTCAGAGCCATGCACTATGGATTACTAATTTACCATGCCATTTTTGTTAGCGGACAAATCAGTCTGCTTGATCAGCATATCAGCCGCTAGTTTAAAAATCCATCCTTGGTATACAGTGATGCAATGTGAACTAACAACAATGCTTCTTTGGCAGCACCTCTCAAACCTGTGACCTTTACCAGCTCGGAAGACAAGGGCAGCAGGTGCATGGGAACACCTCCTCCCAAGTGACACACCCCATCTTGATTTGGACATACAGATCCATCATCCAGGATTTTAACCCAGCAAACTCCCAACAGCATTGTGGGAGCACCTTCCAAACATGGACTGCAGCAGATCAAGGCAGTCCACCACCTTTTCAGAGCAATTAAGGATAGTCAATAAATGCCAGCTTTGCCAGTGATGCCCACATCCAAGGAATTAATAATAAATTGAAAGATCAGACTTTTGCATGTATGATCCAGATCATGTCAATTTTAATAACCAAGAACATCCCATTTAGGAAAGACTATATGCCAGTTGTATTTAAGACGACACTACATACCATCAGTGAGAACAAGAGGCTGAGGAATAAAGGGAGTGGTGACTGGATGGATCACATTGATTTTATTCCATCCCCATGCCTCATCTTCCCACAGGTGTTCCAAGAATAAGTTAATGCTGTATTTGATACCATACTGTCCATCCACCACATGGCTCTGAAAGCAAGGTAACAATTCAGCTATTAGAACGGAGTGACATTACATCAGAATTTAAACACGGATAACAGACAAATGTAAAATGTGGCTATTTTCTTCAGGTTCAGTCACAAACCACTCTTGTAAGTGAGCCAGAATTCTAGGAAATGTCTAACAAGGGCCAAAAAACCTTCCACTTTTTAAGCTTGCTTCTTTAAGTCACATTCTCAACTTCAGATTGAATAAACCCTTCACTACCTGCAGCTTAGGCAAAAGTCTGTTTACTGTTGAATCTGGCAGTTAATGAACAGAAATATGATATGCTGTAGCCTTAACAAGGCTTCGGGGACATGACAAGATAGTTGAAATCAGCTACATTAAGCTGCAATGTAAAGTGGACAGAGGAGGGGGTGGTTAACTGTCTGTAGAGTCTCTGCCTTGCTTAATTTCAACAAAATAGCCCTAGATTTAAAGATGACTGGGTGATAAATAAACCCTGAAGAGCCAAACCCACATTGTGGGAATTGGATGGCTTGCCTTCAGACAGAATCTGCTGGTTGCATATCAAAATATGCAAGGCATTTCCAGAGTGAACATTTTGTATCTCTGCTTCCAAATATACAGAAGCCAATACCATAATAGCAACAATCATAGATTTGCCACATTTACAGAAGGAGTTTTCTTCAAG
Organism: Heptranchias perlo; assembly: GCF_035084215.1. Classification (NCBI taxonomy): domain Eukaryota; kingdom Metazoa; phylum Chordata; class Chondrichthyes; order Hexanchiformes; family Hexanchidae; genus Heptranchias; species Heptranchias perlo. The sequence continues at coordinate 51,499,120 of NC_090329.1, forward strand.
TAGGTACAACATTGTGGGCTGCAATCCCTGTCCAAAGGGTATCTATTGTGGAGAATATATCTGCTTTCCATCAGCAATGCAAAAATCTAATTTGTCACCAACCTTATAGTATCCATCCTGTGCTCCAATTGGGACTCTTATAGCAAGAGCAGTATCATTTTTATTCAGGGTATAATTTCTTTCTGCCATTCTTGTAGGACCCAACTTGATGCCATTTACTCCCATGGAGGTGTTGTCCTGATGAACTTCACTGGTCACAATTGGAGTGAAGATTCTTGGCACTGTCCAGGTGATTATATTATCAGTGAATGTAATGCCATCTGAAGTGGGGGAACAAAAAGTTTTGTTGATTTGACAGATTGTACATTTAAAAAAAAATGTGGCTTCAATTATTCCAGACAGAATGCAAACAACATTCTGAAAGCAATGGATGGCTCCCCTACACAGTGCATCAAGAGTCCAGTACTATAGATGGTGACATTCTTGGATAGTGACAGAAAATGGCTTGCTTTTTGTTTTAGAAAAAGTTTATTTAGTGAAAAAAAAAAACAGGCTGACCCCTAGCACAGAAATTGGAAACTCTGCCCAGGTTAGTCTAAACAAGGAAGACACTTTTGCTTTAAGTTGTTATAGAACTGGATACAGTTTTGCATGGCTTGATCTATTCATTCCGTAGGGACAGGAGGGTGAAGAATGTCTGGTGCAACTGAGAGCATAATATGCAAGTTCTTACCAACAGGACAAGCCACTGCTGTATCAATTAGCAGAATCACCCAATGCCGTTTGTAAAAGCTGGTCGATCGGATTACAGACAAGGGGACACCTTGGACCTAATTGGAAAGGGAAATTTACATGAAAAGCCAAAATATTTCAACTCCTACCTATAGGAATGCTTCAGTCAAGAATTTTGGGCCCAAACCACCACTTGAAGGAGAATAGGATTAGTGAACTTACCAAGACTATTTGAGCCTCATTTGCATGATATGGAGCACGAAGCAAAATACGAGACACTGTTGTGTTGATGCCATAGCCTCTCTCATGTGCTTCTTTCACAGTCATACTCCTTTTACCACCAGGGACATGAAATACCACTTGCCATATTCCACTGCCTGCACTACTTGCCTACATGAACAGTAGAGACCACAAAAGGGTGGATGAGTCTTTCCAGTTAAGAGGAAAACTATAGAAGAGAATCAGAAGTACATCATATCCAAGTCAAATATGTGGAGATCCAGAAGTTTAATTTTCCCTAATTTGAATGTTACATTGCCAGTAATTTCAATCTTTCTATCTAACCAGCAGATTGGGATTAAAATACTACACATGTTGGCCAGTTGAAAATAATTAGACCATGAGATAGGAGCAGGAGCACGCCATCATGTGGCTGATCAGATCAGATCACAATTCAGGAATATAGGAATCTAATGAGGAAAAGGGACCAGTGATTGTAGTCAAATCAGATGGGGCTGAAGGAGATCGGAAAGGAGTAAAGAGATTTTTTACATTTTTCAGGACAAGTTACAAGCTTAAATTCTCTGGACATGACCTTTGGCATGCTTTGTCAAAAGGCATGCCAAACAGCTGGCAATAAGCCTGACTCCTCAGTTTTATTGCTAATTGAAGCAGCAACCTTACTCAAGAATTTAATTGGAGAAGGCCACTACATTGCATTTTTTGGGGGATTCAAGACAATATGTGCATTTTACAGGGAAAATTATTGACTATGGTGAAACTCCCTTAACAGGGAAAAAAATGCTCATGCCACATGACTTCATGGTGGGGAACATGTATTGATGGATGTATGGCAGAAAAATACAAGTCCCCTTAATCTACAAGATGGCTTAAACAGCATTAAACTACTTGCTATGAGGCGAGGAGGAAAAAATACAATTAGGCTGTTGACAGCATGCAATACATTGCACTTCAATGTTTGTGCATGCATTGGTTGTCCCTCCCTCAATTTATCTGATTTCTTCCAGTTCTGAAGAACTGGATCTAATCTCCCCACAGATACTGACTAATTTGCTGAGTGGTTCCAGCATTTTCTATGCATGTTTCACACACATCAGTTAAATCAAGGGTCCAGGTCAAGTTTTGATTCTCATCTTTTAACCCAATGTGAGGCCAAGATAAACAGATCTAATAAAGTCTTCCCATCTCATATCAGGAGATGGTCAAACCATACAAATATGTTCGACATTTACAAGTGCAATATAGAGTACTGGGAGTTCAATTTCCCTCCATTCCAATATTGGAAAATCTTTAGTGCAAGTTTCTGAGAGTGAGGGAAAAGAAAAAAGCTACTTACTTCTGGCAATACTAAAGCCCAATCTTCAGCATCTTGGGCATAATCCTCCTCAATGGTTGGTATATTTCTTTGTACGGAGATCTGGGCATGATTGATGGCAAGACAAAGTTAGTGAATCTTCAACCTGGTGTAATAGATCTTTGTAGTTACTGAAACAAGTTACATGCCTACAGTTCCAGTAGAGTCACTGGGAAAATGGCAGGAACACTCATTGCCCAAGTTCAATAAGGTCACCTATTGAAATCCAGGCACATGGTCTATCAGGCAGTTTAGTGGATTTGGAGGACACATTATCTTCAGAAAGACGACAATTCTATCCACGAGAACCCACTGGATATACACAACTTGGTAGTTAGTTTTTGTTTATTAAATCAGAAACATTGCCCATCAGCTTAATTTACAACTAAGACATCAATCCTGATGCAAGGATGTATGAGCCAATGTAGAGTATTTGACCCAGAAGCACACACACAGATTATAAATCAGTGATTTGTATTTGAAGTGTTGCATTAATCTTGAAGCCTCCATTCTCAGTTTTGAAATATTTGACAGTCTGGACAGATATTCAGTATTGCTGTCTTTACCTGCATGTAGTTTTCTTCACAGAATATTTCCCTTGCAGCCCATGGAGAGTACATACAAGACAGAGTTTGAATATATGTTGAAGCTACTCCATCAGTTCCTGATACTTGTACTTGTATAGTGAGGTTGAATTGCTCATCATTCTACAAACAAATTGGAAAGGTGATCAATGGTATCAAAATACAGTTGATGAACCATTTCATTATACATTTAAAAGCAAATCAGCATTACATTTTGGCTTGTGTCAGTGACTGTTCTCAGGCAAAAAGGATTCTATTGGAGTAACAACCCTGGAAGAGCTTCATTAGGCACTCCCACACTAAGGAGAGCACATAACTCCCATTCAATATCCCCTATATTGTGAATTGAAGATGTCCATCTACATCCTCCTTTAATGCAGTACACACTGAACCGCAAACATCATTTGATTCCAGTTGGGAGGATGTCCCTCCATTAGGATGTAGGGCTCTGGTGATCTTGCCATCCCACCCACCCCTATGTCCACTGTTCTAGGAAAATATGCCTCCAAACAAGATTCTTGGTGAAATTTAGACAGCATTTAAAAACAGTTCAAACTTCAGTAGCCTGCATTTGCCTTGAAAAATGCATCCAATAAACATTTTAAGATTGAAACAAACAACAGCAACATTTGCATCTCACTGGTCCATAGGTCAAGGCAAAGCAATAATTTTTTTTTTAAACACATGTCCTTTGCAAATCTCTCCACACTAGATTTCCAAGATCTACTTACCACAATATGGACACAACAGCTAAGGACAGAGGCACGGAATTCAACACGCCAGTGATCCACAGCAATCGTATAACCACACTGGGATGCAAATCTTGGTGTGACAGGAAAGATATAACCAGACTGATCTGAGAAAGCAAACCAAAACAAAGTTAGCCTCCAAACTGAATTCGATGTGCACTTATTGTTGGTGAATAGTCTGCAAATCAGAAAGCAAGACTTAAAAATGGGGGGGGGGGGGGGGGGGGGGGAAGAAAGTGATTTCTTCCTTGAAAAAAAGGGTGCACTCCCTATGCAGTACGGTATTGAGAAACTGTTGTATCAGCTGGTATGAAACTTACCATCCCCAGAAATGAGGGATTGTATTGATGACAAATGAATAATCATCTTGGAAGCCAAGTCAATTTAGGATAGCATATCCATGCCAACCAAGAGTCATCAAGATAGTTATAAATCCACCAATACTAAATCCCCTAAAACAAGCATGACTGCAGAATACCTATTGCATCATACAAACTACATTTTGCCGATTGAGCTTGCCAGGTGTAGTATGTATCTAATTTAGGCTCAAGTCTGTTCAAATTAGACAACTACACACAAATGTTATTTTAATCTTTATGACAGCCTTCTAGTAAGAACAAATCAGAAATATGATCATAGCAGTAGGACACCACTACATTTCTGCTAGGAGCAAACCACCAACAAAAGAGATCTGTTCTGGGAGCTATAGCAGTCATGGCCACTCTTCTGGAGAATGTCATAGCTCCAGACTCCCTACTGTTGCAACCCTCCTTTGTTTCTCAGCTTCACTTTCACAAGATCACCCACCTTCAATTTTGCAGTGTTTTAACCTCAAGTGCAACTTACTTCACTACATTGTCATATTAAGAGATATCAAATCTCAACTCTTGGAAAAAAATGTACAAAACAGATTGAGCTACTAACTACTGGTCAATGACTTTTTAAAAAAAAGTCAGCTAGCACCTCACATCTCAGAAAAAGAAATCAAGTGAACTGAATGCATCTTCATGAAAAAGTTGCATTACTTATAGCTATAGTGGCACAGGACCAAGCTTCGATCCCCCAGCATACGGATATTAGAGCTAAAGGTGATTTGGGTTTTTTGCATTTCAGAAGTTTAACAATCCAAGGCTATATTAGCACGATTACTGCACATGCAGATATTGGAGTGATCTTCAGTTTAGGGTGCAGTGAAAGAGTTACAACTCCAGATTGTGGGACCTGAGCCGGTGCAGATAGATGGGCTCGAAGTTACCAGGGCTGCGGGTTCGCAGCCACGCGACCGGCGAAATCAGTCTGCCCCCCGCGCAATCGTAGCCTAATTGGATCCACTTACCTGGTCTTCTGGGTTCCCCACTGTTGATCTGCGCTTCGGGCAGACTGCGCAGTGAGCTCTGTCAGCTGGAGGAGCTCTATTTAAAGGGGCAGTCCTCCACTGACTGATGCTGCAACAAATAGCAAAAATTACAGCATGGAGCAGCCCGGGGGAAGGCTGCTCCCCCAGTTTAATGATGACTCACTCCAGGTATCATTAGATGGGGTGAGGAGGGGGAGGACAGAGATCTCCCCACCCCCCCCCAGCAGACAGGAGGAAGCAGCCCACCTCTGCCACCAGGAAGGCCTGGCTCGAGGTGGCAGAAGAGGTCATCTGCACCACCAACATATTACCCACCTGCATACAGTGCAGAAGGCGCTGCAATGACCTAAGTAGGTCAGCCAAAGTGAGTGCACTTACTCATTCTCCTACACTCCGTCTGCCACATCACCGCCCCCACCCCACATCTCCTTCTGCACTGCCAACACTACTCTGGCACATCACCCCTCATACCCACTCAAACCTCATCTTACCTGCACTCACTCACCTGTACTCATCCCGCCACTACCACTCAACCCAATCCTCATACTCACCCCCTCATGCATCTGTTTCACTGTCAGCCTCACTCAACCTGCCACTACCTGTGCTGCAGCCACAGGGCATGCATCACATATGTGCAGTAGGAAGCATAAGGCAAACATGTCATGAGCATGAAGGGGATGCATAAGAAGGATGTTGGAGGGTTTGTCATGATTTTTACTCATATTTAATTTCTGACCAACTCACATTACATATTATATTGGCACCACTACTGCCACATCTTTGCAAATCTTGTCTGGTTTGTGCAATAATGCCCTTTCCTGAGGATCAAAATGAAGACCCATAACTGATGCCACCCACTGTCACTGCAGAGTGGGTGTAGGTGTATTTGCAGGGCTCTTTTGTGCAGATGACAGAGACGTCGGTGATGTCCTCGGTGGCACCCTGGAAGGATGCGGAGAAGTTGTTGAGGGCAGTGGTGACTTTGACAGCGACAGGTAAGAAGATGGCACTCGGGCCAACCGGGAGCAGGTCGGCATGCAGGAGGCTGCAGATGTCCACGACTACATGTAGAGTGACTCTGAGCCTCCGTGTGCACTGCTGCTCAGAGAGGTCCAGGAAGCTGAGCCTCGGTCTGTGGACCCTATGGTGAGGGTAGTGCCCTCTGTGACGCATCTCTCTGCGGTTGCCCTCCCTCCTGCTGTGCAGGTGGATGTGTCAAAGCACTCTGTTGTGGAGCTCCACATGGCAGGCGAGGCTGGTGATGCTGTTCGCCCTCAGAGAAGGTCATGACTGCAGCTACAGCGGGGGGCCGCCCCCCCCCAATCCGGAAGATGTACATCGGAGGGGGTCCACAAAGTAGGTACATGTCTCTGGACCCTGGGGTAAGTGTGCAAGTTGGTGCATTTTATTGTTAGGAGGGTGGTGGAGGCCAAACTTTGTCCAAAGTGACAGAGTGGCCTCCTGCAATGAGCGAGGGTCTCCCCCCCCCCACCACCTATCAAATGGACCTTTGCAGCTGCCACAGGCTAAGAGCTACAACAAGTCCATTTCAACAAGGAGTGTTTTCCCAGTATGGGAAACAGTCCCAGCTGTCTCTAAAATCCCACCCCTCCTCACATATTCCCTTAATCAGGTCTGTTAATGACCTGAAATACCTGAGTAAATATTGTCAAGTGGCACCCCATGGGCTTTAATTGCCTGCGGGAGTCCCACATGCGGGGCTGCCAGCACACGTCAGCGGGGAACCCGGAGTGGGCGGGTTGGAGCAGAGCTCCGGACCCGCTCCAGGATTCCCCGATTTTCGGAGCCCCGCCCCCGCGCCAGGAACGCACCCAATAGCGGGTGCTAAAATGAAGCCCATGGTTCCGCCACACCAGCACCGGGTGCAGGAGCCGAGTACCGTTAGATAGAGACAGATTCCAAGATAACGGCGCTGAACTTACCAACAACGTTAATCTGCCAGAACTTCCCTGCAAGAAAGTGCTTATTCAGTCCAACCCAAAAGACACTGTCGCGGCATTCAGTCTTCAGAAAACCTACAGAAAGGGATCAGAGACATTCCTTCACTATCAACACAAGTGAATGTGACAACACAACACATGGGATCTGCACGATATCTGACCTGGAGGCGCAGTTTGCATCCATACTTCAGGGACTATCGCAGCCACCGACAATATGAACCTGTTAAACAAATGAGCAACCTTTAGAAAGATGAGAAATCCACTAAACAGTACAACTTTGACATCGCGAAAAACGTACCCAAATAACAGGACACGCGCCATAGTACGAATCCCGGCCCGTGTCTTTTGCTGCAGTCCCACCGCCACTCAATAAATGAAATGGTCCAAAGCACCCAGAGGGCGCGCGCCATTTATACCGGGAGCCGAGCCCGGACTGAGCGTCACGCGCTCGTTAGTAGCAGCGCGAGCACCTGGCGCTGACTCCGGGGAGCCGCACAGGAGTGAGGCAAAGTGAAGCTCATGAAACAGTGCAGAAACATAGCCAAGGGCATAACTCCACATTTCATAATATCAAACAATGACTAATTTGATTTGAACAGTATACCAACTACTTGCATTTATATACTGCCTTTAACTTTAAAAAAGTCCGAAAGTTCTTGACAGAAGTGTAATAAAAGAAATGGAAACCAAGCCAGAGCAGGAGCTATTCGAAAGGTGGTAAAAAGAGGAGGATTTTAAGCAGGATCTTAAAGGGGGAGAGAGATGTGGGGAGACAAAGATCTTTAGAGAGGGAATTCCAGAGGGTGGGGTGAATGTTGATGAAGATGTGGCTGCCAATGCTGGGGCAAAGGGGTGACTGGATGCTCGACAGGCAGTCTGACAACATTGAGGCAGTGGAAGGGTTGAGAGAGCTGTTGGAGAGGTGGAGCTGGTTGCTGTCAGCATACATGTGGAAGCTGACTCATTGTCTGCGGATGATGTCGCCAAAAGGGAGCATGTTGATGAGGAGGAGAAGAAAGCCAAGGATAGATCATTGCGGGACTCTGGAAATAATTGTGCTCAGACAGGAGGAGAACCATTGCTGGAGATGGTCTGGCTACAATTGGATAGGTGAGGTAGACCATGTCAAAGGCCGTAGATAGGACGAAGAGGGATAATGCATCACAATCACAGTCATAGAGGATTTGATTTGTGACTTTGGTTAGGGCCATTTTGGTGCTATGGCAGGGGAGGGGAAAAGGGAGGTGACAACATGTTCAAGGACTTTATAGAGAAAAAGGACATTGGAGATGGTTTGATAGTTTGCAAGAACCTAGGGGTTGGGGGTGGGTTTTTTGAGGGGGGGGGATGAAGATGATTTTGAAAGGGAGAGCAACAGTACCTGAGGAGTGGGAATGATTTACAATGTCAGCTAGCGTGTGGGTCAGGAAGGGAACTTGGGTGGTTAGCAGTTTGGCTGCACATCAAAGCAAAAAGTGGCAAAATAACTGAGGTGAATGGTCCTGATCTGATGCTCAAGCATAGCTGCAGTATAGCTAGAGAGCGGTGTGAAGTAACATTTCAAAAGTGCCCTGGCATCCTGTTGCACCTCTTCCTTGAATAGAATATTCTTAATATAAGGCAAAAAACAAGCACTCCTACTGCTCTCTCCTTAAAAGTTAGCTGCTGGAGGAGTAGGGAGCTTAGCGGTTATATCAAAGTAAGTGTGTGTAAAGCTCTGCGGCTGCACTTGAGCTGCTCAGATTCAGGTCTGTGTGCATTACAACAAGGCTCTGCTGACTGTGCATCACAGTTAGTGATGTCTGGCTCAGGACATTACCTGAAATATAATCATGGCGATAAACTCTCAAATAACTTAATGTTGAAGAGAAGTGTTTATGAAGGGATATTATCCATCATTTTCCACCTTGGGGCTTGAAATACCTGCAGCAGCAGAGCCTGTCAATGGACCCAGTGCGGCAGAGGGGAAACAAACAAAGGGCAAACTAAAAAAGTGACGCCATAGTGAGGAGCGACGGAGCCTAGAAATTAGAGCTAATTGTTTATTAAGTATTAAGAACATAATTGCCTTTAGCACCGAGGGTAAGTCAGTGTAAGTGTTTAGTTTATTGTAAGTGTTTTTGTAGATATAGTGTTTAGTGGTTAGTGTGTTTTAGTGATTGGTTAAAGTTTCTTTTAGAGGTTAGTGTTTAAGTATCAGATAACCAGTAAAGTGACTTAAAGCTAAACAAACAGTTTAAATAACTGTTGGCTAACATGGCAGGACAGCTGGGGCCCATTGCAAGCACATCCTGTGCCATGTGGGAACTCCAGAACACCTCATGTGTCCTGGAAAACCACACGTGCAGGAAGTGCTGCCAAATGCTCGAGCTCGAGCTCAGAGTTTCTGAGCTTGAGGGGCAGCTGAGAGTTTCGTGGATAGCACATTTCAGGAGGTGGTCACCCTGCAGCTAAAGATAGTGGCAGAGAGGGAGCGAGTGACCACCAGACAGACTAGGAGGAATGAGCAGGCAGTGCAGGAGTCCCCTGGGTGTGTGGCACTCACAAACCGGTATTCAGTGTTGAATACCAGTGAGGGTGTTGACACCTCGGGGGGTGGGGTACAGTCAGGAACAAATCCACGGCATTGTGGGAGACTCAACTGCACGGGGTGGGGGTGCAAGAAAAATGCAGCTGTTATAGGGGATTCGATACTCAGGGGAATAGACAGGCGTTCCTGCAACCGCTGACATGAATTGGTAGGGGGCTGGGCACCAGGAGGAAACATTAGAGAGGAGAAACAAGGTGCAAATAAGACTGGGAGAGACAAATAGCACTTGAGTAAAGAATAGTTCAGAAATAGGAGGGATCAGATGGGGGCAAATGCGAGGCAGACTAAGGTGAGATTGGAGTGCATGTGTGTAAATGTACATAGTGTGGTAAATAAGGTTGGTGAGCTGCAGGCTCAAGTTGCCAAATGGGACAATGATATAGTGCCAAAAACAGAGACCTGACTCAAAGAAGGGGAGTATTGGGTACTTAATATTCCTGGCTACAAGGTATTCAGGGAAGATAGGAAAGGAAAGAAAGGAGGGGGGTGGTGGCAGTATTGATCAAAGAAACTATTATAGTATTGGAAAGGGATAATGTAGTTTAGGGGTCAAAGACAGAATCTATCTGGTTAGAATTAAGGAACAATAGAGGAGCTATTAAGCTACTGAGTGTATACTATAGGCCACCAAATAGTGGGAAGGAGATGGAGGAGAATATTTGCAGGCAAATTACAGAAAGATGCAAGAACTATAGAGTGGTGATAATGGGGAACTTCAATTATCCCAATATAGACTGGGACAGTAACAGTGTAAAGGGCAAAGGGAGGGGGGAGGAATTCCTGAAATGTATACAAGAGAACTTTCTGGAACAGTGTGTTTCCAGCCCAATGAGGAAGGAAACAGTGCTGGATCTAGTTCTGGGAAATGAGCAGGTGGAGCATGTTTCAGTGGGTGGACATTTGAGGAACAGTGATCATATCATTAGGTTTAGAACAGTTATGGAAAAGAACAAGGAACAACAGTGAGTTAAAAAGTGATCTTGACCAGATAGATTGGAATCAAGAATTGGCAGGCAAAACAGTAATTGAACAATGGGAGGCCTTCAAGGAGGATTCGGTTTGGGTACAGAGTAGACACATTCCTACGAGGGGGAAAGGAAGGGCATCCAAAGCTAGAGCTCCCTGGATGACTAAGGATATAGAGATTAAAATGAAACAGAAAAAGGAGGCTGATGACGAATGTGAGGTTCATAATACATTAGAGAATTAGGTTGAATACAAAAAGTACAAAGGAGATCTAAAAAAGGGAATAAGAGGGACAAAGAGAAAGTATGAGAATAGATTAGTGGCTTACATAAAAGGGAACACAAAAGTCTTTTATAAACATATAAATAGTAAAAGGGTATTCAAAGGAAGCGTGGGACCGATTAGGGACAAAAAAGATCTTCTTGTGGAGGCAGAGGGCATAGTTGAGGTAGTAAATGACTACTTCACATCCGTCTTCACTAAAGAGGATGCTGCCATTGTAGCAGTAAAGGAGGAGGTAATAGTGATTTGGAGAGGATAAAAATAGATACAAAGGAGGTATTTAAAAGATTGGCAGTGCTCAAAGTAGAAAAGTCACCTGGTCCAGATGGGATGCATCCTAGGTTACTAAGGGAAGTAAGGGTGGAAATTGCAGAGGCTCTGGCCACAATCTTCCAATCCTCCTTATATATGGGGATGGTGCCGCAAGACTGGAGGACTGCAAATGTTGCACACTTGTTCAAAAAAGAGGAGAGGGATAAACTTAGCAATTACAGGCCAGTCAGCCTAACGTCGGTGGTGGGGAACTTTTAGAGACAATAATCTGGGACAAAAAGAATTGGCACTTGGAAAGGTATGGGCTAATAAATGAAAGTCTGCATGGATTTGTTAAAGGAAAATTGTGTTTGACTAACTTGATAGAGTTCTTTAATGAAGTATCAGACAGGGTTGATGAGGGTAGTGCGGTTGAGGTTGTGTATATGGACTTTCAAAAGGTATCTGATAAAGTATCACATAATAGACATGTTAGCAAATTTAAAGCCTATGGGATTAAAGGGACAGTGGCAGCGTGGACATAAAATTGGCGAGGGGACAGAAAGCAAAGAGCACTGGTGAACTTAAGGGAAGTATACAGTGGTGTTCCCCAGGGGTCAGTATTAGGACCACTGCTCTTTTTGATATTTATTAATGACATGGACTTGGGTATAATTTCAAAGTTTGCAGATGACACAAAACTTGGAAATGTAGTAAACAATGTGGAGGATAGTAACAGACTTCAGGAGGACATAGACAGACTGGTGAAATGGGCAGACACATGGCAGATGAAATTTAACGCAGAGAAATGTGAAATGATGCATTTTGGTAGAAAGAATGAGGAGATGCAATATAAACTAAATGGCACAATTTTAAAGGTGGGTGCAGGAACAGAGAGACCTGGGGATACACATACACAAATCTTCGAAGGTGGCAGGACAAGTTGAGAAGGTTGCTTAAAAAAAGTGTATGGGTTCCTGGGCGTTATTAATAGAGGCATAGAGTACAAAAGCAAGGAAGTTATGCTAAACCTTTATAAAACACTGGTTAGGCCTCAGCTGGACTATTGTGTTCAATTCTGGGCACCACACTTTGGGAAGGATGTCAAGGACTTAGAAAGGGTGCAGAAGGGATTTGCTAGAATGGTGCCAGTGATGAGGGGCTTCAGTTATATGGAGAGACTGGAGAAGCTGGGGTTGTTCTCCTTAGAACAGAGAAGGTTAAGGGGAGATATTTTTCAACGTGTACAAAATCATGAACGGTTTTGACAGAGTAAATAAGGAGAAACTGTTTCCAGTGGCAGAAGGTCAGTAACGAGAGGACACAGATTTAAGGTGATCAACAAAAGAGCCAGTGGTGACACGAGGAAACATTTTTGTATGCAGCGAGTTGTAATGATCTAGAATATACTGTCTGAAAGGGTGATGGAAGCAGATGCAATAGTAACTTTCAAAAGGGAATTGGATAAATACTTGAAGGGAAAAAATTTACAGGGCTATGGGGAAAGAGCAGGGATAGTGGGACTAAATGGATAGCACTTTCCAAGAGTTGGCACAGGCACAATGGGCTGAATGGCCTCCTCATGTGCTGTACCTATTATGATAGTATGATTTAGTTGTTCTCTTATGATTATATTGCATATTTGAGTTATACTGCAGTCAAAGTGAAACCCAAGCAGTGAGAGTAAAGAGCTTGCATTCATATAGTGCCTTTCATATCAATGGGACACCTCAACTTTTGAAGTGTAGTCACTGCTGTTAGGTCGTCAAATGCAGCATCCAATTTGTGTTCAGCAAGGTCCCACAAGCAGCAACGAATAAATAAGCAGTTAATCTAATTTGGTGGTGTAGATTGAAGGATACATCTTGTCCTGTATAACTCCCCTGCTATTCTTTGATTAATGTCATGGGATCTTTTATATCCACCTGAACAGGCAGATGAAGCCTTGATTTAATGGGATAGAATTTCGGCAGGGGTTCTCCAATTTCCTGCTGTAACATCAACAGAAACCCCAAAGAAATACCGTAACTGTCCATTTGTGCCATTTTTCCAGGGTATCTGCTGATCTTCCACTGAAGTTACAGTGGGAGATCAGGGAACCCTCGCAAGAATATTACTCGAACGTCTCATCGAAAAGACAGCATCTCCGACAACGCAGCTCTTGCTGTACCACACTGTCAGCTTACATTATGTGCTCATGTCCTGAAATGGGACTCAAATCCAGAACCTTCTGAAGCAGAAGTGAGACTGTGACTAGTGAGCCAAACTGACACTACTCATGAATGCGGTTCAATGCTTCTTGCCTTTAGTAAAGTCTGTGGTCAGATTGCTAACCTGCTATTGATTTTTTCTTATGCATATGACACCATTGGTGTGAGGACAACACAGTGTGCTGAGAGTTCGGTAAGTGTGGGAGTTGAAGGGTTAATCTCTTTAAATCTAGTGCATAGTGCTTCAACTGTTTAAGGTCAATTTAAAAGTTTAAATTTCTAAGTTTCTGTCAGGCTTCAGCAGAGAGCTGCTGTAGCAAGTTAATTGGTTAGCTAGATTCAATTGGTCCCTGAAGGTGGGGCAGGCCTGACTCATCTGAGTCTCAACTGTAGAAATACAGGGGCCTGTCAGTGCGGACAGCACGGTGTGAGGACAACACAGTGTGCTGAGAGTTCGGTAAGTGTGGGAGTGTGGTGAAGTGGGGGAAGGAGGTGCTGCTTTGCCTTGCTTTTCCTCCAGAGCGGTAGTGGACCTGAGAGTAGAAGATTGAGATTGTGGAATAAAAGCAGCAGCAGACCTGCACCAAGAGACAACTACTGTGCGACATCACAGGGACTTAACTCCTGGACCTGAGATAAATAAGAAGCAAAAAGTAATCCAAGTGGGACGTCACCAAGGAAGAGGTAAGTGATTGGCTGGTGAGTATTTTCCTGCTGAATTTGTCTAAGGTTAGAGTTTGTGGATTCTCTGGTCTCTGTTGTGTAGTGGGGGACTGCTGTTCAGCAAGGGCCCTTGAGTATACCTTTTTAATTGAAGTGAAATTGGTAGGATTCATTTAATTTGAGGGAGCGTCCGATAAAAGGCGGGATTTCAGAGCGTTGAGAACAGCTGAGAAGAGCCGAGCCGAGCTGCGACCGAGTTTGAAGTGACGTCAGGAATCAGATCGGGACGCGACACAGGGGAGGCACCTGATTGGTGAGTAGGTTCAGGTGAGTATTTCTACTTATCGACAGTAACTGAAGGAAAAGGAAAGGGAAGGTCTGCTGGTCTTATAGGAAGTAGCGTTTATTTTTTAGTGAATCAAGGTCCCTAGTGTAGTTAACATTCTCTAAATTGAGAACAATTTAAAGGAGTAAACTCCTTAAAGGGAGTGGTAAGTAGTTTTTCTTTTTTTTTCTCTTGACATTGCAGTTGTTGTTAAGCTAACTTAAGGGTTAAGTCATGGCAGGAGATCCCAGAGCCGTGTCATGTTCCTCTTGTGAGATGTGGGAATTCAGGGCTCCTTCCTGTATCCCTGATTCCTTCACCTGCGGGAAGTGTGTCCAGCTGCAGCTATTGTTTGACCGCTTGACGGCTCTGGAGCTGCGGATGGACTCACTTTGGAGCATCCGCGATGCTGAGAAAGTCGTGGATAGCACGTTCAGTGAGTTGGTCACACCGCAGATAAAAATTACTGAGGGAGATAGTGAATGGGTGACCAACAGACAGAGGAAGAGTAGGAAGGCAGTGCAGGGGTCCCCTGCGGTCATCTCCCTCCAAAACAGGTATACCGTTTTGGATACTGTTGGGGGAGATGGCTCACCAGGGGAAGGTGGCAGTGGCCAGGTTCATGGCACCGTGGCTGGCTCTGCTGCACAGGAGGGCAGGAAAAAGAGTGGCAGAGCTATAGTGATAGGGGACTCGATTGTAAGGGGAATAGACAGGCGTTTCTGCGGACGCAACCGAGACTCCAGGATGGTATGTTGCCTCCCTGGTGCAAGGGTCAAGGATGTCTCGGAGCGGCTGCAGGACATTCTGGAGGGGGAGGGTGAACAGCCAGTTGTCGTGGTGCATATAGGCACCAACGATATAGGTAAAAAACAGGATGAGGTCCTACAAGCTTAATTTAGGGAGTTAGGAGTTAAACTAAAGAGTAGGACCTCAAAGGTAGTAATCTCAGGATTGCTACCAGTGCCACGGGTTAGTCAGAGTAGGAATGACAGGATAGCTAAGATGAATACGTGGCTTGAGAGATGGTGCAAGAGGGAGGGATTCAAATTCCTGGGCCATTGGAACCGGTTCTGGGGGAGGTGGGACCAGTACAAATTGGACGGTCTGCATCTGGGCAGGACTGGAACCAATGTCCTAGGGGGAGTGTTTGCCAGTGCTGTTGGGGAGGGTTTAAACTAATGTGGCAGGGGGATGGGAACCGATGCAGGAAGTCAGTGGGAAATAAAATGGTGACAGAAACAAAAGGCAGTAAGGGAGAGTGTACAGAACATGACCGGACAGATGGTCTGAGAAAGCAGGGCAAAGACCAAGGGAAGTCTAGATTAAACTGCATTTATTTCAATGCAAGAAGTCTGATGGGCAAGGCAGATGAACTCAGGGCATGGATGGGTACATGGGACTGGGATGTTATAGCTATTACTGAAACATGGATAAGGGAGGGGCAGGACTGGCAGCTCAATGTTCCAGGGTACAGATGCTATAGGAAAGATAGAGCAGGAGGTAAGAGAGGAGGGGGAGTTGCGTTCTTGATTAGGGAGAACATCACGGCAGTAGTGAGAGGGGATATATCCGAGGGTTCGCCCACTGAGTCCATATGGGTAGAACTGAAAAATAAGAAGGGAGAGATCACTTTGATAGGATTGTACTACAGACCCCCAAATAGTCAACGGGAAATTGAGGAGCAAATATGTAAGGAGATTACAGACAGCTGCAAGAAAAATAGGGTGGTAATAGTAGGGGACTTTAACTTTCCCAACATTGACTGGGACAGCCATAGCATTAGGGGCTTGGATGGAGAGAAATTTGTTGTGTATTCAGGAGGAATTTCTCATTCAGTATGTGGATGGCCCGACTAGAGAGGGGGCAAAACTTGACCTCCTCTTGGGAAATAAGGAAGGGCAGGTGACAGAAGTGTTAGTGAGGGATCACTTTGGGACAAGTGATCATAATTCCATTAGTTTTAAGATAGCTGTGGAGAAGGATAGGTCTGGCCCAAAAGTTAAAATTCTAAATTGGGGAAAGGCCAATTTTGATGGTATTAGACAGGAACTTTCAGAAGTTGATTGGGAGAGTCTGTTGGCAGGCAAAGGGACGTCTGGTAAGTGGGAGGCTTTCAAAAGTGTGTTGACCAGGGTTCAGGGTAAGCACATTCCTTATAAAGTGAAGGGCAAGGCTGGTAGAAGTAGGGAACCTTGGATGACTCGGGAGATTGAGCAACTAGTCAAAAAGAAGAAGGAGGCATATGACATGCATAGGCAGCTGGGATCAAGTGGATCCCTTGAAGAGTATAGAGATTGCCGGAGTAGAGTTAAGAGAGAAATCAGGAGGGCAAAAAGGGGACATGAGATTGCTTTGGCCGATCAGGCAAAGGTGAATCCAAAGAGCTTCTACAAATACATAAAGGGCAAAAGGGTAACTAGGGAGAGAGTAGGGCCTCTTAAGGATCAACAAGGTCATCTATGTGCGGAACCACAAGAAATGGGTGAGATCCTGAATGAATATTTCACATCGGTATTTACGGTTGAGAAAGGCATGGATGTTAGGGAACTTGGGGAAATAAATAGTGATGTCTTGAGGAGTGTACATATTACAGAGAGGGAGGTGCTGGAAGTCTTAACGCGCATCAAGGTAGATAAATCTCCGGGACCTGATGAAATGTATCCCAGGACGTTATGGGAGGTTAGGGAGGAAATTGCGGGTCCCCTAGCAGAGATATTTGAATCATCCACCGCTACAGGTGAGGTGCCTGAAGATTGGAGGGTAGCAAATGTTGTGCCTTTGTTTAAGAAGGGCGGCAGGGAAAAGCCTGGGAACTACAGACCAGTGAGCCTGACATCTGTAGTGGGTAAGTTGTTAGAGGGTATTCTGAGGGACAGGATCTACAGGCATTTGGAGAGGCAGGGACTAATTAGGAACAATCAGCATGGTTTTGTGAGAGGAAAATCATGTCTCACGAATTTGATTGAGTTTTTTGAAGGGGTAACCAAGAAGATAGATGAGGGCTGTGCAGTAGACGTGGTCTACATGGACTTCAGCAAAGCATTTGACAAGGTACCGCATGGTAGGTTGTTACATAAGGTTAAATCTCATGGGATCCAAGGTGAGGTAGCCAATTGGATACAAAATTGGCTTGACGACAGAAGACAGAGGGTGGTTGTAGAGGGTTGTTTTTCAAACTGGATGCCTGTGTCCAGCGGTGTGCCTCAGGGATCGGTGCTGGGTCCGCTGTTATTTGTTATTTATATTAATGATTTGGATGAGAATTTAGGAGGCATGGTTAGTAAGTTTGCAGATGACACCAAGATTGGTGGCATTGTGGACAGTGAAGAAGGTTATCTGGGATTGCAACGGGATCTTGATCAATTGGGCCAGTGGGCCGATGAATGGCAGATGGAGTTTAATTTAGATAAATGTGAGGTGATGCATTTTGGTAGATCGAATCGGGCCAGGACCTACTCCGTTAATGGTAGGGCGTTGGGGAGAGTTATAGAACAAAGAGATCTAGGAGTACAGATTCATAGCTCCTTGAAAGTGGAGTCACAGGTGGATAGGGTGGTGAAGAAGGCATTCGGCATGCTTGGTTTCATTGGTCAGAACATTGAATGCAGGAGTTGGGATGTCTTGTTGAAGTTGTACAGGGCATTGGTGAGGCCACACTTGGAGTACTGTGTACAGTTCTGGTCACCCTATTATAGAAAGGATATTATTAAACTAGAAAGAGTGCAGAAAAGATTTACGAGGATGCTACCGGGACTTGATGGTTTGACTTACAGGGAGAGGTTAGACAGACTGGGACTTTTTTCCCTGGAGAGTAGGAGGTTAAGGGGTGATCTTATAGAAGTCTATAAAATAATGAGGGGCATAGATAAGGTCGATAGTCAAAATCTTTTCCCAAAGGTAGGGGAGTCTATAACGAGAGGGCATAGATTTAAGGTGAGAGGGGAGAGATACAAAAGGGTCCAGAGGGGCAATTTTTTCACTCAAAGGGTGGTGAGTGTCTGGAACGAGCTGCCAGAGGCAGTAGTAGAGGCGGGTACAATTTTGTCTTTTAAAAAGCATTTGGACAGTTACATGGGTAAGATGGGTATAGAGGGATATGGGCCAAGTGCAGGCAATTGGGACTAGCTTAGTGGTATAAACTGGGCGACATGGACATGTTGGGCCGAAGGGCCTGTTTCCATGTTGTAACTTCTATGATTCTATGATTGCATATCAATGCAAAAAATGTTAGTACAACTGTGCCAGAAGGGATTTTTATATGAAACAATATCAGCAATCTGTAATAAAAACAGAAAATGCTGGAAATACTCAGCAAGTTAGGCAGCATCGATGGAGAATGAAACAGAGTTAACGTTTCGGGTTGAAGACCTTTCTTCAGAACTGGAAGTTAAAGAGTTAACAGTTTTTAAGCAAGTACAGAGCCAGGCCAAAGTGGGGGGAGGGGGGTTGGGAGGAGAGAACAAAAGAGGTGAAATAGGGTGGAGGGCAGGAGTGATCAAATAACAAATGGGATGATGGTGCAAGGCAAGGAGAGTGGTAAAGCGACAAGTAAAGAAACAAAAGATGGGTCGAGGGGAGCTGTAAATGGCAACAGCAGAACCATTACCAGCACCCGCTGTCCAAAAAAATGGGCATGATGTGGAGATGCCGGTGATGGACTGGGGTTAACAATTGTAAACAATTTTACAACACCAAGTTATAGTCCAACAATTTTATTTTTAATCCCACAAGCTTTCGGGGGCTTTCCCCTTCCTCAGGCGGTCCACACCGCCTGAGGAAGGGGAAAGTCCCCGAATGCTTGTGGGATTAAAAATAAATTTGTTGGACTATAACTTGGTGTTGTAAAATTGTTTACAAAAAAATGGGAGCAGTGGTTATGATCTGACGTTATTGAAATCAATGTTGAGTCTGGACTGTTGTAAAGTGCCTAATCGAAAAATGAAGTACTGTTCCTCGAGCCTCCATTGGAAGAGCGTAGGACAGAGAGATCAGAGTGGGAGTGGGGCGGAGAACTAAAATGGCAAGCGACAGGAAGGTCACGGTCACGCTTGGGAACTGAGCAGAAGCATTTCGCAAAGCGATTCACCCAATCAACATTTGGTCTCTCCAATGTAGAGGAGACCGCATCGTGAGCAGCAAATACAGTTTATTAAATTGAAAGAAGTACAAGTAAATTGCTGTTTCACCCAGAGTGTTTGGGGCCCTGGACAGTGGGAAGGGAGGAGGTGAAAGGGCAGGTGTTGCATCTCCTGTGGCTCTTGTAGGAAGGTACGGGGGAAAGGGAAGCAGTTATTGGGGGTAATGAAAGAGTGGACCACGGTGTCGTGGAGGGAAAGGTCCCAACAGAATGCTGAAAGGGGAGGGGAAGCTGTATTTGGTAGTGGCATTGCGCTGGAGGTGGCGGAAATGACGGAGGATGATCCGTTGAACGTGGAGGCTGGTGGGTTGGAAGGTGAGGACAAGAGGGAGACGATTGTGGTTCTGGGAGTGATGTGCGGGAAATGGGATGGATACGAGACTGGTGGAGAGTCCTCGGGTGAGGAAAAATTGGAAGCACTGGTGTGCAAGGTGGCATTGTCAGAATAGATAAGACGGAGATGGAGAAACTGGGAGAATAGAACAGAGTCCTTACAGGAATCGGGGTGGGAGGAAATGTAATCAAGGAAGCTGTGGGAGTCGGTGGGCTTTTTGATCTGTGTTTAAATAGAAATAAATATTGAATACATGGGTAATTGAATATGTAATCAAGGCCACTGATTTAGTTTTCAGAGAAAATTGGACATATTGCATAATTCGATTCCCAAAACACTAATAAAAATCCCAGATTACTACACAATGAAAACACTATTTGACTTTGTCACTGTGAGCCAGTAGCCCCAGTGATACACTGGGCACTGTGATTAAAAGAATGTATCCTCTGATGTGTTATGAGCAATGTCATGGAGAGAGCCGTTAATAGCAGATAAAACCAGAGTCACCATGAATGATTACTATTAAACATTGAAAGGACAACTTGTTCCAAGCAGAGCAGCTTGAACTTTAGTCTGTTTTCCTTTCTGCAAAGTTTTATTAAACTGGTCTCTCATCTATACATGTAAAAAGTGAATGTTTTTTAAAAAATTGGGTCATGGGATGTGGGCATCACTTGCGCTGCCAGCGTTTATTGCCCATCCCTAATTGCCCTTGAGAAGGTGGTGGTGAGCCACCTTCTTGAACTGTTGCAGTCCGTGTGGTGAAGATTCTCCCACAGTGCTGTTAGGGAGGGAGTTTCAGGATTTTGACCCAGCGACGATGAAGGAACAGTGATATATTTCCAAGTCGAGTTTGTGTGTGACTTGGAGGGGAACGTGCAGGTGGTGATGTTCCCATGTGCCTACTGCTCTTGTCCTTCTAGGTGGTAGAGGTCGTGGGTTTGGGAGGTGCTGTTGAAGAAGCCTTGGCAATGGATGGGGTGCTAATCAAGCAGGCTGTTTTTTCCTGGATGGTGTCGAGCTTCTTGAGTGTTGTTGGAGCTGCACTCATCCAGGCAAGTGGAGAGTATTCCATCACACTCCTGACTTGTGCCTTGTAGATGGTGGAAAGGCTTTAGGGAGTCAGGAGGTGAGTCACTCGCCTCAGAACACCCAGCCTCTGACCTGTATGTAGTGTGAAATAGGTTTAGAAAGTTCAGTTATAACTGATTATTTTTCCTCCTTTCAAGTCGTAAGGGCCAGAACCTAAAGTAACTCTTGGATCCTAACCCACGCTCCTCTTTTCTCTTCACTTTCTTCTGACCCCCACAACTTCTAACTCACTTCTTGTTGGTTTTAACCTTACCCTCTAACCATCCCCTTTCTGACCCCAAATGATTTGTTTTCAGCAAAGAACTTGGCTTCATCCCCTATGCCAGCACCTCAAATCACTTCCGAGATTGACATGACAGATCTTCTACCATATGCTTTTTAATCCAGGAGGCTTGACTCAACATAAAACTGTCCCCTGCTCCACTCTGGCGACCTCCCTCTAGATCATTTGCCTTCATCTTTGAGAATTGCCATGATATTGGATGCCTTAGTTTCTCCACTCCCATTAGTTAATCTCCTTTGCATTCATAGCTTTCCAGTCTTTTAATTCTTGCCCCATCATCTAACCTGACAAAAGGGGCACTGTTCTCATATGGTGGAAGGACCTCTACCTGGCTGAATGCTAACTATTAAATGACTCCTATCTCCTGCTACCAAACTGTAAACCATTTCCCTAGTTCCCTCTCATCTCAATTGGAAATCTCTCCTGCTTCATCCACTCTTGTTCTCCAACTCTACAAGATTCACAAAAAGGACTGTATGCTATCCCAATCAGCTGAAAAAAAACCCTAAAATTTCCTTTAACCTTTCATTAACTATCCTTCCAATTTCCAACTTCACCTGCATTCTGTGCCAAAAATGGTGAGCCTAACAGGTCTCATGTTATCAGTGCAAATGGTAGAGGAACTGCCAGCACCCAAAAGCCCATGGATAGTATGTGGGCAATTTCAAGTCTAATGATCAGCAGGTGCCATTCATTCACCACTAAGGGAACAATCTGGGCCAATGTCCTGGTCTCTGCCTTCTCTTCCCAGACTGCTTTTAATTCCTGGCAAAGGGCTTGCAAGCCCATTGCCCACCACAACCACCTAGATTATGGTTCTTATGGCACTTCCAGTGACCGACAAGTTCTTTGACCATGTCAGTTCCATTTCCTATGCCTCTGCTCGTATCCGTTTGTCTCATAAAATGAAGAGGCGTCCCTTTGTCCTCACCTTCAATCACACCAACCTCACCATAATCTTCTGCCATCTAAATGATACCACCAAGCACAACCTTGCCCATCTCACATCCTAGGAACTACACATATGCTGTCATACATTTAAGACAATTATTTAAAAAAGATTAGAATCCTTTTGTAGTGGGATTTGACCAAGGAATTTAAGTAACGTTTCATAAAATGACTGGGCCAATACATGTATACACACACAATGTTTAGGTACCACTAATCAGATTTAGCTAGAGAATTTGTTCATGGGGCAAAAATACTTCAGCAATTTTTATGATTTTGCATTGGAAAGAATGTGGGCAGGGGTTAGCATAAAGCGATCATTTAATGGGCAAAGGCAAGAGGGAGACTTAGGCCTATTTTAATTGGACCAATAGGGGCAGCACTGAGTTGCCCCGATGTAACCTGCCAGAAGTATCCTTTAGAAGGGCACCACTACTACAATCCAACATGTGGTCCAATTAAACTGAAATATACTTAATAAAAGCAACAAAGTCCTATTTCAACAAACATACAGAAAATTGTATGGTCTAATAGATACTTGTATAAGAAATAGGAGCAGGCCATTTGGCCCCTCGAGCCTGCTCTGCCATTGAGATCATGGCTGATCTGATTTTTACCTCAACTCCACTTTCCCACCCTTTCCCCACATTAAAAGGACCATTAGGCACTACAGGAAATAGTGTCTACCAGTCAAAGAGACAGAGTTGCCTTAGCTTGCATAGAATTGATCAATTTTGTTAACATCTCCTGTGGTGCCATTAACTCGGACAGCAAAAACAACCTGTAAACAAATAGTCAATTGGGATAAACAAATAGTCAATTGGGATTAAATTGAAAGTTCAAGAATTGCTTAAAAAGTGTACTTACTATTTTATAATTCCTCCTTTCTTCACCCCTCCTTCCCCCCCAAAAAAAAATTGGCCTCAGTGTCCCCAATCTGCAAAAGAATACAAAATCCTCGCTGCTTCCTAATTACAATTGTTAGTCATTTCTGCTAGATAGCAATTAGGGAACACAGTAAAAAGCTCTGCTCAGGATTTCATCCAAGCAGTTTACTGCATCAGGTGCTTCTGGCTAATGTCATAACAATGACAAAGTACAGTAGCATAGTGGTTATGTTACTGGACTAGTAATCCAGAGGACTGGACTAATAATCTGGAGTCATGAGCTCAAATCCCACCACAGCAGCTGGGGAATAATTAAATTAATTAAATAATCTGGAAAAAACTAGTATCAGTAATGGTGGCCACGAAACTGCTGGATTGTCGTAAAAACCTATCTGGTTCACTAATGTCCTTTAGGGAAGGAAACCTGCTGTCCTTACTTGGTCTGGCCTATGTGACTCCAGACCCACAGCAATGTGGCTGATTCTTAATTGCCCTCTGAAATGGATTAGCAAACCAGCCAAGAAGGTGGCTCAACACCACCTTGTCAAGGGCAATAAATGCTGGCCTTGCCAGTGATGCCCACATCCCATGAACGAATAAAAAAGAAACACACTATTTAAATTAGAAATTTGTTTTTAATTAAGATTAATATAATCTGTTCATTTGGCATTTGTGACCAATAATTCCAAGAACAATAGAAGCAACAATTATTGTTACACCTCCAATCAGTAGCAATGGCCAGGAGTAGGACTTCACTGCGATATCTGATGAAAAAAAGCCAGACAAGTCAGCAAATATATTTCAAAATCACTGCTGGGACTAGCTCAAGAAAGGTTCTTCACCTGTCACAATCTTGCTTTCCAGTGTAGGGATTTCTGCCACGATCACCACTGCTCCTGATGATACAGATCCCTGCAGATGGTGCTCTGCACCTGCACTTCGACCTGCAGTTACACAGTTTGTCAGTAGCATGCAACAGGCACCACCACAAGTTTTATTCCAATCTTGATACCTTACCCAGCCTCTGTTTTCCTGGTATACATTGACCAGGGCAAAGTTGCCCACTTACTGGGTCCTTCCTGCACAAGACTACACTGCAATGAAAGTACACCTAAAATAAAAGTACAGCATTATTATAGCAGGACATTATGTGGAAAGCACTGACCAACACGTTTATCTGAAGCAATCCTCACCTGTCCCACTAAGGTATTCAGGTTGCCCACAGTAAAAGCAAACATCTTGACCTCAAACCTTTTGTAGTGAGTGGGGTATCTGACCCTCTCATTACTGGTTACTGGATGAAAGATGGTCATATGCACGTCAGCCTTGTTCTCACAGCTGTTTAAAAAAAGTTAGTTATTCAAGTTAATTAGCTCCCCACCTTCTCCAGAAAGAAGTGGCTCATACTTGCCTTTTGACAATGATTGGCCATTGTGGAATATCATTTCTGTCTGGTGATGCAGTTGCCCAGCAATCTTGCAAGAACAATTCAATTTGTGGATCTTCTATGTGCAACAGTTGCACTTCAAAGTACAGGGGATCAGTCAGATACTTCACTACTGGATAGTCACCTTCTTCATACAGGTTAGAATACAACACATCTGCAAGAATCCAAGCCAAAAAAAAGTGAGTTCCAGAAGAGGGGGGCTCTTCCTATTTCAACATCAAGCAATCTTGGATATTCACTCATGATTGCATACTGGACATGTGGGGTACAACTATTTTAAAATGGAAGCTAGTATAGAACTGTAGTTTAGGAGCTTTACCTTTGGAAAGTTGCATAACTAAGACAATAGGTCCATATCCAGGTACAACAGCTGGCAGAGGATTTACTTGGTGTTCAAACTGAATATGCAGGGAGTCATTTATGTGGTAATGACAAGATATGGCAAGCCTAAAAAAGGAGCAAACATGTTATTTACTATTTATATACCCACAAAAAGGAAAGGCCTTTGCTCAGATTCTTACCGATATATTGGGTCACTAGTTGGTTCTGATTCTCTGAAGTACACCACTTCATTCTCATAGATCATGTAATTCTTCTCAAACTACAAGAGAAGCCAATTAGTCAATTACTAGATGCTTGCTGAGCCCTTCCTGCAGCCTCCAGCTTATGTCACTCAACAGAAGGCCATAGTTAGCTTACCCTTCTAATTGTGCCACATGAGTTGGCAGAAAATTCAAAGACAGCTTTGAATTCATCACTCTCCTTTGGCTTGCAGCTTCTATCCTTCAGCATCATTTTGGCAGCATCTATTCCCAACAATGCTTCAAGTTTTAGAGCAGTAATGACCATTCTTCCATTTGGCAAACAAGCTAAGAGAAGAAAAAAAAGTCAGTATATCAACATGCAAGCCAGGCTTTGGATATGAGTGAAAGCAAAGAGCTTACTTATGAAGTCTGCTGTAGAAAAGCTGCAGGAAACAGAAAAGTTGGTCAGCACATCCAGGGTTTTATTATCCTTCAGTCTGAAGTCAAATCTGTTTCTAAGGCCTTGGTTATTCATTGCCTGTAATGAAACCACAATTAGTCAGAATCAGCTCAAATTAAAAGCCAAAAGAGGGACTAGGTAAAAGCAGCTTACCTCATGGACAACTTCAGCTGCATCATGTGGAACAACAAGTATTAAGTGGGTGCCATTATCTCTCAGCATATAACCATTCTGCTCAGCAGAGTGACGGGTTAACTGTACATTGCCAATGAAAGGAATCCAGTACTGATCCAAGGTTCCATGGGTTATCACCAGTGTCATGTTTTCTTCATCACAAAAGCCATTTGCCACAGGAAGTACTAAAGTAAACACAGTATTATTTGAAGCCTTTAAAGAAAGCATTCCTGACTTAGTGGGCACAAGGAGAAAAACTTACCTATTTTATGTTTATGGATTAAACGAGCTGTATGTGTGAATATTACATTTTCTGGTACCACAGTCAGGGTGTAAATGATGTCAAGGGTGTATTGTTCAACACCATTTCCTATATACTAAAAAGAAAGCAAAGAGTCAACAACATGTCAGGCCATGTAGGAACCCACATTTCTCACCAATATTCCATTACCTTTCGGTCTACAACTGGTGACTCCATTGGAACTTCGAGAATGAAGATTCTATTTAGGGTTGTCTCATTTGTGGTAGTCCAGTTGTACACATTAAATATCTGGTTTTCTTCATCCACAGGGAAGGATTGAGAGCCCAGAGTAAGCTTTTTTAGTTCCACATCAGGAAGAAAGTTGCCTAGTGTGACATTGAATAGCCATTGCTCAGGAATGGTATCTGGAATAGATATAGAAAAGTTGAACTCCAATCTGGAACACATTTATGTAGCAGCATAATAAACCCATTTAAGTCACAGGTGTGTGAATTGGTCTTTATCTGCATGAAACATCAATTGCCCATGCAGTGAACAAGTGATGTAACCGAATTGATCAGCTTGGACTGATACTTGATGCATTACTATAAACAAGCACTGAACAGTGTGTTGGAGCAGAGAGTTAGAAAAAGGCATTTTCACCTTTGGGGCCTGGATTTTAATCCATCCAGCATGATGGGAACATCTGACATCCATATATTCAACTGCAGCAGTTTTGATGGGGACAAGGGCATTTCATAGTAGTGGCAGAGACAGGACACATGCAATATTGACTCAGGTCACACTATTTGCCAGTAGCATGAGATTGTGGAAGCAGGCATTTTCTCAGAACTCCCATGAGCCCAAAAGGATTCAAATGGCTGTTTGGTTCAGAGCCATGCACTATGGATTACTAATTTACCATGCCATTTTTGTTAGCGGACAAATCAGTCTGCTTGATCAGCATATCAGCCGCTAGTTTAAAAATCCATCCTTGGTATACAGTGATGCAATGTGAACTAACAACAATGCTTCTTTGGCAGCACCTCTCAAACCTGTGACCTTTACCAGCTCGGAAGACAAGGGCAGCAGGTGCATGGGAACACCTCCTCCCAAGTGACACACCCCATCTTGATTTGGACATACAGATCCATCATCCAGGATTTTAACCCAGCAAACTCCCAACAGCATTGTGGGAGCACCTTCCAAACATGGACTGCAGCAGATCAAGGCAGTCCACCACCTTTTCAGAGCAATTAAGGATAGTCAATAAATGCCAGCTTTGCCAGTGATGCCCACATCCAAGGAATTAATAATAAATTGAAAGATCAGACTTTTGCATGTATGATCCAGATCATGTCAATTTTAATAACCAAGAACATCCCATTTAGGAAAGACTATATGCCAGTTGTATTTAAGACGACACTACATACCATCAGTGAGAACAAGAGGCTGAGGAATAAAGGGAGTGGTGACTGGATGGATCACATTGATTTTATTCCATCCCCATGCCTCATCTTCCCACAGGTGTTCCAAGAATAAGTTAATGCTGTATTTGATACCATACTGTCCATCCACCACATGGCTCTGAAAGCAAGGTAACAATTCAGCTATTAGAACGGAGTGACATTACATCAGAATTTAAACACGGATAACAGACAAATGTAAAATGTGGCTATTTTCTTCAGGTTCAGTCACAAACCACTCTTGTAAGTGAGCCAGAATTCTAGGAAATGTCTAACAAGGGCCAAAAAACCTTCCACTTTTTAAGCTTGCTTCTTTAAGTCACATTCTCAACTTCAGATTGAATAAACCCTTCACTACCTGCAGCTTAGGCAAAAGTCTGTTTACTGTTGAATCTGGCAGTTAATGAACAGAAATATGATATGCTGTAGCCTTAACAAGGCTTCGGGGACATGACAAGATAGTTGAAATCAGCTACATTAAGCTGCAATGTAAAGTGGACAGAGGAGGGGGTGGTTAACTGTCTGTAGAGTCTCTGCCTTGCTTAATTTCAACAAAATAGCCCTAGATTTAAAGATGACTGGGTGATAAATAAACCCTGAAGAGCCAAACCCACATTGTGGGAATTGGATGGCTTGCCTTCAGACAGAATCTGCTGGTTGCATATCAAAATATGCAAGGCATTTCCAGAGTGAACATTTTGTATCTCTGCTTCCAAATATACAGAAGCCAATACCATAATAGCAACAATCATAGATTTGCCACATTTACAGAAGGAGTTTTCTTCAAGTAGGTACAACATTGTGGGCTGCAATCCCTGTCCAAAGGGTATCTATTGTGGAGAATATATCTGCTTTCCATCAGCAATGCAAAAATCTAATTTGTCACCAACCTTATAGTATCCATCCTGTGCTCCAATTGGGACTCTTATAGCAAGAGCAGTATCATTTTTATTCAGGGTATAATTTCTTTCTGCCATTCTTGTAGGACCCAACTTGATGCCATTTACTCCCATGGAGGTGTTGTCCTGATGAACTTCACTGGTCACAATTGGAGTGAAGATTCTTGGCACTGTCCAGGTGATTATATTATCAGTGAATGTAATGCCATCTGAAGTGGGGGAACAAAAAGTTTTGTTGATTTGACAGATTGTACATTTAAAAAAAAATGTGGCTTCAATTATTCCAGACAGAATGCAAACAACATTCTGAAAGCAATGGATGGCTCCCCTACACAGTGCATCAAGAGTCCAGTACTATAGATGGTGACATTCTTGGATAGTGACAGAAAATGGCTTGCTTTTTGTTTTAGAAAAAGTTTATTTAGTGAAAAAAAAACAGGCTGACCCCTAGCACAGAAATTGGAAACTCTGCCCAGGTTAGTCTAAACAAGGAAGACACTTTTGCTTTAAGTTGTTATAGAACTGGATACAGTTTTGCATGGCTTGATCTATTCATTCCGTAGGGACAGGAGGGTGAAGAATGTCTGGTGCAACTGAGAGCATAATATGCAAGTTCTTACCAACAGGACAAGCCACTGCTGTATCAATTAGCAGAATCACCCAATGCCGTTTGTAAAAGCTGGTCGATCGGATTACAGACAAGGGGACACCTTGGACCTAATTGGAAAGGGAAATTTACATGAAAAGCCAAAATATTTCAACTCCTACCTATAGGAATGCTTCAGTCAAGAATTTTGGGCCCAAACCACCACTTGAAGGAGAATAGGATTAGTGAACTTACCAAGACTATTTGAGCCTCATTTGCATGATATGGAGCACGAAGCAAAATACGAGACACTGTTGTGTTGATGCCATAGCCTCTCTCATGTGCTTCTTTCACAGTCATACTCCTTTTACCACCAGGGACATGAAATACCACTTGCCATATTCCACTGCCTGCACTACTTGCCTACATGAACAGTAGAGACCACAAAAGGGTGGATGAGTCTTTCCAGTTAAGAGGAAAACTATAGAAGAGAATCAGAAGTACATCATATCCAAGTCAAATATGTGGAGATCCAGAAGTTTAATTTTCCCTAATTTGAATGTTACATTGCCAGTAATTTCAATCTTTCTATCTAACCAGCAGATTGGGATTAAAATACTACACATGTTGGCCAGTTGAAAATAATTAGACCATGAGATAGGAGCAGGAGCACGCCATCATGTGGCTGATCAGATCAGATCACAATTCAGGAATATAGGAATCTAATGAGGAAAAGGGACCAGTGATTGTAGTCAAATCAGATGGGGCTGAAGGAGATCGGAAAGGAGTCAAGAGATTTTTTACATTTTTCAGGACAAGTTACAAGCTTAAATTCTCTGGACATGACCTTTGGCATGCTTTGTCAAAAGGCATGCCAAACAGCTGGCAATAAGCCTGACTCCTCAGTTTTATTGCTAATTGAAGCAGCAACCTTACTCAAGAATTTAATTGGAGAAGGCCACTACATTGCATTTTTTGGGGGATTCAAGACAATATGTGCATTTTACAGGGAAAATTATTGACTATGGTGAAACTCCCTTAACAGGGAAAAAAATGCTCATGCCACATGACTTCATGGTGGGGAACATGTATTGATGGATGTATGGCAGAAAAATACAAGTCCCCTTAATCTACAAGATGGCTTAAACAGCATTAAACTACTTGCTATGAGGCGAGGAGGAAAAAATACAATTAGGCTGTTGACAGCATGCAATACATTGCACTTCAATGTTTGTGCATGCATTGGTTGTCCCTCCCTCAATTTATCTGATTTCTTCCAGTTCTGAAGAACTGGATCTAATCTCCCCACAGATACTGACTAATTTGCTGAGTGGTTCCAGCATTTTCTATGCATGTTTCACACACATCAGTTAAATCAAGGGTCCAGGTCAAGTTTTGATTCTCATCTTTTAACCCAATGTGAGGCCAAGATAAACAGATCTAATAAAGTCTTCCCATCTCATATCAGGAGATGGTCAAACCATACAAATATGTTCGACATTTACAAGTGCAATATAGAGTACTGGGAGTTCAATTTCCCTCCATTCCAATATTGGAAAATCTTTAGTGCAAGTTTCTGAGAGTGAGGGAAAAGAAAAAAGCTACTTACTTCTGGCAATACTAAAGCCCAATCTTCAGCATCTTGGGCATAATCCTCCTCAATGGTTGGTATATTTCTTTGTACGGAGATCTGGGCATGATTGATGGCAAGACAAAGTTAGTGAATCTTCAACCTGGTGTAATAGATCTTTGTAGTTACTGAAACAAGTTACATGCCTACAGTTCCAGTAGAGTCACTGGGAAAATGGCAGGAACACTCATTGCCCAAGTTCAATAAGGTCACCTATTGAAATCCAGGCACATGGTCTATCAGGCAGTTTAGTGGATTAGGAGGACACATTATCTTCAGAAAGAAGACAATTCTATCCACGAGAACCCACTGGATATACACAACTTGGTAGTTAGTTTTTGTTTATTAAATCAGAAACATTGCCCATCAGCTTAATTTACAACTAAGACATCAATCCTGATGCAAGGATGTATGAGCCAATGTGGAGTATTTGACCCAGAAGCACACACACAGATTATAAATCAGTGATTTGTATTTGAAGTGTTGCATTAATCTTGAAGCCTCCATTCTCAGTTTTGAAATATTTGACAGTCTGGACAGATATTCAGTATTGCTGTCTTTACCTGCATGTAGTTTTCTTCACAGAATATTTCCCTTGCAGCCCATGGAGAGTACATACAAGACAGAGTTTGAATATATGTTGAAGCTACTCCATCAGTTCCTGATACTTGTACTTGTATAGTGAGGTTGAATTGCTCATCATTCTACAAACAAATTGGAAAGGTGATCAATGGTATCAAAATACAGTTGGTGAACCATTTCATTATACATTTAAAAGCAAATCAGCATTACATTTTGGCTTGTGTCAGTGACTGTTCTCAAGCACGAAGGACTCTATTGGAGTAACAACCCTGGAAGAGCTTCATTAGGCACTCCCACACTAAGGAGAGCACATAACTCCCATTCAATATCCCCTATATTGTGAATTGAAGGTGTCCATCTACATCCTCCCTTAATGCAGTACACACTGAACCGCAAACATCATTTGATTCCAGTTGGGAGGATGTCCCTCCATTCAGATGTAGGGCTCTGGTGATCTTGCCATCCCACCCACCCCTATGTCCACTGTTCTAGGAAAATATGCCTCCAAACAAGATTCTTGGTGAAATTTAGACAGCATTTAAAAACAGTTCAAACTTCAGTAGCTTGCATTTGCCTTGAAAAATGCATCCAATAAACATTTTAAGATTGAAACAAACAGCAACATTTGCATCTCACTGGTCCATAGGTCAAGGCAAAGCAATAATTTTTTTTTTTAAAAAACATGTCCTTTGCAAATCTCTCCACACTAGATTTCCAAGATCTACCTACCACAATATGGACACAACAGCTAAGGACAGAGGCACGGAATTCAACACTCCAGTGATCCACAGCAATCGTATAACCACACTGGGATGCAAATCTTGGTGTGACAGGAAAGATATAACCAGACTGATCTGAGAAAGCAAACCAAAACAAAGTTAGTCTCCAAACTGAATTCTATGTGCACTTATTGTTGGTGAATAGTCTGCAAATCAGAAAGCAAGACTTAAAAATGGGGGGGGGGGCGGGGGGAAGAAAGTGATTTCTTCCTTGAAAAAAAAAGGGTGCACTCCCTATGCAGTACAGTATTGAGAAACTGTTGTATCAGCTGGTATGAAACTGACCATCCCCAGAAATGAGGGATTGTATTGATGACAAATGAATAATCATCTTGGAAGCCAAGTCAATTTAGGATAGCATATCCATGCCAACCAAGAGTAATCATCAAGATAGTTATCAATCCACCAAGACTAAATCCCCTAAAACAAGCATGACTGCAGAATACCTATTGCATCATACAAACTACATTTTGCCTATTGAGCTTGCCAGGTGTAGTATGTATCTAATTTAGGCTCAAGTCTGTTCAAATTAGACAACTACACACAAATGTTATTTTAATCTTTATGACAGCCTTCTAGTAAGAACAAATCAGAAATATGATCATAGCAGTAGGACACCACTACATTTCTGCTAGGAGCAAACCACCAACAAAAGAGATCTGTTCTGGGAGCTATAGCAGTCATGGCCACTCTTCTGGAGAATGTCATAGCTCCAGACTCCCTACTGTTGCAACCCTCCTTTGTTGCTCAGCTTCACTTTCACAAGATCACCCACCTTCAATTTTGCAGTGTTTTAACCTCAAGTGCAACTTACTTCACTACATTGTCATATTAAGAGATATCAAATCTCAACTCTTGGAAAAAAATGTACAAAACAGATTGAGCTACTAACTACTGGTCAATGACTTTTAAAAAAAAGTCAACCAGCACCTCACATCTCAGAAAAAGAAATCAAGTGAACTGAATGCATCTTCATGAAAAAGTTGCATTACTTATAGCTATAGTGGCACAGGACCAAGCTACGATCCCCCAGCATACGGATATTGGAGCTAAAGGTGATTTGGGTTTTTTGCATTTCAGAAGTTTAACAATCCAAGGCTATATTAGCACGATTACTGCACATGCAGATATTGGAGTGATCTTCAGTTTAGGGTGCAGTGAAAGAGTTACAACTCCAGATTGTGGGACCTGAGCCGGTGCAGATAGATGGGCTCGAAGTTACCAGGGCTGCGGGTTCACAGCCACGCGACCGGCGAAATCAGTCTGCCCCCCGCGCAATCGCAGCCTAATTGGATCCACTTACCTGGTCTTCTGGGTTCCCCACTGCTGATCTGCACTTCGGGCAGACTGCGCAGTAAGCTCTGTCAGCTGGAGGAGCTCTATTTAAAGGGGCAGTCCTCCACTGACTGATGCTGCAACAAATAGCAAAAATTACAGCATGGAGCAGCCCAGGGGGAAGGCTGCTCCCCCAGTTTAATGACTCCTCACTCCAGGTATCATTAGATGGGGTGAGGAGGGGGAGGACAGAGATCTCCCCACCCCAGCAGACAGGAGGAAGCGGCCTACCTCTGCCACCAGGAAGGCCTGGCTCGAGGTGGCAGAAGAGGTCACCTGCACCACCAACATATTACCCACCTGCATACAGTGCAGAAGGCGCTGCAATGACCTAAGTAGGTCAGCCAAAGTGAGTACACTTACTCATTCTCCTACACTCCGTCTGCCACATCACTGCCCCCACCCCACATCTCCTTCTGCACTGCCAACACTACTCTGGCACATCACCCCTCATACCCACTCAAACCTCATCTTACCTGCACTCACTCACCTGTACTCATCCCACCACTACCACTCAACCCAATCCTCATACTCACCCCCTCATGCATCTGTTTCACTGTCAGCCTCACTCAACCTGCCACTACCTGTGCTGCAGCCACAGGGCATGCATCACATATGTGCAGTAGGAAGCATAAGGCAAACATGTCATGAGCATGAAGGGGATGCATAAGAAGGATGTTTGAGGGTTTGTCATGGTTTTTACTCATATTTAATTTCTGACCAACTCACATTACATATTATATTGGCACCACTACTGCCACATCTTTGCAAATCTTGTCTGGTTTGTGCAATAATGCCCTTTCCTGAGGATCAAAATGAAGACCCATAATTGATGCCACCCACTGTCACTGCAGAGTGGGTGTAGGTGTATTTGCAGGGCTGTTTTGTGCAGACGACAGACGTCGGTGATGTCCTCAGTGGCACCCTGGAAGGATGCGGAGAAGTTGTTGAGGGCAGTGGTGACTTTGACAGCGACAGGTAAGAAGATGGCACTCGGGCCAACCGGGAGCAGGTCAGCATGAAGGAGGCTGCAGATGTCCACGACTACATGTAGAGTGACTCTGAGCCTCCGTGTGCACTGCTGCTCAGAGAGGTCCAGGAAGCTGAGCCTTGGTCTGTGGACCCTATGGTGAGGGTAGTGCCCTCTGTGACGCATCTCTCTGCGGTTGCCCTCCCTCCTGCTGTGCAGGTGGATGTGTCAAAGCACTCTGTTGTGGAGCTCCACGTGGCAGAGGTGGCCGGCGAGGCTGGTGATGCTGTTCGCCCTCCGAGAAGGTCATGACTGCAGCTACAGCGGGGGGCCGCCCCCCCCAATCCGGAAGATGTACATCAGAGGGGGTCCGCAAGGTAGGTACATGTCTCTGGACCCTGGGGTAAGTGTGCAAGTTGGTGCATTTTATTGTTAGAAGGGTGGTGGAGGCCAAACTTTGTCCAAAGTGACAGAGTGGCCTCCTGCAATGAGCGAGGGTCTCCCCCCCCCACCTATCAAATGGACCTTTGCAGCTGCCACAGGCTGAGAGCTACAACACATCCATTTCAACTGGGAGTGTTTTCCCAGTATGGGAAACAGTCCCAGTTGTCTCTAAAATCCCACCCCTCCTCACATATTCCCTTAATCAGGTCTGTTAATGACCTGAAATACCTGAGTAAATATTGTCAAGTGGCACCCCATGGGCTTTAATTGCCTGCAGGAGTCCCACATGCGGGGCTGCCAGCACACGTCAGCGGGGAAACCGGAGTGGGCGGGTTGGAGCAGAGCTCCGGACCCGCTCCAGGATTCCCCGATTTTCGGAGCCCCGCCCCCGCGCCAGGAACGCACCCAATAGCGGGTGCTAAAATGAAGCCCATGGTTCCGCCACACCAGCACCGGGTGCAGGAGCCGAGTACCGTTAGATAGAGACAGATTCCAAGATAACGGCGCTGAACTTACCAACAACGTTAATCTGCCAGAACTTCCCTGCAAGAAAGTGCTTATTCAGTCCAACCCAAAAGACACTGTCGCGGCATTCAGTCTTCAGAAAACCTACAGAAAGGGATCAGAGACATTCCTTCACTATCAACACAAGTGAATGTGACAACACAACACATGGGATCTGCACGATATCTGACCTGGAGGCGCAGTTTGCATCCATACTTCAGGGACTATCGCAGCCACCGACAATATGAACCTGTTAAACAAATGAGCAACCTTTAGAAAGATGAGAAATCCACTAAACAGTACAACTTTGACATCGCGAAAAACGTACCCAAATAACAGGACACGCGCCATAGTACGAATCCCGGCCCGTGTCTTTTGCTGCAGTCCCACCGCCACTCAATAAATGAAATGGTCCAAAGCACCCAGAGGGCGCGCGCCATTTATACCGGGAGCCGAGCCCGGACTGAGCGTCACGCGCTCGTTAGTAGCAGCGCGAGCACCTGGCGCTGACTCCGGGGAGCCGCACAGGAGTGAGGCAAAGTGAAGCTCATGAAACAGTGCAGAAACATAGCCAAGGGCATAACTCCACATTTCATAATATCAAACAATGACTAATTTGATTTGAACAGTATACCAACGACTTGCATTTATATACTGCCTTTAACTTTAAAAAAGTCCGAAAGTTCTTGACAGAAGTGTAAGAAGAGGAGGATTTTAAGCAGGATCTTAAAGGGGGAGAGGGATGTGGGGAGACAAAGATCTTTAGAGAGGGAATTCCAGAGGGTGGGGTGAATGTTGATGAAGATGTGGCTGCCAATGCTGGGGTAAAGGGGTGACTGGATGCTCGACAGGCAGTCTGACAACATTGAGGCAGTGGAAGGGTTGAGAGAGCTGTTGGAGAGGTGGAGCTGGTTGCTGTCAGCATACATGTGGAAGCTAACTCATTGTCTGCGGATGATGTCGCCAAAAGGGAGCATGTATGAGGAGGAGAAGAAAGCCAAGGTTAGATAATTGCGGGACTCTGGAAATAATTGTGCTCAGACAGGAAGAGAATCATTGCTGGAGATGGTCTGGCTACAATTGGATAGGTGAGGTAGACCATGTCAAAGGCTGTCGATAGGACGAAGAGGGATAATGCATCACAATCACAGTCATAGAGGATTTGATTTGTGACTTTGGTTAGGGCCATTTTGGTGCTATGGCAGGGGAGGGGAAAAGGGAGGTGACAACATGTTCAAGGACTTTATAGAGAAAAAGGACATTGGAGATGGTTTGATAGTTTGCAAGAAGCTAGAGGTTGGGGGTGGGTTTTTTGAGGAGCGGGGATAAAGATGATTTTGAAAGGGAGAGCAACAGTACCTGAGGAGTGGGAATGATTTACAATATCAGCTAGCGTGTGGGTCAGGAAGGGAACTTGGGTGGTTAGCAGTTTGGCTGCACATCAAAGCAAAAAGTGGCAAAATAACTGAGGTGAATGGTCCTGATCTGATGCCCAAGCATAGCTGCAGTATAGCTGGAGAGCGGTGTGAAGTAACATTTCAAAAGTGCCCTGGCATCCTGTTGCACCTCTTCCTTGAATAGAATATTCTTAATATAAGGCAAAAAACAAGCACTCCTACTGCTCTCTCCTTAAAAGTTAGCTGCTGGAGGAGTAGGGAGCTTAGCGGTTATATCAAAGTAAGTGTGTGTAAAGCTCTGCGGCTGCACTTGAGCTGCTCAGATTCAGGTCTGTGTGCATTACAACAAGGCTCTGCTGACTGTGCATCACAGTTAGTGATGTCTGGCTCAGGACATTACCTGAAATATAATCATGGCGATAAACTCTCAAATAACTTAATGTTGAAGTGAAGTGTTTATGAAGGGATATTATCCATCATTTACCACCTTGGGGCTTGAAATACCTGCAGCAGCAGAGCCTGTCAATGGACCCAGTGCGGCAGAGGGGAAACAAACAAAGGGAAAACTAAAAAAGTGACGCCATAGTGAGGAGCGACGGAGCCTAGAAATTAGAGCTAATTGTTTATTAAGTATTAAGAACATAATTGCCTTTAGCACCGAGGGTAAGTCAGTGTAAGTGTTTAGTTTATTGTAAGTGTTTTTGTAGATATAGTGTTTAGTGGTTAGTGTGTTTTAGTGATTGGTTAAAGTTTCTTTTAGAGGTTAGTGTTTAAGTATCAGATAACCAGTAAAGTGACTTAAAGCTAAACAAACAGTTTAAATAACTGTTGGCTAACATGGCAGGACAGCTGGGGCCCATCGCAAGCACATCCTGTGCCATGTGGGAACTCCAGAACACCTCATGTGTCCTGGAAAACCACACGTGCAGGAAGTGCTGCCAAATGCTCGAGCTCGAGCTCAGAGTTTCTGAGCTTGAGGGGCAGCTGAGAGTTTCGTGGATAGCACATCTCAGGAGGTGGTCACCCTGCAGCTAAAGATAGTGGCAGAGAGGGAGCGAGTGACCACCAGACAGACTAGGAGGAATGAGCAGGCAGTGCAGGAGTCCCCTGGGTGTGTGGCACTCACAAACCGCTATTCAGTGTTGAATACCAGTGAGGGTGTTGACACCTCGGGGGGTGGGGTACAGTCAGGAACAAATCCACGGCATTGTGGGAGACTCAACTGCACGGGGTGGGGGGTGCAAGAAAAATGCAGCTGTTATAGGGGATTCGATACTCAGGGGAATAGACAGGCGTTCCTGCAACCGCTGACATGAATTGGTAGGGGGCTGGGCACCAGGAGGAAACATTAGAGAGGAGAAACAAGGTGCAAATAAGACTGGGAGAGACAAATAGCACTTGAGTAAAGAATAGTTCAGAAATAGGAGGGATCAGATGGGGGCAAATGCGAGGCAGACTAAGGTGAGATTGGAGTGCATGTGCGTAAATGTACATAGTGTGGTAAATAAGGTTGGTGAGCTGCAGGCTCAAGTTGCCAAATGGGACAATGATATAGTGCCAAAAACAGAGACCTGACTCAAAGAAGGGGAGTATTGGGTACTTAATATTCCTGGCTACAAGGTATTCAGGGAAGATAGGAAAGGAAAGAAAGGAGGGGGGTGGTGGCAGTATTGATCAAAGAAACTATTATAGCATTGGAAAGGGATAATGTAGTTTAGGGGTCAAAGACAGAATCTATCTGGTTAGAATTAAGGAACAATAGAGGAGCTATTAAGCTACTGAGTGTATACTATAGGCCACCAAATAGTGGGAAGGAGATGGAGGAGAATATTTGCAGGCAAATTACAGAAAGATGCAAGAACTATAGAGTGGTGATAATGGGGAACTTCAATTATCCCAATATAGACTGGGACAGTAACAGTGTAAAGGGCAAAGGGAGGGGGGAGGAATTCCTGAAATGTATACAAGAGAACTTTCTGGAACAGTGTGTTTCCAGCCCAATGAGGAAGGAAACAGTGCTGGATCTAGTTCTGGGAAATGAGCAGGTGGAGCATGTTTCAGTGGGTGGACATTTGAGGAACAGTGATCATATCATTAGGTTTAGAACAGTTATGGAAAAGAACAAGGAACAACAGTGAGTTAAAAAGTGATCTTGACCAGATAGATTGGAATCAAGAATTGGCAGGCAAAACAGTAATTGAACAATGGGAGGCCTTCAAGGAGGATTCGGTTTGGGTACAGAGTAGACACATTCCTACGAGGGGGAAAGGAAGGGCATCCAAAGCTAGAGCTCCCTGGATGACTAAGGATATAGAGATTAAAATGAAACAGAAAAAGGAGGCTGATGACGAATGTGAGGTTCATAATACATTAGAGAATTAGGTTGAATACAAAAAGTACAAAGGAGATCTAAAAAAGGGAATAAGAGGGACAAAGAGAAAGTATGAGAATAGATTAGTGGCTTACATAAAAGGGAACACAAAAGTCTTTTATAAACATATAAATAGTAAAAGGGTATTCAAAGGAAGCGTGGGACCGATTAGGGACAAAAAAGATCTTCTTGTGGAGGCAGAGGGCATAGTTGAGGTAGTAAATGACTACTTCACATCCGTCTTCACTAAAGAGGATGCTGCCATTGTAGCAGTAAAGGAGGAGGTAATAGTGATTTGGAGAGGATAAAAATAGATACAAAGGAGGTATTTAAAAGATTGGCAGTGCTCAAAGTAGAAAAGTCACCTGGTCCAGATGGGATGCATCCTAGGTTACTAAGGGAAGTAAGGGTGGAAATTGCAGAGGCTCTGGCCACAATCTTCCAATCCTCCTTATATATGGGGATGGTGCCGCAAGACTGGAGGACTGCAAATGTTGCACACATGTTCAAAAAAGAGGAGGGATAAACTTAGCAATTACAGGCCAGTCAGCCTAACGTCGGTGGTGGGGAACTTTTAGAGACAATAATCTGGGACAAAAAGAATTGGCACTTGGAAAGGTATGGCCTAATAAATGAAAGTCTGCATGGATTTGTTAAAGGAAAATTGTGTTTGACTAACTTGATAGAGTTCTTTAATGAAGTATCAGACAGGGTTGATGAGGGTAGTGCGGTTGAGGTTGTGTATATGGACTTTCAAAAGGTATCTGATAAAGTATCACATAATAGACATGTTAGCAAATTTAAAGCCTATGGGATTAAAGGGACAGTGGCAGCGTGGACATAAAATTGGCGAGGGGACAGAAAGCAAAGAGCACTGGTGAACTTAAGGGAAGTATACAGTGGTGTTCCCCAGGGGTCAGTATTAGGACCACTGCTCTTTTTGATATTTATTAATGACATGGACTTGGGTATAATTTCAAAGTTTGCAGATGACACAAAACTTGGAAATGTAGTAAACAATGTGGAGGATAACAGAATTCAGGAGGACATAGACAGACTGGTGAAATGGGCAGACACATGGCAGATGAAATTTAACGCAGAGAAATGTGAAATGATGCATTTTGGTAGGAAGAATGAGGAGATGCAATATAAACTAAATGGCACAATTTTAAAGGTGGGTGCAGGAACAGAGAGACCTGGGGATACACATACACAAATCTTCGAAGGTGGCAGGACAAGTTGAGAAGGTTGCTTAAAAAAAAGTGTATGGGTTCCTGGGCGTTATTAATAGAGGCATAGAGTACAAAAACAAGGAAGTTATGCTAAACCTTTATAAAACACTGGTTAGGCCTCAGCTGGACTATTGTGTTCAATTCTGGGCACCACACTTTGGGAAGGATGTCAAGGACTTAGAAAGGGTGCAGAAGGGATTTGCTAGAATGGTGCCAGTGATGAGGGGCTTCAGTTATATGGAGAGACTGGAGAAGCTGGGGTTGTTCTCCTTAGAACAGAGAAGGTGAAGGGGAGATATTTTTCAACGTGTACAAAATCATGAACGGTTTTGACAGAGTAAATAAGGAGAAACTGTTTCCAGTGGCAGAAGGTCAGTAACGAGAGGACACAGATTTAAGGTGATCAACAAAAGAGCCAGTGGTGACACGAGGAAACATTTTTGTATGCAGCGAGTTGTAATGATCTAGAATATACTGTCTGAAAGGGTGATGGAAGCAGATGCAATAGTAACTTTCAAAAGGGAATTGGATAAATACTTGAAGGGAAAAAATTTACAGGGCTATGGGGAAAGAGCAGGGATAGTGGGACTAAATGGATAGCACTTTCCAAGAGTTGGCACAGGCACAATGGGCTGAATGGCCTCCTCATGTGCTGTACCTATTATGATAGTATGATTTAGTTGTTCTCTTATGATTATATTGCATATTTGAGTTATACTGCAGTCAAAGTGAAACCCAAGCAGTGAGAGTAAAGAGCTTGCATTCATATAGTGCCTTTCATATCAATGGGACACCTCAACTTTTGAAGTGTAGTCACTGCTGTTAGGTCGTCAAATGCAGCATCCAATTTGTGTTCAGCAAGGTCCCACAAGCAGCAACGAATAAATAAGCAGTTAATCTAATTTGGTGGTGTAGATTGAAGGATACATCTTGTCCTGTATAACTCCCCTGCTATTCTTTGATTAATGTCATGGGATCTTTTATATCCACCTGAACAGGCAGATGAAGCCTTGATTTAATGGGATAGAATTTCGGCAGGGGTTCTCCAATTTCCTGCTGTAACATCAACAGAAACCCCAAAGAAATACCGTAAATGTCCATTTGTGCCATTTTCCAGGGTATCTGCTGATCTTCCACTGAAGTTACAGTGGGAGATCAGGGAACCCTCGCAAGAATATTACTCGAACGTCTCATCGAAAAGACAGCATCTCCGACAACGCAGCTCTTGCTGTACCACACTGTCAGCTTACATTATGTGCTCATGTCCTGAAATGGGACTCAAATCCAGAACCTTCTGAAGCAGAAGTGAGACTGTGACTAGTGAGCCAAACTGACACTACTCATGAATGCGGTTCAATGCTTCTTGCCTTTAGTAAAGTCTGTGGTCAGATTGCTAACCTGCTATTGATTTTTTCTTATGCATATGACACCATTGCATATCAATGCAAAAAATGTTAGTACAACTGTGCCAGAAGGGATTTTTATATGAAACAATATCAGCAATCTGTAATAAAAACAGAAAATGCTGGAAATACTCAGCAAGTTAGGCAGCATCGATGGAGAATGAAACAGAGTTAACGTTTCGGGTTGAAGACCTTTCTTCAGAACTGGAAGTTAAAGAGTTAACAGTTTTTAAGCAAGTACAGAGCCAGGCCAAAGTGGGGGGAGGGGGGTTGGGAGGAGAGAACAAAAGAGGTGAAATAGGGTGGAGGGCAGGAGTGATCAAATAACAAATGGGATGATGGTGCAAGGCAAGGAGAGTGGTAAAGCGACAAGTAAAGAAACAAAAGATGGGTCGAGGGGAGCTGTAAATGGCAACAGCAGAACCATTACCAGCACCCGCTGTCCAAAAAAATGGGCATGATGTGGAGATGCCGGTGATGGACTGGGGTTAACAATTGTAAACAATTTTACAACACCAAGTTATAGTCCAACAATTTTATTTTTAATCCCACAAGCTTTCGGGGGCTTTCCCCTTCCTCAGGCGGTCCACACATGTAAAAAGTGAATGTTTTT
This sequence comes from Heptranchias perlo, assembly GCF_035084215.1. NCBI lineage: Eukaryota > Metazoa > Chordata > Chondrichthyes > Hexanchiformes > Hexanchidae > Heptranchias > Heptranchias perlo. The sequence continues at coordinate 51,541,126 of NC_090329.1, forward strand.
TTAAAAATTTGTTCATGGGATGTGGGCATCACTTGCGCTGCCAGCGTTTATTGCCCATCCCTAATTGCCCTTGAGAAGGTGGTGGTGAGCCACCTTCTTGAACTGCTGCAGTCCGTGTGGTGAAGGTTCTCCCACCAGCTGTTAGGGAGGGAGTTTCAGGATTTTGACCCAGCAACGATGAAGGAACAGCGATATATTTCCAAGTCTAGTTTGTGTGTGACTTGGAGGGGAACATGCAGGTGGTGATGTTCCCATGTGCCTACTGCTCTTGTCCTTCTAGGTGGTAGAGGTCGTGGGTTTGGGAGGTGCTGTTGAAGAAGCCTTGGCAATGGATGGGGTGCCAATCAAGCAGGCTGTTTTTTCCTGGATGGTGTAGAGCTTCTTGAGTGTTGTTGGAGCTGCACTCATCCAGGCAAGTGGAGAGTATTCCATCACACTCCTGACTTGTGCCTTGTAGATGGTGGAAAGGCTTTAGGGGGTCAGGAGGTGAGTCACTCGCCTTAGAACACCCAGCCTCTGACCTGTATGTAGTGTGAAATAGGTTTAGAAAGTTCAGTTATAACTGATTATTTTTCCTCCTTTCAGGTCGTAAGGGCCAGAACCTAAAGTAACTCTTGGATCCTAACCCACGCTCCTCTTTTCCCTTCACTTCACTTTCTTCTGACCCTCACAACTTCTAACTCGCTTCTTGTTGGTTTTAACCTTACCCTCTAACCATCCCCTTTCTGACCCCAAATGATTTGTTTTCAGCAAGGAACTTGGCTTCATCCCCTATGCCAGCACCTCAAATCACTTCCGAGATTGACATGACAGATCTTCTACCACATGCTTTTTAATCCAGGAGGCTTGACTCAACATAAATCTGTCCCCTGCTCCACTCTGGCAACCTCCCTCTAGATCATTTGCCTTCATCTTTGAGAATTGCCATGATATTGGATGCCTTAGTTTCTCCACTCCCATTAGCTAATCTCCTTTGCATTCATAGCTTTCCAGTCTTTTAATTCTTGCCCCATCATCTAACCTGACAAAAGGGGCACTGTTCTCATATGGTGGAAGGACCTCTACCTGGCTGAATGCTAACTATTAAATGACTCCTATCTCCTGCTACCAAACTGTAAACCATTTCCCTAGTTACCTCTCATCTCAATTGGAAATCTCTCTTGCTTCATCCACTCTTGTTCTCCAACTCTACAAGATTCACAAAAAGGACTGTATGCTATCCCAATGAGCTGAAAAAAACCCTAAAATTTCCTTTAACCTTTCATTAACTATCCTTCCAATTTCCAACTTCACCTGCATTCTGTGCCAAAAATGGTGAGCCTAACAGGTCTCATGTTATCAGTGCAAATGGTAGAGGAACTGCCAGCACCCAAAAGCCCATGGATAGTATGTGGGCAATTTCAAGTCTAATGATCAGCAGGTGCCATTCATTCACCACTAAGGGAACAATCTGGGCCAATGTCCTGGTCTCTGCCTTCTCTTCCCAGACTGCTTTTAATTCCTGGCAAAGGGCTTGCAAGCCCATTGCCCACCACAACCACCTAGATTATGGTTCTTATGGCACTTCCAGTGACCGACAAGTTCTTTGACCATGTCAGTTCCATTTCCTATGCCTCTGCTCTTATCCATTTGTCTCATAAAATGAAGAGGCGTCCTTTTGTCCTCACCTTCAATCACTCCAACCTCACCATAATCTTCTGCCATCTAAATGATACCACCAAGCACAACCTTGCCCATCTCATCCTAGGAACTACACATATGCTGTTATACATTTAAGACAATTATTTAAAAAAGATTGGAATCCTTTTGTAGTGGGATTTGACCAAGGAATTTAAGTAACTTTTCATAAAATGAGTGGGCCAATACATGTATATACACACACAATGTTTAGGTACCACTAATCAGATTTGGCTTAAGAGAATTTGTTCATGGGGCAAAAATACTTCAGCAATTTTTATGATTTTGCATTGGAAAGAATGTGGGCAGGGGTTAGCATAAAGTGATCATTTAATGGGTAAAGGCAAGAGGGAGACTTAGGCCTATTTTAATTGGACCAATAGGGGCAGCACTGAGTTGCCCTGATGTAACCTGCCAGAAGTATCCTTTCGAAGGGCACCACTACTACAATCCAATGTGTGGTCCAATTAAACTGAAATATGCTTAATAAAAGCAACAAAGTCCTATTTCAACAAACCTACAGAAAATTGTATGGTCTAATAGATACTTGTATAAGAAATAGGAGCAGGCCATTTGGCCCCTCGAGCCTGCTCTGCCATTGAGATCATGGCTGATCTGATTTTTACCTCAACTCCACTTTCCCACCCTTTCCCCACATTAAAAGGACCATTAGGCACTACAGGAAATAGTGTCTACCAGCCAAAGAGACAGAGTTGCCTTAGCTTGCATAGAATTGATCAATTTTGTTAACATCTCCTGTGGTGCCATTAACTAGGACAGCAAAAACAACCTGTAAACAAATAGTCAATTGGGATTAAATTGAAAGTTCAAGAATTGCTTAAAAAGTGTACTAACTATTTTATAATTCCTCCTTTCTTCACCCCTCCTTCCCCCCCCCCCAAAAAAAAATGGCCTCAGTGTCCCCAATCTGCAAAAGAATACAAAATCCTCACTGCTTCCTAATCACAATTGTTAGTCATTTCTGCTAGATAGCAATTAGGGAACACAGTAAAAAGCTCTGCTCAGGACTTCATCCAAGCAGTTTACTGCATCAGGTGCTTCTGGCTAATGTCATAACAATGACAAAGTACAGTAGTCATGATGTGGAGATGCCGGTGATGGACTGGGGTTGACAATTGTAAACAATTTTACAACACCAAGTTATAGTCCAGCAATTTTATTTTAAATTCACAAGCTTTCGGAGATTCTCTCCTTCCTCAGGTAAATGTTCAGGATCTCCTTGAAGCCTACTCATTTATACATATTGAATAATACATGGTGTTTACAGACTGCCCCTGCAACGGGCAGTTGCAGGGGCAGTCTGTAAACACCATGTATTATTCAATATGTATAAATGCGTAGGCTTCAAGGAGATCCTGAACATTTACCTGAGGAAGGAGAGAATCTCCGAAAGCTTGTGAATTTAAAATAAAATTGCTGGACTATAACTTGGTGTTGTAAAATTGTTTACAAAAGTACAGTAGCATAGTGGTTATGTTACTGGACTAGTAATCCAGAGGACTGGACTAATAATCTGGAGTCATGAGCTCAAATCCCACCACAGCAGCTGGGGAATAATTAAATTAATTAAATAATCTGGAAAAAACTAGTATCAGTAATGGTGGCCACGAAACTGCTGGATTGTAGTAAAAACCTATCTGGTTCACTAATGTCCTTTAGGGAAGGAAACCTGCTGTCCTTACTTGGTCTGGCCTATGTGACTCCAGACCCACAGCAATGTGGCTGATTCTTAATTGCCCTCTGAAATGGATTAGCAAACCAGCCAAGAAGGTGGCTCAACACCACCTTCTCAAGGGCAATAAATGCTGGCCTTGCCAGTGATGCCCACATCCCATGAACGAATAAAAAACCAGAGATACACTATTTAAATTAGAGATTTGTTTTTAATTAAGATCAATATAACCTGTTCATTTGGCATTTGTGACCAATAATTCCAAGAACAATAGAAGCAACAATTATTGTTACACCTCCAATCAGTAGCAATGGCCAGGAGTAGGACTTCACTGCGATATCTGATGAAAAAAAGCCAGACAAGTCAGCAAATATATTTCAAAATCACTGCTGGGACTAGCTCAAGGAAGGTTCTTCACCTGTCACAATCTTGCTTTCCAGTGTAGGGATTTCTGCCACGATCACCACTGCTCCTGATGATACAGATCCCTGCAGATTGTGCTCTGCACCTGCACTTCGACCTGCAGTTACACAGTTTGTCAGTAGCATGCAACAGGCACCACCACAAGTTTTATTCCAATCTTAATACCTTACCCAGCCTCTGTTTTCCTGGTATACATTGACCAGGGCAAAGTTGCCCACTTACTGGGTCCTTCCTGCACAAGACTACACTGCAATGAAAGTACACCTAAAATAAAAGTACAGCATTATTATAGCAGGACATTATGTGGAAAGCACTGACCAACATGTTTATCTGAAGCAATCCTCACCTGTCCCACTATGGTATTCAGGTTGCCCACAGTAAAAGCAAACATCTTGACCTCAAACCTTTTGTAGTGAGTGGGGTATCTGACCCTCTCATTACTGGTTACTGGATGAAAGATGGTCATATGCACATCAGCCTTGTTCTCACAGCTGTTTAAAAAAAGTTAGTTAGTTATTCAAGTTAATTAGCTCCCCACCTTCTCCAGAAAGAAGTGGCTCATACTTGCCTTTTGACAATGATTGGCCATTGTGGAATATCATTTCTGTCTGGTGATGCAGTTGCCCAGCAATCTTGCAAGAACAATTCAATTTGTGGATCTTCTATGTGCAACAGTTGCACTTCAAAGTACAGGGGATCAGTCAGATACTTCACTACTGGATAGTCACCTTCTTCATACAGGTTAGAATACAACACATCTGCAAGAATCCAAGCCAAAAAAAAGTGAGCTCTTCCTATTTCAACATCAAGCAATCTTGGATATTCACTCATGATTGCATACTGGACATGTGGGGTACAACTATTTTAAAATGGAAGCTAGTATAGAACTGTAGTTTAGGAGCTTTACCTTTGGAAAGTTGCATAACTAAGACAATAGGTCCATATCCAGGTACAACAGCTGGCAGAGGATTTACTTGGTGTTCAAACTGAATATGCAGGGAGTCATTTATGTGGTAATGACAAGATATGGCAAGCCTAAAAAAGGAGCAAACATGTTATTTACTATTTATATACCCACAAAAAGGAAAGGCCTTTGCTCAGATTCTTACCGATATATTGGGTCACCAGTTGGTTCTGATTCTCTGAAGTACACCACTTCATTCTCATAGATCATGTAATTCTTCTCAAACTACAAGAGAAGCCAATTAGTCAATTACTAGATGCTTGCTGAGCCCTTCCTGCAGCCTCCAGCTTATGTCACTCAACAGAAGGCCATAGTTAGCTTACCCTTCTAATTGTGCCACATGAGTTGGCAGAAAATTCAAAGACAGCTTTGAATTCATCACTCTCCTTTGGCTTGCAGCTTCTATCCTTCAGCATCATTTTGGCAGCATCTATTCCCAACAATGCTTCAAGTTTTAGAACAGTAATGACCATTCTTCCATTTGGCAAACAAGCTAAGAGAAGAAAAAAAAGTCAGTATATCAACATGCAAGCCAGGCTTTGGATATGAGTGAAAGCAAAGAGCTTACTTATGAAGTCTGCTGTAGAAAAGCTGCAGGAAACAGAAAAGTTGGTCAGCACATCCAGGGTTTTATTATCCTTCAGTCTGAAGTCAAATCTGTTTCTAAGGCCTTGGTTATTCATTGCCTGTAATGAAACCACAATTCGTCAGAATCAGCTCAAATTAAAAGCCAAAAGAGGGACTAGGTAAAAGCAGCTTACCTCATGGACAACTTCAGCTGCATCATGTGGAACAACAAGTATTAAGTGGGTACCATTATCTCTCAGCATATAACCAGTCTGCTCAGCAGAGTGACAGGTCAACTGTACATTGCCAATGAAAGGAATCCAGTACTGATCCAAGGTTCCATGGGTTATCACCAGTGTCATGTTTTCTTCATCACAAAAGCCATTTGCCACAGGAAGTACTAAAGTAAACACAGTATTATTTGAAGCCTTCAAAGAAAGCATTCCTGCCTGAGTGGGCACAAGGGGAGAAAAACTTACCTATTTTATGTTTATGGATTAAACGAGCTGTATGTGTGAATATTACATGTTCTGGTACCACAGTCAGGGTGTAAATGATGTCAAGGGTGTATTGTTCAACACCATCTCCTATATACTAAAAAGAAAGCAAAGAGTCAACAACATTTCAGGCCATGTAGGAACCCACATTTCTCACCAATATTCCATTACCTTTCGGTCTACAACTGGTGACTCCATTGGAACTTCGAGAATGAAGATTCTATTTAGGGTGGTCTCATTTGTGGTAGTCCAGTTGTACACATTAAATATCTGGTTTTCTTCATCCACAGGGAAGGATTGAGAGCCCAGAGTGAGCTTTTTTAGTTCCACATCAGGAAGAAAGTTGCCGAGTGTGACATTGAATAGCCATTGCTCAGGAATGGTATCTGGAATAGATATAGAAAAGTTGAACTCCAATCTGGAACACATTTATGTCGCAGCATAATAAACCCATTTAAGTCACAGGTGTGTGAATTGGTCTTTATCTGCATGAAACATCAATTGCCCATGCAGTGAACAAGTGATGTAACCGAATTGATCAGCTTGGACTGATACTTGATGCATTACTATAAACAAGCACAGAAGTGTGTTGGAGCAGAGAGTTAGAAAAAGGCATTTTCACCTTTGGGGCCTGGATTTTAATCCATCCAGCATGATGGGAACATCTGACATCCATATATTCAACTGCAGCAGTTTTGATGGGGACAAGGGCATTTCATAGTAGTGGCAGAGACAGGACACATGCAATATTGACTCAGGTCACACTATTTGCCAGTAGCATGAGATTGTGGAAGCAGGCATTTTCTCAGAACTCCCATGAGCCCAAAAGGATTCAAATGGCTGTTTGGTTCAGAGCCATGCACTATGGATTACTAATTTACCATGCCATTTTTGTTAGCGGACAAATCAGTCTGCTTGATCAGCATATCAGCCGCTAGTTTAAAAATCCATCCTTGGTATACAGTGATGCAATGTGAACTAACAACAATGCTTCTTTGGCAGCACCTCTCAAACCTGTGACCTTTACCAGCTTGGAAGACAAGGGCAGCAGGTGCATGGGAACACCTCCTCCCAAGTGACACACCCCATCTTGATTTGGACATACAGATCCATCATCCAGGATTTTAACCCAGCAAACTCCCAACAGCATTGTGGGAGCACCTTCCAAACATGGACTGCAGCAGATCAAGGCAGTCCACCACCTTTTCAGAGCAATTAAGGATAGTCAATAAATGCCAGCTTTGCCAGTGATGCCCACATCCAAGGAATTAATAATAAATTGAAAGATCGGACTTTTGCATGTATGATCCAGATCATGTAAATTTTAATAACCAAGAACATCCCATTTAGGAAAGATTATATGCCAGTTGTATTTAAGACGACACTACATACCATCAGTGAGAACAAGAGGCTGAGGAATAAAGGGAGTGGTGACTGGATGGATCACATTGATTTTATTCCATCCCCATGCCTCATCTTCCCACAGGTGTTCCAAGAATAAGTTAATGCTGTATTTGATACCATACTGTCCATCCACCACATGGCTCTGAAAGCAAGGTAACAATTCAGCTATTAGAACGGAGTGACATTACATCAGAATTTAAACACGGATAACAGACAAATGTAAATTGTTGCTATTTTCTTCAGGTTCAGTCACAAACCACTCTTGTAAGTGAGCCAGAATTCTAGGAAATTTCTAACAAGGGCCAAAAAACCTTCCACTTTTTAAGCTTGCTTGTTTAAGTCACATTCTCAACTTCAGATTGAATAAACCCTTCACTGCCTGCAGCTTAGGCAAAAGTCTGTTTACTGTTGAATCTGGCAGTTAATGACCAGAAATATGATATGCTATAGCCTTAACAAGGCTTCGGGGACATGACAAGATAGTTGAAATCAGCTACATTAAGCTGCAATGTAAAGTGGACAGAGGAGGGGGTGGTTAACTGTCTGTAGAGTCTCTGCCTTGCTTAATTTCAACAAAATAGCCCTAGATTTAAAGATGACTGGGTGATAAATAAACCCTGAAGAGCCAAACCCACATTGTGGGAATTGGATGGCTTGCCTTCAGACAGAATCTGCTGGTTGCATATCAAAATATGCAAGGCATTTCCAGAGTGAACATTTTGTATCTCTGCTTCCAAATATACAGAAGCCAATACCATAATAGCAACAATCATAGATTTGCCACATTTACAGAAGGAGTTTTCTTCAAGTAGGTACAACATTGTGGGCTGCAATCCCTGTCCAAAGGGTATCTATTGTGGAGAATATATCTGCTTTCCATCAGCAATGCAAAAATCTAATTTGTCACCAACCTTATAGTATCCATCCTGTGCTCCAATTGGGACTCTTATAGCAAGAGCAGTATCATTTTTATTCAGGGTATAATTTCTTTCTGCCATTCTTGTAGGACCCAACTTGATGCCATTTACTCCCATGGAGGTGTTGTCCTGATGAACTTCACTGGTCACAATTGGAGTGAAGATTCTTGGCACTGTCCAGGTGATTATATTATCAGTGAATGTAATGCCATCTGAAGTGGGGGAACAAAAAGTTTTGTTGATTTGACAGATTGTACATTTAAAAAAAAATGTGGCTTCAATTATTCCAGACAGAATGCAAACAACATTCTGAAAGCAATGGATGGCTCCCCTACACAGTGCATCAAGAGTCCAGTACTATAGATGGTGACATTCTTGGATAGTGACAGAAAATGGCTTGCTTTTTTAAAAAAAGTGTTTATTTTATTAAAAAAAACAGGCTGACCCCTAGCACAGAAATTGGAAACTCTGCCCAGGTTAGTCTAAACAAGGAAGACACTTTTGCTTTAAGTTGTTATAGAACTGGATCCAGTTTTGCATGGCTTGATCTATTCATTCCGTAGGGACAGGAGGGTGAAGAATGTCTGGTGCAACTGAGAGCATAATATGCAAGTTCTTACCAACAGGACAAGCCACTGCTGTATCAATTAGCAGAATCACCCAATGCCGTTTGTAAAAGCTGGTCGATCGGATTACAGACAAGGGGACACCTTGGACCTAATTGGAAAGGGAAATTTACATGAAAAGCCAAAATATTTCAACTCCTACCTATAGGAATGCTTCAGTCAAGAATTTTGGGCCCAAAGCACCACTTGAAGGAGAATAGGATTAGTGAACTTACCAAGACTATTTGAGCCTCATTTGCATGATATGGAGCACGAAGCAAAATACGAGACACTGTTGTGTTGATGCCATAGCCTCTCTCATGTGCTTCTTTCACAGTCATACTCCTTTTACCACCAGGGACATGAAATACCACTTGCCATATTCCACTGCCTGCACTACTTGCCTACATGAACAGTAGAGACCACAAAAGGGTGGATGAGTCTTTCCAGTTAAGAGGAAAACTATAGAAGAGAATCAGAAGTACATCATATCCAAGTCAAATATGTGGAGATCCAGAAGTTTAATTTTCCCTAATTTGAATGTTACATTGAAATTACTGGCAATCTTTCTATCTAACCATCAGATTGGGATTAAAATACTACACATGTTGGCCAGTTGAAAATAATTAGACCATGAGATAGGAGCAGGAGTACACCATCATGTGGCTGATCAGATCAGATCACAATTCAGGAATATAGGAATCTAATGAGGAAAAGGGACCAGTGATTGTAGTCAAATCAGATGGGGCTGAAGGAGATCGG